>NC_044911.1:49087005-49429446 GCF_001633185.2 Quercus lobata | reverse complement strand
CAGATCTAGTCAACAATCTTCTGCTAAGAAGCCAATGGACTAGGGAGATTGGAATTGACCTTTTTACATATGACGGCTACTTCAGTTGAAGTCTATGGGTGGGGAGGGCAATTTGGTTAATTAGGTCAATGATAATGGCTAAATTAGTCGCTATCAGTTGAACACTTCAATTAGAGGCGACTCAACATCAAAAAGACTGAACTGCCATAAGAATAGTCAACTACTTTATGAGCTCTTTATGACAGTGTGAGGGATAGTTTTGGACTAGCAAGTGATTTAACACTTTCGAGACTTCACAATTTTGTCCCTACTTAAGCTGAGACTCAAAAGAGTCCTTATTTTGGTGGAAATTTGCATGCAATTAAGGAGCAAATTATGGAAATGAAACGTGAATTATCCCTTTAAAATCAAGGAATCACAAGTTTCATGTAAGTACGTCTGTTCTTGTGTGTGAGATAATGAGGAGTTTCACCTTCACACAATCACACACAGCATGTGGGTATATTTAAGACACAGACTAAGAATTGAGGTTAGTTCTGTGGACTTGCTTTTTTGTATGAAAGTTCTCTGGATATGTAACATAGGTTAAGCTTTTTTGGCTTTTCAGGTTTCCATCAAAAGCACTATGAAAAGGAATAGTGAGAAGGAACTTAATATGTTCTATAATGGAGGGCTTCACAAGCATCACAGTGGAACTGGCTGGCGACCATTAAAGAAGAGAGTTACAACAGCTAGCTTGATCTTCTTCTTCTTCCTCCTTGTCAGTGCTTTGGTATTTCTAGGCTGGATTGATGCTGTAAGTCTTTCTTCTTATTCCTTACAATCTTTTGTCATCAGCCTTAGCAAACTTACACATTTGACCTACCATTCTATATTGGTAACAAGAAATTTTAATGGCAATAGAAAAGGTTTGTTAAGTCGATCACCAAGCCTACAATGTTGCCTTTGCAAATCCTTCTTTATCTTGTGTAATTGTATTGCCTACAAGCAAGACTACGATACTCTTTGTGCTTATTTTCTTCATCTATAAAATTCCCTAAAAACTTCCAAACCCTAAGATCCTAAATTTTTTTATTTGAGACTTTTATTCCCTAAAAATAATGAACCAAATCTTCGCAGTGAGGCAAATACTATGTATATTTTTAACAATTAAATCTCTTTTTTTTTTTTTTTTTTGGAGTAAAAATAAATAAATCTCTTAGTTGGAATTTTTCTTAAACGTAGTTTGTCTAGTTTATGTGTATTCGTCTATTAAAATTTTATATTAACTAGCAGTAATATTCTTGTATGATTCATGGATTGATTAAAAAATATATATGTAAAAGAAAGAAAATATTTTATTCATATTATCGAATGTAGTGTGTAAGTTATACTATGTTAAAACATAAAATTATGATAAAAATCAAAATAAATGTTAAATTTCTTAAAATTTTATGTAGAATAGAATTTTAAATTTTTTTTTTGATGAGAAGAATTTTAATTTCTTGAAACTTAAACAATAAAGTTTTTATCTATAATAAGCTATCCTTGTTCCCTATTTTCGTCACCCTATTCGGGTTCAAGTCCAATGGACTTAGTTCAAATTTTACTAGACCACGGCCCAATAGCCCTTCTTGTGCTGCCATAGGTTCTCATCCTTGTCATCTTAGCACTGACTGAATGATAAATTTTTTAATCAACAACATCATGATCAAGATAGTGGTTGATGTAGTGGTCATGATTTCTAGGACAAGTTTTTCCCTTTAATTATTAAGGGATTATGTATATACACCTGTTTAAACAAAGAGTTTAGATATTTTATAATACCAGGAGTGCATTACTCATGCCAATTATAATAATCCCACTAGTCCCTTTCATTTTTAGCTGAAGGTACAACTAATGACATTTATTGATTTTTAAATGGAACATATCTTAAAATTAATGGGAATTAGAGGATTCAGTTGGAGTTCTTCCCAGGGGCGGAGCCACCTTGCTCATGGCCCCCCCAAAATTTTAAATCTTCTCCATAATATACATAGCAAAAAGATACAGGCCCCCTCAAAAATATATAATCGGCCCCGCCATTTACTTAGAAGATATAAACTTTGTCTAACAGGTAAGGCTTCCTCACAAATAAAATAATAATTGAGCCCTCCAATTGTCCAAAGATTTGTATTTAATCCAATAGACAATGACTCATTCCCTTTAAATAGTATAGATGTCAGCCCAAACATTTTTCTCTTCATTCTCATTCTCAAGCTATTTGTCTTTTGCTTTTTCTCCTCAATATTGCTGCCAGCCCCATTGTTTAGTTGTTATTAACAAAAAAAAAAGCTCATCTCAACCCTACCAAACAGAGCTGTGAACCTTAACAATTAGTAAAACAAATTTGTTTTTTTTTTTTTTTTTGTTTTTTTTCCATCTCTTTGCTCCTAAATTAGTAGAGTGAACTTGCAAGTGTGAGTATGTGGGGTTGTGTTGAGTGGATAATTCATTAAAAAAAAAAAAAGAATCATGAGGTGGATGTTACTTAAAATAATAGTGGAATTTGTTTTTCTTGAATGTGAGTAACATCTATATAATTAATTTTTTTTAAACAAAATTTATTTTTAGGTTAATTCTTGAGTCGTATTAAAGCTAAAAGAAATATGATCAAACCAAAAACAATTGATGTATTCTTTAAGAAAATTGATATTAGTCATTCAAAATTTAAGACACCTGTATCAATCAAAAAATTTTTTTTTAATGCAAAATGTTCTTCTTTAATGATTTGATGATAATGGATGAATTTAAGATGCTTGTAACAAAATTTAGAATTTAGAATTTGATGATAATAGATTAATTTTATTCTATGAAAGACTCATAGTAGACATAATTTTGATGCAAAAAAAAGAAAATTTTTTGTGTGGATATTTTGTATGTTTATGGTGAACTGGACAATTTATGGATATATTAACGTTGATAATTTTATAAAAATACTGTAACTCGGCCTCTTTAAGTAAAAAATCCTAGCTATGCTCCTGGTTTTTCCTATAATTTATAAATTATTAGTTCATTAATAAAGTTCTTATCTATTATGAGATTACCTATGTTGAAAAAGGATTCTAGAAATAAAAAGGGTTTTACTAAAGTATGAAGGAAATGTAGCTTCTTCTATTTGGTTGACAAGAGAAAAAAGAAAATGATTGAAAATTGAGGAGAAACAAATTTATCCGAGCCCATATTTTATAATCGGTCCAAATTGATTGATACATTTTGGTAGTGTGTTTTTTGAGAATTTAAGTTTATATCAAAATACAATTTATATGATTATATATTCAAATTTGCCTATTAATTATTTGAGTAATATCAATTGTATATTTGTAATGAGATTGGATTATCATGATAGTATTTTTATGAGAATTAAAAGTTTGAAACATAAAAAAGTTTTTACCCAAAAGTAAAGGAAAACATAACACACCATAACAAAAATTTGAAGAATAAAAAAATTTCAAAAAAGAATAACATCAATCAATCACACCCAAGTTTTTCAAAAAAAGAAAAAAACAAAATAATAGAATAATATATTTGTAAAGACTAGAAAATCTAGAGATAGATGGATAGAAAATACTTTTAAAAACAAATTTCTTCAATAAATTTTAGAAAATAAATTATACATTATAACACATTACAAAATAAAAAATTATTATTATTATGTGTGGGTTTGGATCCAACTGAAAGTTGCGTTTTGCGTTTACTTTCTTACTTTTTTTTTTCTTTTTTTTTTCCCTGCACCGTTTCTACTTTAGGGGACAAGAGTACTGTTCATATACTGTTGAACACTGTTCATAAACTGTTTAGCACTGTTTACGAATTAAAAAATATTAAAAATGGATCCCACGATACTATTCACACAATTAAAAATAATTTTGCTACAATGTTTTCAATTTCAGCAAAAATAAGTTGAATCCAAACAGATCCTATATATTGTCATGATGAACGGGTCGACTAATTATTTTAAATTATTAATCTTCATTCATTTCATTGCCACCATACTTTTTTAGAATAAAGTTGCTAAACCAATAATTTACTTTATTTGTGCTTTGCAGTCCATATTTTTAGGTAGTTCTTCTTCCACTGATAAACCAATCATAAAAACCACAGAAAAATCACCAAAAAAGCAAGAATTCCCACTGAAATGCACAAAAGGAAACGAAACACAGACCTGCCCAATAAACTACTACCCAACAACAACACACAATCCTGACCGTCCAATGTCATCATCAAACGAAACATGCCCATCATACTTCCGTTGGATCCACGAAGATCTACGGCACTGGAAGCACACAGGAATCACGAGAGACATGGTGGAGCGGGCCCGCAAGACCGCACATTTCAGGCTTGTGATCGTAGACGGTAAGGCCTACGTAGAGAAGTATAGGGAGTCGATACAGACAAGGGACATGTTCAGCTTGTGGGGCATTTTGCAGCTGCTAAGGTTGTACCCTGGGAGATTGCCTGACTTGGAACTCATGTTTGATTGTGATGATCGCCCTGTTGTTCCATCTAAGGACTTTCGGGGCCCAAATGCGGGCCCACCTCCATTGTTTCGTTACTGTTCTGATGGGTGGAGTTTGGATATTGTGTTCCCTGATTGGTCTTTTTGGGGCTGGTACGTAAATCAATCATGCTTATTACATTGGCCCAAAGGGAAATATGATCCTCTTCATTTCATGGCTAAAATGTTATTTCTTGAATCTAATAATATATCGAGTACTAGAGAAAAATATAAATTTAAAAGAGCAATTTTTTTTTTTTTTTTTTTTTTGGGTGGGGAAATTAAACTTTTACATAGGCTTGACTTAATTTTATTAGGGCCGAGATCAATATAAGGCCGTGGAAAAGTTTGTTGGAGGACATAAAACAAGGCAACTCAAGAACTAAATGGAAGGACAGAGTACCCTATGCTTATTGGAAAGGGAATCCGAGTGTGGCTCCAACTAGAAATGACCTTTTGAAGTGCAATGTCTCAAACAAAGATGATTGGAACACTCGCCTATATACACAGGTTAATACACATTTTTCTCATTTACTCACAAATGTTGAACATTTTTCCTATTGTATACATGTTGCATTATAATGTTTCTCGTATGATGTGCTATAATTTCAGGATTGGGTGCAAGAATCTAAACAGGGTTATAAACAATCAAATTTAGAAGACCAATGCACTCACAGGTAGTTATAAAAACAAGATCAGTGAACTATTTTATTTCCATTTTAACTATTCTTATTTTTCCCCTTCTTAATTGAGAAAAGTGTAATTTGTGTCAGATATAAGATTTATGTAGAGGGATGGGCATGGTCTGTAAGTGAGAAGTACATTTTAGCATGTGACTCGATGACCTTGCTCGTAAGGCCTCGTTACTACGATTTCTTCATTAGAGGCATGGTGCCATTGGAGCACTACTGGCCCATTAGGGATAATAGCAAGTGCACCTCTCTTAAATTTGCTGTGGAATGGGGCAACAATCACACACAAAAGGTCTCTCTCTCTCTCTCTCTCTCTCTCTCTCATATTATCAAAATGTTTTCACTAAGGGGTGTGCATCTACCCATCTAACAGACTAATCTAACCCAACGATTTGAATTGTATTTCATGGGTTGATAACTTGATTTGTTTTCTTTTTCTTTTTCTTTTTTCCAAACTAGAGTTGGGTGGGATTCAAGTTGAAAAAATTTCCAACCGTAAGTAACCTTACCAAACCTATACACTATTAATTTTTTTTAATAAAAATATGTAATTTAAAATTTCATGTTTGATTTATTTTATAATTTGAGACTTAGGTTAAGTTAATTACTTTAAATTATTTTGATATTTTGGGACCTAGTTTGATGACACTTGAATATTACTCCTAATAATATAAATTACAATTATCTATTAATAATGAACTTACATAGTTGAATGAAAGCATGAATTTTTTTATTAGATCCAACAAAATTGTTCAAACTCAATGACCCAACCCAATTCCTACAGTTCGGTTGTGTTGGGTTAGTTTTTAAACTATAATGGGTTAGGTTGAAATTTCTCAACTTGAGCAAGTTGGTCGGGTTGAAAAATCTATTATACATATAAAACTGAAACCATTTGACTTTTTGTTGATCTCATAATATAATGCCAAATTAGTTTTTTTTTTTTTTTTTTTTTTAAGCATAATAATTTTACATTTCATTTAATGTATCTATTTTTAAATTACTTTAATTTTATTTGATATTTAAACCCTTTATCTTTATTAGAATCTTAGTATATTATATTAATATATAATTTCATATACAAAAACACTCATAATAAATGTCTATTAATAACTATCATGATTATCAAATCTCATATTTAAAAAAAATAAATAAATAAAAGAGAAAAAATATCATATTTTGCTAAACTTTTTTTGTGTGCATTGGGTTATTGACTAGTATCTTTGTTATGATTCAACTAGACTCATGTATAATGTATACCTATTTTCACCTTTTAAGTTTTTGAAGATGCTTTCACTTTTTTCACTAATTTAAATTCATATTAACAAAATGATTTATATTTTCAACTCTTTTATTTTTACAAAATTGGTAGGCTCAAGCCATAGGAGAGGCAGCAAGCAACTTCATACAAGAGGATCTTAAGATGGACTACATATATGACTACATGTTTCATTTGTTAAATGAATATGCAAAGCTCCTGAAATTCAAACCATCTATACCTCAAGGAGCAGTTGAGCTATGTTCAGAAATGATGGCTTGCCCTGCGAAAGGTACATGGGAGAAATTCATGGTTGAATCCATGGTTAAGTCTCCCAGTGATTTAACCCCATGCACCTTGCCTCCTCCTTATGATCCTTCATCACTACAAGGTTTTCTCAAGAGAAAGGATAAATCAATAAAGGAAGTGGAAATGTGGGAAAATGAGTATTGGAAAAATCTAAACAAGAAACAATAAATGCAATTTTTGTGTTTCACCTATCAATTAATGTTAGGATTATTTTAATAAAGAAAAAAAAACATAATAACATTTGTAATTTATTTATCCATTAATTATATAAGTTAATTTTTTTACAATAAATTTTCACTCATTAATGAGTTATATTTGAGAATTAAAACCTTATTAAACTCACATTTTAACTTGCATACTTATATAATTCAAACTTAAGAGCATTGGTAGTAGATTATCTAAAGTGGGCAAAGGAGTGAAAAATACAATTGAGAAAGAAGAAACCAATCGATATCTTGGCATGATGATTGATGGAAGAAATTATTATAAATCCAACATTATTTGTTCAAATCCTATCATATATATTAAAAAAATATCCCCAGTTTATTTATATTTTGTGGAACTTAATTTCACTTCCATGTGTATATCGAATATTTTTTTAGTGGTCCATTTGGATTGAAGGCAAGGAGAATATAATTGTAAATGTGCTTAAAAAATGGAGGATGAATTTTTGGATTAAGTTTTAAGGATTTACATGTTCTAAATGAGACGTTGATATGGGTTCCAATTAGCTCAATTGGTAAAGTTTCTGATAGTTGAATAAGAGACTTAGGGTTCAATCCCCACCTGCACCAAAAACCGATTGATGTCTTAGTTTGATGATAAAGAGCTATCATCAGGAGCTGACGCTATAGCTTGAAACTCTAAGCAAAATAAAAATAAATAAATGAGATGTTAATCCTATTGTTTTAGATGTCTAACTTTTCCTTAATAATCACTGCTAATAAATGCTTTGAAATTGGATTTTGAATACCCATTGCTGCAACTAAGATATATACTCTTTGTTTATTTTGAAGTAAAATATTTTTCCTTTTTTCAAGTGTTTGTTTGCATGTAAAATGTGGTCAAATTTGTAAAATATTTTCCATTAACCATAAAATCCTTTATAAAAAATTATAAAATGTTTTACCTTTAAAATTTTAGTAACACATTTTACAAAATATATAGAGGCTAGGTCATCAGTTCAGTGGGTTGGGTAGTCAGCGGTTTGGTAATCAGAGACACTATTTAGGCGGTGATGAGGTAGTCAAAGCTGTCGTTTTAGTGACTGGTGTTAGTAGTTCAGTTATCGAAGACACCGCTTCGACTACCGGTTCCTACGGTTTAGTCACTAGATCTACGACTCCAATGTTTGAAACATCGATTTTGGTAGTTTGCTTGAAAAATTTTACATAACATACCAAACATCTGAAAATATTTCACTGAAAATATTTTACAAATAAATTTTTTTACTTGTAAAATATTGTATGCTTGAAAATATTTTACTTTAAAACAAACAGAGTGATAAATGCAACTTAGTTCCTAAAGCACAATCATACAACTTTTTATCACTATGCAATTATAGTAAACTATCTTGTGGTTTGGCCCAAATTCATATTACCTACTTGTAGTTTGAAAGTTGGCACTTTATCTTCCTAATATTCGCTCCATTTGTTTCTAGTAACCAACCTCTGTTAAAAATAGGAATAAATGTGTTTTTTTGATCTCATTCTATGTCTCTCTCCTCCTGAGACCAAAAGAAAAAAAAAAAGACTACAAAATAAGAATAAAATGAGGGTTTTGTAAAAATTTAGGATCAAATCTTATTTTTGTATGTGTTTTATACTCATAAAAAAACCCAAATTTCAAAGCCAAAACAAAAATTCCACAAACCCCAAAAAAAAAAAAAAAAACTCTTTCTTTAACCCAGATCTCTTTGTCTCTCTCTCTTTCTGTTTCTTTTTTCTGACCTGGGTCATTAAACATCTAGGACAAAAAGTAGCATTTGATTTGCTGAAGTCCTGGGACCTATGTGTTCAAACTAGTCCTTTTTTTTTGGGTTGTTGGTAAAAGATGATTCATTAAAACAAACTAAGAAACAACAAGAAATTCAGGGCAAAGCCTGTTACAGTACATGCCATTAATGTCATTTTCAAAAGCATTAACAACGTCCACAAGCGAAATATCATATAAAATAAAATCTAAATCCTGTCTAGTGCTTAACCTTACAATGCTGTCCATACACCGGTTAGCTTGCCTATAGCAGTGTTGAAACTGGATCCGGTGGAAACGAGACACCAATAACCTGCAATTATCCAAAATAGGGGAAATTTCATTATTTACGTATTGAGATGTCCCAAGCACATCTACAATAGCTTTGGCATCTAATTCAACTATAAGAGAGTGGATATTCAAGTTCCAACACATCAATAACCCATCCTTTAACCCTCATAGCTCTACTACAAAGTTTTTGCCAGCCCAATGCGCTTAGATAAACCTGCCACTCATCTGCCATGTTCATCTCTCGCTACACCCCCACAACTAGCACTCGTGCTGCCAACAGATGACCCATCCGTGTTAAGCTTGTTGGGTTCTAAGACTTTTGGTTTAAATGTATTAGAACTTCAATTTGTAATGTTGGAAAACCATGATCAAAACGGTTTAGTCTTGTTTAGACTTGCTCAAAGTATTTGCTTTTTATGTAAAATTGGAATCGAGTTACTGCAAATTTATTGTGCAATTCTATCTAGCTTAATCGATCGAGAATTAGACTCGATTGATCAAAAGTCGTACAGATTGTTTTTCTGTAGAAATTTCCAACTTAGCCCAAGCCCGTTTAACATGTAGGGTTTTATGTTTTGTCTTAAGTATAAAAGGGAAAACCCTAACCACGTTTTGGAGATGCTCCATATGCTGTGTGTGTGAATCTTTTGTGAGATCAAGAGGTGGTTGCCTTTACTCATACTTAGGGTTTCTAAGTTTCAAGATTATGTCAAGAACTTGGTGATCGATTTAGTTACTGCATTAAGAGCTTAAAGATACACAAGCGAGTGTGCTTGTACTTGCTGGGAATCCAAGAAAGAAGTAATCCATGGACTCGGAGCTGTCACGTGGTCGTGGTAGTAAGTTTCTTACTTGAGGTAGCAATAGGATGTTAGGGGTTTAAGTCACTAATGTGTAAACTTCAATTCTTTCATAGTGGATCCAGGTTTACCTTGAGGATAGCTAAGTTAAATTCTCCCCAGGTTTTTACTAGTTTGGTTTCCTAAGTCATCATAGTTTGGTTTCCTAAGTCATCATATCTTTGTGTTCTTTATTTTTCGCACTTTACATTGATATGATATATTTGTATTAACTTATATTTGTTAATTTGACTAAGTAATCACTTGGCTAATTACCTAGGTTAATCTGGTTGTGTTTTAAGGGGTCTAAAAACGTACAAGTGGTATCAGAGCAGGTTGCTCTCTTGTTGTTGATCTTTTGATCTCTGAGCTGATCCTTGTCTTCTGTTGTCATGGAACACAGATACTCTCTTGTTATCCCACCTCATTTTGATGGAAATAATTATGCTTATTGGAAAGTAAGGATGAAAGCATTCCTGAAATCAATTGATGAGAGAGTCTGGAACTCCGTTGAATACGGCTGGGAGAAGCCCATTACTCCTGTTAGTGAGTGGCAAACTTCTCAAAAAGAAGTAGCTGCGTTCAATAGCAAAGTTATGAATGCTATCTTTAATGCTGTTTTTATGGAGGAATTTAAGAGAATCTCTAATGTTGAGGTTACTTATACTACTTGGAATATCCTCCAGATTGTGCATGAAGGCACAAACGTTGTTAAAATTAATAAGTTGCAGCAATTAACAACTAGATTTGAAAGCATTAGGATGTCTGATGATGAATTTTTTGATGAATTCTATGCTAAACTTAATGATATTGTTAATTCTGCATATAATTTGGGTAAAATCTATGATCAACCTAAAATTGTTAGGAGGATTCTTAGATCTTTGACCGAGGATTTTAGACCCAAAGTGATAGCCATCACTGAAAGTATGGATGTGGACCCCATCCCTGTTGATGAACTTGTAGGATCTCTCCAGTCCTATGAGTTGGACCTACCTAAGACTAGCAAATCCAAATCAATGGCTCTCAAGTCTATTGATGCTAGTGGGTTTGATGATGAGCTCTTTGCTATAGAGATTGCTTACCTTACCAAGAACTTTAGAAATTTTCTTAGGAACAACAACAGAAGGGCAAGAGGTAAGAACACTACTGAACCTAGAAATTTTAGGAGGAATGATCCCATTAAGGTTAATAACATTGAAAGACCTAAAGAAAAAGTAGGCCAACCTTCTAATAATACTATGGGTCAACAACGTTTTAGATGTCAAGGGTATGGTTATGTGAAATCTGAATGTCCAACATTATTGAGGTCTAAGGGTAAGACTATGGTTGTAACCCTTAGTGATGATGAAGTTTTTGACAATGAGTTTGGTACTGATGAGGATGAAAACTTCATTACTTTCACTGCTATTGCTATAGTTAATGAAAGTGTTGCTGTTGAGGAGAACCCTTCTGATGAGGAACTTTCTGAGGATGTAGATTTACAAGAAGTCTACAATAAACTTTGCAAAATTGCTGCAAAGGATGCTATGAGTGTTGATTTAGGTTTAAAGAAAATTGTATTTCTTGAACTTGAAAAGAAAAATTTTCTTATGAAACTGTTTGATGCTAATGAATTGTTGAATAATGTGAAAACTGAAAACATGCTTTTGCTTGATAAAGTTAAGAATTTGGAACTTGAATTATCTGTTGCTAGAGAACAAACTAATAGGTCTGCAAGCTCCAAACTTGATCACATATTGAGTGTTCAAAAGTCTCCCTTTAACAAAACTGGCTTAGGTTTTGTAGAAAGTATCTCTGTGCCTGTACCCCATTCCACAAACTTTGTTCCTTCTTTTTCTTCTGAACCCCCTGTGAGTGAGGTTGTCAAACCCTCTGTGAGTGAGGTTGTCAAACCCTCTGTGAGTGAGGCTAAATCTGTAGAAGTTACACCTCCTAGGAAGATTAAGGTTGATCTTCAAGAGTCTAAACCTAAGGCTCCTATCCCTCCTAAAGGTAAGTTGCATGATAAGCCTGCATGGATGTGTCATTTTTGTGGAAAGTCTAGGCACATTCGTCCAAACTGTTTCAAGCTTCAAGCTACAAGCTGCTAAGCGAGTAAACAAACCAAAAGTACATGTGCCTTAAGCACAAGATCCTATGGTACTTATTGGTGAATTGGTAAAGACTCTTAACCTTTATTCCAATCTTGGAGTTGGAAATCATTCTAATGTGAATAAGAACTCCAATGCTCGAGGTGCATCTAAAAAGTTTTGGATGCAAAATGCTCAATTTAAATGAGTCTTTCTGACATGGTCCTTGTGCTTCATTGCTTTACTCTTTGTGACCATTGCTTTTTGTTATATATATTTTTTTGTTTTCTTTGTTTCTAGGATTTGTATTGTATAACATTTATGCATTTCATTCTAGGTTGTTTTGTTTTTTTTTTTTTTTTTTTTTTTTTTTTTTTTTTTAAAAAAAACAAAAAAAAGGAAAAAGGAAGCAAAATGTGTTTTGCATTTTTTTATTGGATTTGAAACTAAGGTTGGCCAATTTATTTTTACATAACATGTTTATGTACTTTGTTTAGCTTAGATGAGCTCATTTATTGCACTTTACTAGTTTGAGCTTTGTAGTGCATGTTGTGTGGGAAGATGTTTATAGTTTTTGATCGCATGATCTTGATCTTGAAATCATATGCTTTTGATTTTCAGACTTGAATTTATTGAGAAATCCATAAATAACCATCTCACCATTGTTTACTAACCAATCATGAACACCTTAGTGTATATCGTAAGATTTTGTACTTGAGAAAGTATAGCACATGCATAAAAAGATCATAAGGTGTAGCCTTGGTTTAAATGCTAAAATTGGTGTGTACATTATTGGGCTTTAATAACTTCACAATCAAATAAAATTGGTGTGTACATTATCTCGGCTATTTTTAATAAGTTTCTGCTAAAATAAAATTGGTGTTTATATTATGGGGCAAATCAAGAAACTTACATGATTACAAACTTGTTTTTTAGGAGATATGAGAGTTATATGATGTAACTCTTTAGGTGATAATCACTTTCAAATTCTATGTGATGAATTTTGTAGAAATTGTGATTGAATTCTATTTACATATCACCTCATATGTATCTCAAGATTTTGTTAGTTGCATACACTACACAAGTTACTATTTGCTAAACTTTGTACATGTTATTGTGTGTGATTTTGGTCTAGCCAATCGAGTTTGAAAATTCCTTGAATTTTATGCAAAATGTGTTTAAAGCTTGAGAATTTAAGGAGAATTGTTTGAAAACCTTAATTTTGGGAAAACTGGGTTCAAATCAAGTGTTTTTGAAAAGTATTTCATCTCATACTCATGCATTTTATTCATAACATACTATGCTTTGAGGAGTTTTTGCATCATATTGCTTTGTTTTTCAAAAAAATTGGTTTTTCTAGAATTTCGATCGATCAAACCTGTTTCTCGACCGATCGAAATTGCGATTAAAATTTTGATTTGGCTCTGTGTGTTTCGATCGTTGTTGGATCAATCGAAAGTGATTTTCGATCGATCAAACCTAATTTTCGATCAATCAAAAATCGTATAGAGAGTTTTTTAAAACCTTTGTTTTTCACGTGTTAAGTCACTTACAAACTTTTTCAAAAAGGTTCTTCTCTCTCTCTTCGATCGGTCAAGGGTCCAAATCAATTTTTGTCATTTTCCTCCAAAGTTTTTGCAAGGTTTTTCTCCTCTAAGGCCGGTAAGACCTTTTTACCCTTCCTTTTGCATTTATTTTCATGTTTCATGCATTAAATCATGCATTTTGGGGAAATTTTCGAACCAATGGATTTTTGGGATTTTTGATGATCCAAGCTGTTTTTCTTAAAATTGATCAATGAGTTTTTGTTATAAGATGCTATATAAATGTTCTTGATGGTTTGATTTGATCAATTTGGTGATTTGTGAGAAATTAAAAATTCTAGGGCTTGAATGAATCCGAATTGGGGTTTTTGTTCAATTTGGTTTAATTTGACGAAATTGGCTTGTTTGGTTGATTGATTTGGTCATTAAAAATTGTTTTCTATCATGTCTACTGATCAATTTGGTCAAATTGTTGTTTTTTTGAAATTGGGTTTTTCAAATTTTGGGGGTTTTGATGTAACCTCTATACTCAAGCAAATTTTGTGATTTTAAACCTAAATTGAACATATTTTCACTGCATTAGGGCATGCATCATGTGTTGATAATGTTCATGCATCATATAGAATTGTTATTTCTATATTTTTTCTGTGCTAACTTGTAGTCTGCCCTTGTTTTTTTCTTGTTTCCTTTTTGGTTCTTTTTTGTTTGTCTTGTTCTTTCCTTAGCATCATACCTAGGAAAACTAGAGCCAATAGGATCTCCACTTCTTCTCCTTCCCCCACCTTTGATAGTGAGAGGTTCTTGAGTGAGAAAAACCAGGAAGCGTATGAGAAGCTTAACCTTAGGAGAAACATTTAGGCTGAGAGAAAGGTTCTTTTAGATGAGCTAGATCTTGAGATTAGGCGTAACTTTGAGTGTAGGGGCTGGTAACCTTTATTGGATATTTCTCATCCTCCTCCGGCTACCTTGATCAAAGAGTTCTATTCGAACCTTTCTGTCCACTCCTATGATGCCAACACTCTTATGAGGAGTTGGGTACGGGGTGCAGGATACACCATTACCCCTTCGGTAGTGGCTGATGCTCTTGGGGTACTAGTGGTCTAGCATCCTATCTACCCTTTTGATGAGTCTCCTCCCTTGGACGACATCATGTCTTTTATCACTGGGTCTTCTATATAGTGGGGTTCTGATCCTCGGATCACTACTGCTGAGCTCACTAAGATTCACTATCTTTTCTTTAGGATTGCTTGTCATTCTTTTTGGCCTATCTTTCATCTACACACCATTCCTTTGGAGCGTTGTGCATTTTTGTATGCCCTTGTTACGGATGCTCCTATTAGCTTTCCTCATCTTTTCATTCGTTCTTGATTGAGGTTCATAGGAGTAGTTCTACTGCTCATGCTTTGTTCTTCCCTATTTTTATTCACCGGATTCTTTTGCATCTTAGTTTAGTTGAGTTTCTGGTGTCTGAGCCTGTCCATATCATAACTCCCATAGGTGCCACCTTTCTCTGGCAGAGGGCTGCTTAGATGAGAGCTAGCTTTAAACGCCTTAGGGTAGAGTCTTCTGGTGTCGTACCTCCTCCTCCTCCTTGTTCTATAGGTGATGCTACGGTTGAGGAGCCTGTTGATCCTGCTGCTGATGTTCCTCCACCTTCTACTTCGGATGTTTCAGACATTTGACATATGTTGGAGACTGTCATGACTGTTTAGGCGGCTAATGGTCAGATTTTGGTGGACATGCTTGATGAGCTTCATGCTTTGCGAGCGGATCTGAAGCATTTGAGACGATCGCCTCCGCCACCTCCTTTTGATGATGGATTATAATTGCCCTTTGGCATTTCGTCACAAAAAGAAGGAGTACATTTGTAGAGGGTTTTTGTAGTTAGGGGGAGATTTTTTTTGTATTTGTGAAGCTTGTGGAGCTATTAGATTGTATCTAGGTGCTTCATTGTGTATTTACATTTTTTGCTCATGATGTATTCTTTGTTTTGATTGGGTTATTCATGATAGGGGGAGATACATTGATTTGTATATGTTTCTTGTTTCACATTGCTTATTGATTTATATTTATGAGTTATTTATAATATATGTCTTTATTGTGTGTTATGTGAAATCAAGAAGTTATTTTTGTTTTGCTTGTATTTTCCACACGTGCGTTTATGTGTTTGTTGAGTGTTTTAGGAAATATACAGGTTGATTCAGTTGTGCTACTATCTACACTTGCAACTAATAGATAGTAGTCAGGTTGGATTTTTTGTGTTGGGCTATATTTCTGTAATGGGTTGTTTTTATGTAAACTTTGAGCAATTTTGTTTAGTTTGTGTTTTGTCACGGATTGTCAAAGGGGGAGTTTGTTGGGTTCTAAGACTTTATGTTTAAATGTATTAGAACTTCAATTTGTAATGTTGGAAAACCATGATCAAAACGGTTTAGTCTTGTTTAGAGTTTCTCAAAGTATTTGCTTTTTATGTAAAGTTGGAATTGAGTTACTGCAGAATTTATTGTGTAATTCTGTTTGGCTCGATCGATCGAGAATTAGACTCGATCGCTCGAAAGTCGTGAAGATTGTTTTTCTATAGAAATTTCCAACACAGCCCAAGCCTGTTTAATGTGCAGGGTTTTATGTTTTGTCTTAAGTATAAAAGGGAAAATCCTAGCCACGTTTTGGAGATGCTCCATATGTTGTGTGTGTGAATTTTTTGTGAGATCAAGAGGTGGTTGCCTTCACACATACTTAGGGTTCCAAGTTTCAAGATTATGTCAAGAACTTGGTGATTGATTCAGTTGCTGTATTAAGAGCTTAAAGATACACAAGCGGGTGTGCTTGTACTTGTTGGGAATCCAAGAAAGAAGTAGTCCGTGGACTTGGAGCTATCACGTGGTCGTGGTAGTAAGTTTCCTACTCGAGTTAGCAATAGATGTTAGTGGTCTAAGTCGCTATTGTGTAAACTTCAATTTTTTCATAGTGGATTCATGTTTACCTTGAGGATAGTTAGGTTAAATCCTCCTTAGGTTTTTACCGGTTTGGTTTCCTGGGTCATCATATCTTTGTGTTCTTTATTTTCTACACTTTACATTGATATGATATATTTGTGTTAACCTAGATTTGTTAATTTGACTAAGTAATCACAATTTTATATATATATATATATATATATAATTGTGATTGATTTTAAATGTACCCGTGCATATGCACGGGGTTACACACTAGTATATATTAATAGATAAAACTGAGAGAAAATTCAATTAGATTTCAAATTGGATTCTAATTCTAGTCTAATTTTGCACCACGTGTCCTAGCTATATTTTTTAGTGGCCAATAATTAATTATTCAATTATAATTCATTCGATCTCAAAAAAGAAAAAAATTATAATTCATTGGTTTATTTGATGCAGCGTGTGTACTATAAGATTAGAAAGTAAGAATGATCAACATTGGTGAGTAAATGAGAAGAATGTGTATTTACTAGTGTATATAGGCAAGTGTTCCAGTTATCTTTGTTTGAAACATTGCACTTCAAAAGGTCTTTTCTAATTTGAGCCACACTTGGATTCACTCTCCAATAGGGTACCTTGTCCTTCCATTTGATTCTTGTGTTTCCTTGTTTTATATCCTTCAACACACTTCTCCACAGCTTTTTATTGGTCTCAGGCTCTTAGTCCTAATAAAATTAATTGAAGCCTATGTAAAATCCACCCCCCCCCCCCCCCCCTCCGCGTACCTAATTGACGGTCTTAAAATTTATCTCTCTCTTATTAATTACAAACATTAAACATGACACCATCAACTACTAAGTAGAGTTATCATATTACACCCAGAAAAGAAAGAATAGTTTGATTGTGTCAACAACCTATGAAGAAGAGTCTATTAGGTTGGCTGGCACAAGGTGACCAAACCAAAGGAAGAAGGGGGACTCGGATTGCAGTAAGCAAGGGGAAGAAATGTAGCTCTCCTAGTCAAGCTTAATTGGAGATTCCATGTTGAGAAAGGCTCTTTGGGCACAAGTGCTAAGGAGGAAATATTGCAACTGGAGGAGAATGACTTCCAATAATGCAAACAAACTCCCTTGCTCTCCTATCTGGACAGCTATGAAAAAAGGTTTGGATACTTTTAACTAAGGCAGTAGGTGGGTGGTTGGAAGGGACAGCAATTTGAAGGTGTAGTATGGTAACTGGACAAACAAGGGCCCTCTCAGACAGCTTATCCTAGGTCTGTTAACTCAAGAAGCCAACCAATTGGAGATCAAGGATTTTATTTTGGATTCAAATTGGGATTGGGATAGGATTTCCTTTGATCTTCCCCTGGAAATTAGAAGGATGATACAGGCCACTCCCATCACAATTACTAGTAGAGGAAGTGACAAGCTAGCTTGGGCCGGATCTCCTCAAAGGACTTTTGATTTTAAAAGTGCTTATAAAATTGCCTCAAGTCAGGACTGTAATACTCCTTTTTCTGCGAGCTGGGTTTGGAAAGTTGATACTCTCCCTCGTATTAAAACTTTCCTATGGATGTGTGCTCATGATAGCGACAGAGTAAAGGTTTGCCTTGTGAAAATTAGTTGTAACTTAAGGCTACAACTTTACTCAATATCTATTTATTAGATGTAAATTTTAACAAATTCACGATTTGATGACTTTTGCTTCTTATATTCTCCATACTTGCAAAATTTTTAAAATATCAAAGATCAATAACTATTCTATCAATCAAATATTTCAATTTCAATTTTTTTGTACTCTAATATTATGCATAAAATATAAGTTTATAGATTGAATAATAAATAATATTTGATTGACACAAAATTTGACATGCATGTTAAAGACATAAAGAACTTACCATCCGACAATTGGATTTTTAAAATATATAGTTATGTTAATTATTTTAATGCTAGTTTTAGCCAATAGGCACAACTAAGTTTGTAGCTAAATTTTGTACTTAAAGATACGGTTGCTTGAATTTCTAAAAAAAACTGAAATGTGATTGATGAAAGAAAACCGATTTCTATTAAATCACTTAAATCACAAATTAATAAATATTTAAAATTGACCAAGTATTAGAACAATTAATGGTTTTATATATATGAACAAATTTGATATACATTGGGATAGGAGCATGTATGATAGTGCTGTTAGCAGTGTTATATATTTTAGTGACTGTTACATCCTGTTTGGATTGAGGGGAAGGGAGGGGGAGTGGAGGAGAGGGGAGTAGAGTAGAGTTGGCTGAAAATAGGCTAATTGTGAGCAAATTCTACTCTACTTCCACCCCTCTCAATCTAAACAGACTATTAAATTTGCATGAAATGATGTCAACTAATTTTCCACTATCGACGGTAGGGGTGGTTCCATTTTAATTATGTGGTGCGCACAGTTTTTCTGGGCATGGTCCACAATGTGCACTGTGAATCGAAGATGGGGGATGTTCCTTAAAATTAAGCAATATTGGGCGCTAGCTGCAGATTGTTGAAAACAGTATACTCTGTGTATATTCATAATATGGGCGAAGCCACACTTACGAAAACACAAGAAGGATATGTTACTGTATTATTATTGTTAAAAGAATCTTGGGGTTGTTTTGTTTATTGTGTAATATTGTCGATCCCTAGAGATCCAATGGTATCATAAAGTTCATATACACTTAACCTGGTTCCTAGAGAGTTCATATAGTCTTTAGACTATAGACTTTATATATCCAACGAATATGCAATGTAAATTCCGCTAATTGGCTAGCTTGTTAGTCGGAAAGAAAAATAACATTGCTTTGAGCCCTTCAATTAGGGGCAACTTAACACCAAAAAAGACTAAACTGCCTGCAAGGATGTTCAACTACCTAACGAGCTGTGAGGGATAATTTTGGACTAGCCAGTGATATAAACACTTGCAATGGAATGTACTGGACCTGCCAAACTTGTCCCCACTTAGGCTGAGGCTCAAAAGAGTTATTATATTGATGGAAACTTCCAAGGGATAATACCAGGGGCGGAGCTATAGCAATGCTTAGGGGGGCATGGCCCCCCCAAATTTAAAAAAATTCTTTTATATTATGTGTAAGTATTAAAATTTTTAAATATTTAGCTACAAAAATAGAATTTGGCCCCTCCAAATATTTGAGTTAGTTCAATGATGTTCATAAAAACCAATAAAAATTTTCAATCGATCTAGTAATTATAGAAATAAGGTAGTTTTTGTTTTCTCAAATTCATTTTTTTACATGTTTGATATCAAATTAGACAGCTTTTGTATACTCATTGGAACTTAAAAGATGATAAGTTCCCCTAAAAATTATCTTGCAAAGATACATATGTGAAAGTTGTTAATTTTATATACAATATGTATATTTTATAAATTATGTCCAAATCTAATATCAAAATATTAATGTTTATATATGTATATGTGCATTTACGCATATGAGTGATGATATATCTTGACTCATAACTACTATATTAGTATCAAAATTTGGCCCCAAACAAAAAATCCTAACTCCACCACTGGATAATACAAGTTTCATAGGTCCCAACTAGTGATATTATCATGTGAAAGACAGATAGAGAGGAGTTTCACTTTTATACTCAAATCGCACATAACATGTGGGTATAAGGAAGAGAAAAGACGTAAAATTAAGGGTAGTTCTGGATGAGAGTAATTCTCTGGATGCTTCAATAATTTTCATCCCCTGTTTTGTCCACAGTAATTTTGGATTAGATTAGACTCTATATGGTGAAGGTAGTAGCTAGGCTCGAAAAATTCCGAAAGCCTTTTTCAAAAAAGAAAATTCCGATGGTCCAGCAGACCAACTATACCAATAGGTAACATCAATAGTCAGCAGTTTAGAAGGCAAGGCTCTTGTTTTGCAGGTTTTTAAAGAAGGCCAACGAAAGCACCATGAGAAGAAATAGTGAGAAACAAACTCGATATGTTCCACATCACAGTGGAATTTCTTGGCGACCAGTGAAGAAGAAAGTTTCAACTGCTAGCGTGGTCTTCATCTTCTTCCTCCTTGTCAGTGCTTTGGTATTTGTAGGCTGGATTGATATTGTAAGTCTTTATTCTTATATATTCTTTAATCCTTAACAGTGTTTTGTCATCAGCCTTATAGCAACTGAACTTACCCACACATTACACAGTCGACCTACCATTCTATTTGGGTAACAAGAACTTGTAATGGAATTACAAAAAAGCTTGTTAAGGCAATCACTTTTTCCTTAAGAAGCCTACAATAGTGCTTTTGCAAATCCTTCTTTAAAAATTATAATTTTATTTTTCTTCTTGCTATTGTTTTTGGGGGTATTTTTATCTTGTATTGCCTGCACTACAATCCTGGAGCTTATTTTCTTCATCTAAACTCAAATTCCATTAAAGTTTCCAAACCCCAAGATCCTAAAATTTTATATTTGAGACTCTATTCCCACAAAAACCTTGAATCCAATCTCCCAATTTACGCAAATACAAAATTTTTCAAAGAAATTAATCTTGAAGTTGGAATTTTTTTTATCAAATTAGGTTTTTTTTTTTAAATTTTTTTATCAAATTAACTAATAGTATTCTCGTTTAATGCATGGATTAATTAAAAATATATCTGTAAAAGAAAGAAAACATTTTGCTAATATTATTGAATCTAGTGCCTAAGTTTTAATATGATAAGATCAATTATAAAATAAATAAATATCTTTAATTTTTAATTTCTTGAAATTTTTGGTAGTAGAGTTTTAGTTGAAATAGAATTTTAATTGAGTAGTGATTGGATTACTACAAGTTTTACTGCATTAAGCTTACAAATTAACAAGGCATCAATTACAAAGAGACATTTTAAATATTCATTTTATGGTGATTGAAACTCACTAATCACATTCATTACTACATTAGTTTGTAAGTTTTATATAGTAAAACTTGTTGTACCTTTAGCATTTTTCATTTCAATTTATTGGAACTTGAATAAACTATCACATTATTAATTCATGAGGTTTATGGGGGGGGGGGTATTTCATGGGTAAAGAGAACTATGACTTCTAAAACTCTATCTTTATTAGAGTCTGAATTTAGTAAGGATGGGTGTAAAACTCTTGTTATACACCATCTAATAAGAAATTGTCACATTATCTTTTTACTTAAAACTCAATCCATTTTACTGCATGTAATAATATCTCAATAAATTCTCAATTTGGTTAGATTTTTAGATTGATATGAGAATTAATTGAGTGTAGTTGTGCTTATTTTTTAATATGTAATAAGATGATGTGGTATATTGAAATTAAACAGTATTTTACATTACATTTTTATAAAATTTAAACTCTTTTTATTATATGATATAATATGAGATATATAACATATCATGCCTTGGGAAACTGGATCCGGGCTTGCATTGGCATATTTTGAAAGTGATATACTCCCCTTGCATTAAATTAAAAATTTTCCAACCCTTAGACAACGGCCATATAGCCCTACGTGTGCTATACGCTCCCATCCTTGTCACTGTCAGTTGTCTTTCTCAGCACTACTTGAACTTTTTTTTTAGATAATGATCAAAGTTGTAGGTAAGGGGCATTCAGCCAAAAAATAAAAAAAAAGGGTAGTCGGTAAGGGTCACTCAGCCAAAAAAAAAAAAAAAAAAAAAAAAAGTAGTCAATAAAGGGTCATGATTTCTATTACTTATTGATAATTTGATTGTTTAGCGGAGGAAATGTTTAGAGGATGGACGTTTCTATTAAAAATATCAAAAGTTACTAATTATTTAAATTACAGAATTCTTAAGCCTTTGCATGATTTTTAATACTAGTATTTCACTTTAATTGCTAATGAATTGTGTACTTATATTGTACACCTGCCTAAAAAAAGAGTTTAGATAGTTAATAATAGCATGATTAATAGAAATCACAATAATAATTCATAAATTGTTTTTTTTTTATACAAGATAAAAATTCTACTCAATTCTTATTTAAGTATATAAGTGTGTGAAATTCTTTCATACAGACTTGAACTCCAGTTCTTACCCTTTACACCTCACAAATATTTATACTTGTAGAGTAATCATCGCAACAAGTGCAGTGGTATAAATTGTTAATTCATTAATATTTTTTATATTGTTGATACCGTATTAATCATATTCATTGTTAACTAAGTTTATAAGATTTAATTATAAAATTACCAATAAATTTAGCATTTTATCATATTTATATGTGCTTTTGCAGTCTATATTTTCAAGTACTTCTAGTTCTAGCAGTGACAAACCAATCCAAAGAACAACAGGAAAATCACCAAAAAAGCAAGAATTCCCACTGAAATGCACAAAAGGAAACAAAAACCAGACCTGCCCAAAAAACTACTACCCCACAACAACACACAATCCTGACCGTCCAATATCATCATCATCATCAAACAAAACATGCCCGTCATACTTCCGTTGGATCCACGAAGATCTACGGCACTGGAAGCACACAGGAATCACGAGAAAAATGGTGGAGCGGGCCCGCAAGACCGCGCATTTCAGGCTTGTGATCGTGAACGGTAAGGCCTACGTAGAGAAATATAGGGAGTCGATCCAGACAAGAGACACGTTCAGCTTATGGGGCATTTTGCAGCTGCTAAGGTTGTACCCTGGGAGATTGCCTGACTTGGAACTCATGTTTGATTGTGATGATCGACCTGTTGTCCCATCTAACGATTTTTTAGGCCCAAATGCGGGCCCACCTCCATTGTTTCGTTACTGTTCAGATTGGTCGAGTTTGGATATTGTGTTCCCTGATTGGTCTTTTTGGGGCTGGTACGTAAATCAATCATGCTTTCATTTTTATCAACAAAGATAATTTTTGGTAATTTTATTCTTAAATATGTGATAAAAGAATTAAAAATTAATTTATTAAAAAAAAAATCAAAAAAGTATTTGCTGATTATGTAACAGATCTTATTTTACAATCAAAAAAACAATTTACATTTTGTTAGGTTATCAGTAATTTAAATAAAATTTCATAATAGTATTAGTTAATTTTTATTTAAATTCTGATTATGTAACAGATCTTATTTTTAAAATGATGTTTATGAAATTAAAATAAAGTGTTTAGATTAGATTCCTTAAATTGAATTGGAGCTGAAAAATTGTATTTGTAAAAAAGTATTTGCTATTGTTGTGAAAAGATTTAAGAGGGCAATTTTTGGGGAGAAATTTTACATAGGTTTGACTTAATTTTGTTAGGGCTGAGATCAATATAAAGCCATGGAAAAGTGTGTTGGAGGACATAAAAAAGGGCAACACAAGAACCAAATGGAAGGATAGAGTACCCTATGCTTATTGGAAAGGGAATCCAAGTGTGGCTCCAACTAGAAATGACCTTTTGAAGTGCAATGTCTCAGACAAAGATGACTGGAACACTCACCTATATATACAGGTAATATACATTCTTCTCATTTACTCACAGATGCTGATCGTTCTCCTACAAATATATGTTGCAAAAAAAAATTTCTTGTATGATGTGCTGTAATTTCAGGACTGGGTGCAAGAATCTAAACAAGGTTACAAACAATCAAATTTAGAAGACCAATGCACTCACAGGTAGTTATAAAAACAAGACCAAATAACTATTTTATTTCCATTTTAACTATTCTCTTTTTTCCTCTTTTTAATTGAGAAAAGTGTGCTTTGTGTCAGATATAAGATTTATATAGAGGGATGGGCATGGTCAGTAAGTGAGAAGTATATTTTAGCATGTGACTCAGTGACATTGCTCGTAAGGCCTAATTTTTATGATTTCTTCATTAGAGGCATGGTGCCATTGGAACACTATTGGCCCATTAGGGACAATAGCAAGTGCACCTCTCTTAAGTTTGCTGTGGAATGGGGCAACAATCACACACAAAAGGTCTCTCTCTCTCTCTCTCTCTCTCTCAAAATGCTTTCACTAATTAAGGGGTGTGCATCCTCCAATCCATGGACCAATCTAACCCAACGATTTGAATTGTTTTTCATGGGTTGATAACTTGATTTCTTTTCTTTTTCTTTTTCCAAACTCGAGTTGTGTGGGATTCATGTTGAAAAAATTTCCAACCTAAGTAACCTATCCAACCTACGCTATTAAATTTTATTTTTAAATATAAATATGTAATTTGAAATTGCTCGTTTGATTTTGGATTATGAGCTTAGATTAAGTTTATTACTTTAATTTATTTTGCTGTTTTGGGACTTAGGTTGATGACATTGGAATATTAGTCATAATTATAAACGTTACAATTATTTATTAAATAATGGAGTTGCATAGATGAATGAAACATTATTATTTTTTTATTAGGCTCAACGAAATTGTGCAAACTCAACCACCCACAAGTTGGGTTGAGATTTATCAACTCTAGCAAGTTGGTTAGATTGAAAAATCAATGAGTGAGTTCCAGTTAACTCAACTGGTAAAGAAATCTGGGGTTCAATATCCGCCTACATCAAAAACTGATTGGTATCTTGGTCTGATGATAAAGAGTTATCATTAGGAGTGGACACCATAAGTTAAAATTCTCTAAAAAAAAAAGAAAAAAAAATCAATGATGATATATATAAAATCAAAATTATTTGACTTTTTGATGACTAATGTATATATTTTTAATAGAATTTTATTTTTATTTCATGTTTAAACTTTTTTATTAATCTCAGCACATTATATTAATATGTAATTCTGTATACAAATGCAATAAATGCCTAGTGATAGAATATAAAGTTCCATAATGAATACAAATTCTCTATACTACTTTTTGTGTTCCAATTTTTTATTTTTTGGCAATCATAACTTGTCATGAATTTGTTTGTCTTTCCTTATAAAATAGCCAAAGCTTAACATGGAAAAAAAAAAAAAAATCAAATACGTGGCAAGTTCTGATTAGTGGAACATGAAAAGGTATAGAGGATTTGTATACCCATATTTTTTTTGACCTTTTAAGCTTTTGAAAATGCTTTCACTTTTTCACTAATTTAAATTCATGTTAACAAAATCATTTATTATATTTTCAACTGTTATGATTTTTATAAACTTGGCAGGCTCAAGCCATAGGAGAGGCTGCAAGCAACTTCATACAGGAGGATCTAAAGATGGACTATGTATATGACTACATGTTTCATTTGTTAAATGAATACGCAAAGCTCTTGAAGTTCAAACCATCTATACCTCAAGGAGTGGTGGAGCTATGTTCAGAAACGATGGCTTGCCCTGCTAAGGGTACATGGGAGAAATTCATGGTTGAGTCCATGGTTAAGTCTCCTAGTGATTTAATCCCATGCACCTTGCCTCCTCCTTATGATCCTTCGTCACTGCGAGGTTTTCTCAAGAGAAAGGATAAATCCATAAAGCAAGTGAAAATGTGGGAAAATGAGTATTGGAAAAATCTAAACAAGAAGCAATAAATACCTTTTTTTTTTTTTTTTTTTTTTTTTTTTTTTTTTTTTTTTTTTTTGTTTCAGCCTTCATTAAATGTTAGGATTATATTAATAAAGTAAAAACAAAAAATAATAGTATTTGTAATTTATTTACACATTAATTATATAGGTTAATTTTTTACTATAAATGTTCAATCATTAAAGAATTATTATATTTGAAAATTAAAACCTTATTAAACTCACATCTTAATGTTCCTAATTATATATCTCTATGTTTTCTCAATATATATATGTGTGTGCGCGCGTGTGTGCACGCATTCATGCTATTTAGAGCATTGGATTAAATTGTACTACTAAAAGAGGAATTAGCACCATTGTGTAGACTAAACCTTTTGCTTAAAGAAGTTTTTTATTCTGTTTTGCTAAAAGAATTTACCAATAAGATTTTTTTTTCCTGTTTTTGAGAACAAATGATCTGTTTTTTAAATTTTTAAGCAATGCATAAGCAGATTTGGTATCTTCCAATCTAAATTGCAATGTGAAATGCAAAAAACTTAATTCAATTTTAATAGGGTAAATTTCAAATTACACCCCTAAAGTTTGGAGGTGTTTGAATTTTACATCATGAAATTTCAGAATTTGAATTTTACCTCCCGAAGTTTGGGAGTATTTGGATTTTATATCCTAATGTTTCAGAATTTGTATTTTACCTTCTAAATTTTAGGAGTGTTTAGATTTTATTCCCTAAAGTTTGGGAGTGTTTGGATTTTACACTCTAAAGTTTTAAAATTTGAGGATGTAAAATCCAAACACCTCAAACTTAATGGGGTTAAATCCAAATTCTGAAATTTCAGGGTGTAAAATTCAAACACCTCCAAACATTGGAGGTGTCATTTGTAATTTACCCATTTTAATATAAAGAACTTAGACAAATGATGTCACAAAAGCTTATATAGCTAAATATTAAGAAATCAATCAAAAGTCAAACGTCTTCGGTTTTATGTACATAATTATAGATTATGATTATATACGAGACGATAGATTAAAGATATTATATAATATTAATCCATTATTTTGCATGAGTACTAAATGTCTCTCACAATTAAAAATAAATAAAAAAATCCAAAGCTATTAAACACAAGAGACAAAATAGGAATCTTGCAATTCCCTCCAATTCCCTCCAATTCCCTTCCATTTTGTGAAACACAATATATGATATTTATTTTAAGAGTTTGAATTTGGTAAGGACCTGGTGTAAACCCCTTAGTTTACCCCTCCAATACCGCGGCACCACATTAGCGTTTTACAAATAAATGAATAGAGCCTCCCACACACAATATTTCCTCCCTATTACAGAAAATCAAATCCTATTGAATTAAAAGCTCTTGCTCCTACCATGGAAGGACCACCACCTTCAACCCCACAAAGACGCCACTGGAATCTGAAAGGCGATCATTAAACCCATCCCTCCAATTCCATTAATGCAAAAACCAAAATCCCTTTATCAAACAAGCCAAATCTCAAAGTTTCTACCCAAAATATCACCTATGTTGCTAGACGATGGTCCCTGGAGTTGGTGAAGTTGCTGTCACTCCTTTTGATGCTACTACTACTTAGAGTGTGTTTGGATACTATTTATTTTATTGAAAACTTATTGCTGAAAACAATAAAAAAAATTAATTTTTGGGTTACCGTTCACTCCCCTAAACATTGTACATTTGCCTTAATGCACTATTCATGTCCCCCCATGAACAATGCAAGAGGCGCTGGTAAAAAAAAAAAAAAAAAAAACAAAAAACAAAAAACAAAACGCAGACGTAAGGAGAATAATTTCTATCCAAATGCATACTTATTCTATTTATGCCAAAACCTTTCTTTAGCGATTTTAGAGCTTGCCCATAAGAACATCTCCATTTATCTGAGAGCTTGAAAAAATAAATGAACCTTGCACATAATTTCTAGACTGAAAATCTTTTGGAGTTTAGCTTGAAACCTTTCCTTCCATTACATCTCATTCTCCTGCGGTCCTGCTGTTGACATCCTTCCATCGTAGGAAGCTAGGAGCTTTGGTTTTTTAATTGAATGGGATCTGATTTTCTGTAATAGGAAGGAAGTATTGTGTGTGGGAGGTTCTATTCATTTATTTGTGTATCATTGTGAAATACTGATGTGGTATCATGGTATTGGGGGTGTAAATCAAGGGTTTTACACCAGTCCTTATAGAATTTAAACTCTTATTTTAAATGTCATGTATCTTACATCTAAATAAAAATGAGAGGACATAGTTCTCGTTAGCTCAATTAATAAAGTCTTTTAGGGTATGTTTGGTTTAGTGAATTTTAGGGAGGATGGAAAAAAAAAAAAAAAAAGAGGGGAGAGAAAATGGGGGATTAAACATTTTTGGTGAGTGTTTGGTTGGAAAGAGAGGAAGGAAAAAAAAGACAAAAATGTTTTCTCCCCAAAATGGGGAGAAAACTGGGTGGGGATTCTAAACATCTTGATTGATAAAAATGCCCATGTGCACTTGCACACAGGCAATTCGTTTAGTTCTTTCTTTCTTTTTCTTTTTAATTTTTTTTTTATTCTTTTGATTTCTTGGGCTGTGGGTGTGATAGTTGTTGTTGTTATTGGTTTTTTGTTTTTTGTTTAACTAGACATGATTTTTTTTTTAATAAATTGGGTTATTGCTTTGTTTTTTGGTCGTTTGTCACTTTTTTTGTTTTAATAGGGCATTATTTTTTAATAAGGGTATATAAGTAAATTTAAATAAACTTACTTTTTCCAAACCTCCACTTTTCCACTCCCAACCAATAAAAAAAGAGAGAAATTAAAATATTTTCTACCCTCTACCATTTTCTATCCTTCCACTTTTCCACCACTCCAACCAAACGGACCCTTACGATTGAATGAAAAATCTGAGGTTCTGTTCCCGCTTATACGAAAAATTGATTGGTGTCTTAGTCTAATGATAAAAAATAAAATTATTAGAAGTGGACGCCATAACTTGAAATTCTATAAAAAATAAAAAATAAAATGAGAGGAAATTGAAAGATTCAATGGATGAGATATTATGCCTGATAATTAAGTCATACATCAAACTTCAAGCTAGCCAAATGGACAGCCTTGTTAGAAAGTCTAATGGCCACAGATTTTAGAAGAAAAGTTAAAAGACGAATTTGGACAAAGAATTGATTCTCCTATTTGGTATTGTTGTTTGTTTAAATAACAGTACACATATTTTCACAACATTTTTACACTCACATGTATTTTCACAACATTTTACCAATTTTATTAGAAATCTCTTACCGACTTAAACCATTATCACTATTTCAAGTCAAAGAGATAGAAATTTAGTGGTTGTTATATATATATATATATATGGATATGGGAACTTGTTTTCATTCGGTTTTCGGGTTTTGGTCACAAGGAGCTCCATTGTGTGGTCATTTTTCGATGTCTTATGGGAAGAGATGGGCCTCCATAACTATTTTCATCTTCGTCTTTGTCATCAGCTTTGTCTATTGGATTGACAAGGTACGTCCCTCCCACGCTATCTATTATCCTCTCAAGTCCCAAGTTTGTTTGTTTTTCTTTGCTTATTAACATAGTTAATAACAATTTCTTTTTCCTTTTAAAAGTTATAGAGGTGTTTTACGTGGTTGTTGACCATAACCTTCGTTACAATGTCCAGAGTTTTCTCATTTTCCGAAGTCATAAACCAAAGACCTGTATGTTTATTGTTGTCTATATTGATCAAGCCCACTCTTGATAGTCATGTCCTAAATCACTCACATCTCATCTTTATATTTAAACCAAACATCTACTGTTTTTTCTATCTTACCCTGCCCTTCGGCAAGTTTGGGCCGTTTGGCCACCCAACACCAATATCGGCGACAACGACGACTACCAACGACCGAAGTCAATCATTGCTTTGGGAAGAGAAGAGAGAAATTAAAGAGAAAGGGACCTTGGGTTTTTAGGAATAGAAATAGAGGGAGAAAATTAAAATTATTATAAAAAAAAAGGATAAAAGGTACTAGAGTAATGAGTCATGCTATTTTTGATAATGACTAATGAGTAATGACCATTTGAATCTATCTTTTAGCTAGGTTCCATTATTGCCAGGACTAACTATGGAGAACAGCTGTAGCATTTTTATCAACTTGCTCAGTGGTAGTTATCAAAAAAAAAAAAAAAAAAAAAAACCTGCTGAGTGGAAACTAGTGGGATGCAATATGGTTTTTATGAGTGACTTGCAGTGATTTGACTAGAAAAATAAAGGAAAATTACACGGCGCAAGACTTGTGTCCAGTGAAAATTTTCACTGGACATGTTGGATCTTGGACACGTATCCTACTCTAACTTCTGCCGAGGTTTTACATTATCATACTTAACTCTTATCTAGTTTAAAATAATAGGTTTTACTACCATAAATTATATTCCAAACAACACTTTGTACTCTAAACTTTTAGAATACATAGTTAGTACCATAAACTATAACATGTGTTACACTTTGCATCTTGCTATTAATTTTGCTGTTATCTTGGATAGAAAACAAAAGTTTAGGGTGCAAAGTGTGATTGGAAGTATAGTTTAGGGTGATAAAGTATAATTTCTCTTTTATTTTTAAGAGATTGAGAAGATAGACAATTGAGTCTTTTTACATGATGCCATCCAAGATAATGGCAGAATTAATGACATGGTGTAAAGTGTAACATGAGTTATAGTTTAGAGTGCAAATTGTTCATTTTGAAAGTTTAAGATGCAAAGTGTAATTTTGAATATAGTTTAGGGTGATAAAGTGTAATTTTCCATAAAACTATCAAATTATAGATATAACCCCTTCCCCTCTAAATGATCGGAAAGGGGTTATAAACGTCTTAAATTTTATCCTCTACTTTAATTGTTGTCCACTCAACCCCTAATAAGAAATTCAAGATTTTTTTAAGCCTTTTCTTATGGGATTTTTTAAAACTATTTTTTTAGCCATTTAGGAAAGGTTAGTGTCTTATTTTAAATTAGAGGGAAATATAAGTGCAATAAAAAAAAAAAAAAAACTTTAAGGGAAGTCAGTATAATTTTCCCAAAAATAATATGGCTAGTCGGGAGTGAATGTTCTTTTGGTTAATATTGGTTAGCCCTGTTCTTAATTTCTTGAGTCTAAAGAAACAATTGAAAGCCATTATATATATAGTTTTTAGTATGTATTGCTTTTAGAATCCAATTCCCATAATCTATTACACAATATTTTATTTTAATGGCCTTCGTAATCGAGTGGCATCTTGGATTAGACTTATGACTAAGGATAAATTAGTACTATTTTTTTAGACTACTACACCTTTTACTTAAAAGAAGTTTTTTTTATTCCGTTTTTGCTAATCAAGACTCATAAGCTACACCAGATTGGCTAACCTAGGAATTATTCAAGGTATATTCCCCTATATTTACAAAACTTTCAATATCGTTGATCTTGGAGAAAGCTCAGTTTGAGATTTTGAATACATTGGTCCCCACTTCCTTTGGCTAATTAATTAGAACTAAAACCCTGTTTTCAAAACTTGATTTGAAAGGGTGTGATAAGCAGATTTGATAGCATCCAACCTAAATTGTAGTGTGAAATACAATAAATTTATTCAATTTCAATTTAAAGAACTATCTATTAACAGTCATAACTAGCTGAAACTAAACTTATAATTTGTGCTTTCTTTTTCGCTTAAAGAAAACAAGTACAATCTTTAATTTGAAAGGTATTACATTCACAATATTTTTACAACATTTTCACAACAATCATAGGTGATTGATTGATATTGGTTCAAATTTGAACTTATCATTAAGATTACTTTTTTGCCCCAACATGTACAATAACAACCAGTAACAATCTGACACTTAAGATTTGTTATAAAAACGTTCTGAAAATGTTGTGGACATATCATTTATCATTTTCTCAATTGTGCATTTTCAATTAGAATGCATATATTTTTCTTATAAGTTTCTTCATTTTTTTTTTAAAGTCTGCCTTAACAGGTAACTACTTCTTTAGGACATTTGCAACCACAATAAGTCCTAAAAAGTCCTCTGTCCAAGTTGAGTTTCCATTCAAATTCAATTGCTCCAATTTGAACTTAACATGTCCAACCAATTACCCGGTGACAATTGAGAAAGAGGGATCATCCCCTGTGGCATGTCCAGAGTACATGCGGTGGATTCATGAAGATTTACGGCCATGGAAGAGTGCTGGAATCACGAGGGACATGGTGGAAAGTGGAAGAGTTTATGCAAATTTTAGACTTGTTATTGTAAAGGGAAAGGCTTATGTTGAGAAATATAAGGGGTCATATCAAACTAGGGATGTCTTTACAATATGGGGAATTTTGCAGCTTCTGAGGTTGTACCCTGGGAAGGTACCAGATTTGGAGCTGATGTTTTGGTGTGGAGACGAAACCGTGATTAAAAAACGTGACCACCAAGGGCCTAAAGCCACGTCGGTGCCACCGGTGTTCCATTATTGTAATGATGATGAAACACTAGACATTGTCTTCCCTGATTGGTCCTTCTGGGGTTGGTAAGTTTCAATTCCTTTTCAAATTTAATTACAATTTACTTCTAAGAAAAATTACAGTTTGATTGCAAAAGTTACTCGGAGCATGGGTGTTTTTGCTACATATATACAAAATAGAATACCATGTATCCAACCCATGTGAGGGTGGTTACATATATATCAAATTATCAAATACATATAGTATGACTCTCACAAGAAGTGATCCTCATACACTATTGGGGTTTACAAGTTTTGGGAGACCAGTAGTATGTAATGAAAATAGCAAATATTTCCTCCAAAAAGAGGAATGCGACAATAAGTATTTATATAATGAATGTATACAACACAATTTCGCGTCTAAACATACACTTGTAAATCACACAAACATGTGATTAATACCCATAAGATGAGGTACTCGTAAACTCACACCCCTAAAATTTCTTTATAGCATGGTTGCTGTTGATATATTGAATAATACATTTGTGGGGGGTAAAAGACCAGTAGGCCCATGTCAATGTCTATGTTGGGCCAAACGCCTAGCCCAAGGAAAAATCCCTCCTCGACCATGGGGAGGAAAAACCCCTACTCGGCCATGCGGAGAATCCTCCTTGGCCATGTGGAGAATCCTCCTCGGCATGGATGTAGCCGAGGATAAAGGAGACAACCTGCCACTGGTAGCGGCACTCCAAATCGTTTCACGGAACAAGAAAAGTACTAAAACAGAAAAGGACAACGGAGAAAATGGAAATGTCAGAGGGAAAAGCTGCCATGACTGCACTTAGTGCCTTGTGTTTCACATAGCTATGCTTTTCTACCTTTACAACCATTCTCAACAACTGGAGGGAAGGGCTGATGGGACAAGTACCTACCCAAGGAACCCCATTCAGAAGGAAGGAAACTACTATAAAAAGGGAGGGTAAGGAGACAGAGGGGCGGGGCTAAGACCCCCCATCACATCAAAGGCACCAGAAAAAGCTCTCCGGATCGCGCCGAGGACCAATCCTCTCTGGTAAACTCAGTCCATGAAGAATACCGTGATTACCGTTGTCCATACACTAAAGCCTAGCTCTTTGACCCACTCTCTACAAATTCATTGTACCGGGCTCACTAGTCTAAGGTCCCATGCATCTTGGGCCTGCCTTGAAAAACGTGACCCTACAACATCAAATAAATATGGTTAATTATTTATTTCAATCTGATTTAAAAAAAAAGAATTATGTACTCCAACTACAAGGAGATATATCCAATAATTTTTTTAATTAGGTATGATTTAGTAATATACAGTGTATATACTGTGTATTCCTCCCTTTGGATGTTCTGGCCTAAGAGATATATTGTTTATTCCCAAAATTAATAGGATTTGATGAATCAAGGTGAAGGTAGCCTTTCTTTGCACTGTCCAATAAAAGGAGAATAGTTTTGCAAGATGGTCCGATTTTATAATTATGAGAACCGCTATGTTCATAATATTTTTATAATAAATCATATGTGGTAAGTTGTTATTGGTTCTAATTTGAATTTACAACTTAAATTACTTTTTTGCTCACCTGTAACAATCAATAATAATTTACTACCTAGGATTTGTTGTGAAAGTGTTGTGAAAATATTGTGGACAACATTTCTCTATAATTATAGGCTTACTGATCTAATTAAGTAAACTTGTAAAAAAAGGGTTATACTTCTTTGTTTTTTCATATGATTCAGCTTGTACAGGTGGTTATTCTAAAATAATAATAAAAATTATAATAGGAGTTGCACTCCTTTGTTTTCTCACATGATTCATAATTATAATAAATTTTTTTTTTTGGTTCAAAAAAATAATTAACAAAAATTTTCCTTTGTTAGGCCTGAGATTGATATAAAGCCATGGAGAACTACGTTGGAGGCCCTAAAAGAAGGCAATAAAAGGATCGAATGGAAGGATAGAAAACCCTATGCCTTCTGGAAAGGAAACCCATACATGTCTCGAACAAGAATGGAACTTATGAAGTGCAGGATCTCTGACAAACAAGATTGGAATGTTCATTTATATATCCAAGTAAATTTCTTTATCAAATTCCTTGATTTTTATTTTAAGGAATATTCATACAATTCTAGAATTAATGGGTGGATGAGTTTAGTTATCGGGACATTTTTAATAATAATATGTAGTAAAAGAAAAGATATTAAATACCAAATGTAAGGACACAATTTTTAACGACCAAAGGATGGGCTCGTATATAAAAGGGGCCCGAACAATACGATTTGTAGAGAGTGGGCTTTGGAAGGCTGGATCTTGGTCGTTGGGCGACGGCTTGGTTGAGATTTTCATGGAAGCCCATACAAAGGTAAGTTTGGCCTGCATGGCTAAGCTTTACCCGGATGTGATGAGAAGATCTTTCTCCTCGGAATTAGTCCGAGGAGCGTCTTGTCCTCACCGTTCTTCTTTCTCATGAGTTCGTTCTCCCCTCCTCCTTTTTTCTCTGGTTCTTCCAAAAAGAGTCCCTCCTCTAGAAAAGAGTCCCCCCCCTTTTTCAATACCACGAGCTTCCCTTTTATACTAGTATTTCCTTCCCAATCTTCATCTACGTGTCCGTTTCCCCTTGTTCAAGGTGGTTACTTGTCTTATCAATCCTCACATCAGAGTGGTTGGGGAAAGCTGGATAGCAGGGTATGAGTATGGGTTTGTCAGGCGCTGGGCTCCATATTAAGGTGCTGGCAGCCTTCTCCCCTGTGCTGAATCTGTCCTTTTCCTCAGGCCTTTTTGTGAGATGTTGGGCATAAAGTCGTCCTCGGCAATATCCTTGGACCTTTCAAGGAGTTTTCATTGCGCGTTCTTTGCATTAGGGCTCCTCGGACTGGGCTTTGAGCTTTTAACACAAAATGGGCTGGGACCTCAGATTTTGGGCCCCACACCAGAGTTGGATACAATTTGAGTTATTTTATGGTAAAAATTTAAATGAGTTTTTTCATATTTAATTATCACTTAAATAATATTTAGTTTATTAACTATCAATTTAGTTAATATTTTATATATATTATATTATATTTTTATTATTAACCACCGAATATTCTTATTTTTAGTATGATTAATTCACTTAAGCAATGTTAAGGATATTATAAATTTTACTACATAAGCCTTACATAATAATGTATCAGCAATTGAAAAGACTGATTCAAATATTCATTTATTATATTGTTTATGTAACAACAATCACATTCTTGCCATTTAAATCTGTCTACAGTGGGTTAATCCTGTTGGGGATATTACACAAAGTAATGATGGAAGAACAATGTCAATAAAAAAGACAAACAGAAAATAGATAATTAGGAAGCATAATATCGTTTTTCTTAGACAATATTTGCCCCCACACTAATATTGCTAAAGGGTTATCACAAATTTGTCCCCAGGATATAACTAAGTTGTTGGGTTCTACAGATAGCAATTCTAGAGAATGACCACATGATTTCTTGTGTTTCTTTGTAACCTTTATTTAAACCTATAGGATTCTATTTCACCACAAGGCATGTATGAAGAGTTAAAATGTTTCATAAAATCGTTCACAATGCTTGAAACATTTTCAAACGTTCAGAGTAGTTACTGAAAATTCTGCAAAAAATTTAGTTTTACAAGTGTTGAGGTCTAAAAAATCACAGTATTGCGCCAAGGCCCAAAACAGCACAAAGGATTGAACTATAGAAAAAAATAAAATATTTGGGCCTTCAAAAAAAGGAAAGGGAGGAGAAGCTCAAGCCCATCAAGGGTCATAAGGAGGAACCCAAATCCATGAATGGGTAAAGGTCTCATGAAACAAAGGGAAGAAAGAAGCCTAGCCTGCCAAGGTCAGAAAATCACTAGAGAGCCCAGGGAAAAAATTGGGCTGCGATACTGGGGATTCCCAGGAGCTTGGGATCCTTGGGACATGCAGCAAAGTTAGGTTTGGATTAAGACAGTTTAGAGCGGGTGCTAAGAAACATAAGGAACAAGAACAAATATGTCCTTGTCAACCACCCAATGATGCAGTAAAGGGGTCAGAGGGCCTGGGAACCAACAACTCATGAGTAAGAGCCTAGTACCTCAAGGAACTCAGGAAGAAGAACCAGGAAGGAAGGAGGCTTAGGATCTTTCGGCCTGACGGAAAAGAATCAGCTCACATGGGAAAATGACAAAAGAGAAAGCAGCCAAAAAGTGGGTCTGAAAAAGTGGAATCTAGAAACTTTGGAGAAGAAAAGAACAAAAAGCCAGCCTTCTAGGACCCCCAGATCGGGAAAGTCAGCTAGAGGCTTTTGAAGAAGAAATCTCAAAAGAAGAAAATAATGAGGAATGAGAAAAGGATCAGCATTCAATGATTCTAACATAGCATTGGTTCTAGTATCTAGGGGAGCAAATGGAGGGAATCAGTGGTATCTCGGAAATCCTAGGATGACACTATAAAAGGGGAAGTAACCAACATTGAAAGGGCATTCAACAACAGTGAATTAGAGTAAAATCATTGAGAAAACTCTGTCAGAATTCAAAAAGAAGAGAGAAAAGAGAGGGAAATACCACTCGGTATCCTCAAACAGCCACTAGAGAACACACTTGGATTCAAAGGGATTCAAACTTTGCAAGTCTTAGAGGCCTGAAGAGCCATTTAAGTCTGTGATTTTTAAACTTATTTGGACCTTGTAACACGTCCTAGTGAGCATAGTGTATTACACAATTAAGAAAGTAATGAAGTATTTTATATTATTTTAAGGATCTCTAACGCTTTATTTTACGTTCTTTCTTTATCATTGCGTTCCTTTGTTGTTTCTTGCTATTCAATGCATATATTTCTTGTATGTTAGCATGTATGTGTTGTAGAATTTTTGCTCTGTGCACCACCTAGTTCGAAATTAGCCAAATTTAGCCGCGATGAACCAAGTCCAGTCCCTTAAAACAATAAGTATTGAGCCCAGGATCCTTATTTCTACTTGGACCTATGTGCTAAAAAAAAGAACCCACACAACAAGTCTCAATTGATCAAGAGTTCCTTTTGATCGATGGAATGTTCTTTTCGATCTATTGAACAGGAATCGAGCATCGATAGAACCAGGCTGAGACTCCAAAACAATTTCACTCATCACTTCGATCGATCGAGGAAAGATTTTGATCGATCGAAAATACTAAATTTCGAATTTCACTTAGAAAATTCCAGAACTTAAAATTTCACTTTATAAACTTTATGAAACAATATTCTCCAAACTCAAATATAATTATTACAACCTATTCATTTATATATCTATATATATAACAAATCCCACATTGGAAAATGAGTGTGAATTAAAGAGGTTTAAAACTTGTGCTGTATAACCAAGAGTTAGGCCATTTTGGATATACACCACTGTCGGTTTCTTTAAGACCTTTCCCCCTCTTCTCGTGTGTGTGAGTATGTGTTAAAATACTCAGTATTCTTAAAAAAAAAAAAATGTCTACAGTAATTCTCTTGATCTCAGTCCATTCATTGTATTTACTTAGTTTCGTCTATTTACTAGACTCATGAATTTGGCAACCATGATTAATAGATTCTTATACTTTAATTTCAACTTTCAAATGATGAGGAGTGTCACTAGGTTTTGTTAAGAGGAGGCTTATGATTCATCAGCAACAATTTCTTTAATAAATATTTATTTCAACTAGTTTATTTGTATTCAGGATTGGGGAAAAGAATCTAAACAAGGATTCAAGAACTCAAAACTAGAAGATCAATGCACCCATAGGTAAATATTACGCTTCTTTAATTTCTCAACAATTTCTTTTTCTTCATTTTTCTTATAATTTCCTTTGAAATATGTCATAATACATTCATAGTGTTATTAATGACATTATTTTCTGTTTTGTTTGCCTTTTTCCATCTGAAGATATAAAATTTACATAGAAGGATCGACATGGTCAGTGAGTGAAAAGTACATTCTAGCTTGCAATTCCATGACCTTGCTACTGATGCCTCAGTACCACGAATTTTTCACAAGAAGCTTGGTGCCCATGCAACACTACTGGCCCATCAAAGTAACTGACAATATATGCAGAGATCTTAAGCTTGCTGTCGAATGGGGCAATAATCACACCGACAAAGTAAACCTCTTTTCTCTCTTCCCCTATTGACACAACCAAATTTAGCCTGTGGACATGCATGTGTGGCTTTGCTTTCCTCAAACAGTTATCTTTTCTTGAATTATGAAAAACATAAACAAATGTAGAACACATATATAGAAATGCACTATTTAAAAGTGATAGTTTTTAGACCCCTTAAAACACAATTGATTTAACCTAGGTAATTAGTCAAGTTGTTACTTAGTTCAATTTAACAAATCTAGGTTATCACAATTACAAAGATCATATCATGCAAAGTAGCGGAAAGATAAATAACATAAGATATGATCACCCAGGAAACCAAACCGGTAAAAACCTAGGGAGGATTTGACCTAGCTATCCTCAAGGTAAACTTGAATCCACTATCTTGAAAGAATCGAAGTTCATACAATAAGACTTACAAGCCCCCACGCTTGACTTCTTATTGCTACCAACCAGTAAAATTTACTGACACGACCACGTGCAAACTCCGAATCCACGGACTCCTTCTTTCTTGGATTCACCACCAGATACAAGCACACCCGCTTGTGTTTTCTTTAAGCTTCAATGGCAGCAACCGAGTTGATCATCAAGGTGTAGAAAATATCTTCTCCTTGAAAACCTTAAGTTTGTGTAAAGGAAAGCTCCTCTAGATCTCACAAGAGATTTACACAAACAGCAATATGAGCAACACTAAAACGTGGCTAGGGTTTGCCTTTTATACTTAGAACAAATTAAAAAACCCTAAAACGTTTTAAACAACTAGGGGTGAGTTGGAAATCTGCAGAAAAAAACATTCTGCCCGATATTCGATCGATCGAGCCTAAGCTTCGATTGATCGAGCCAGGCCGAAATGCATAATTCTTTTTGCATTAGCTCGATTCCAACTTTACATAAAATACACAACTTTGAGCAAGACTAAAACACTTCTAAACACATTATTTTGATCATGGTTTGCCCATAATACACATTAGAGTTCTAAATACATAAATACCTAAGTCTTTAGAACCTAACAAAAAGCCTTCTCAAAATGGTTTTAATTGTTTTTGTTAATTTTTTATTTTTCCTTAAAGAAACAACATGATTTTTCTGATTTTCTCGTAGGATGCTTGTAATATACTTAGTAGTCTAGTATGACATATTTTGGAAAAGAGTGATGATAAGAATACTACAAATTTTATTACATAAACCTTGCACATATTACTGACATTTCACTGATCACAAAAAACTAATTTGAAAACATTAAGACTACTACCAATTTTACTACAAAGATTGTAAATGTCACTTTAATAACATAATAAATAAATTGGTTAAATTATTAGTTTGATCCTCCAACTACTAAGTAAAGTCGGCTAAAGTACAAGTAACACCTTTGGCTCTGAGGTTTGAGTTAATGTTAGCCAGGTCAAAAACTTTTCAAAGTTGACCAAATATATTGGTCCTAAAGCCAAATTGGACCCTAAATTGTTACTTATTTTTCTCCTTTCTCTCACAGTGATTAGAGACCAAATTAATCAGTTTTCAAAAGTTTTGAACCCGATTAACATTAGCTCAAACCTCATAGGTGTTATTTGTATTTTACCCAATAAAATTTAATTTGATCTCTCAAGTCCTCATCTATTAATTGTATCAATGTAGTCATTCAACTTTCAAAATCAAGTCACAACGTCATCCTTATGTCTCCCCCATTTAAATTTTAATGGAATCAATAGTTGAAATTTATTTAACTTAAGAATATTTACACTTTCGACAACCTAACTTATGCTATATTTCCTACATTAACTATTTTTTTTTTGGTTTTGTTTTGTTATTTTGACTTATTTAATTATAAAACTTATGTAGTAAAATTTGTAATATCCCTAAAATCACATTTATTTATTGTATTTTTAAAGTTGTTTTGATTACATTCATTGTCATGCTAGTTTATAAGCACTTTGATCGTCAATAATGGAACCCAACGTGCACTATGTTTCTTATTTTGGTGCTAGACATGCTTCAAATTTCTTTGTTTCTTTATCTAATTGTTTTTCTTCACAATTCTGTCCCCTCCAACACTATTATTTCAGGCACAGGCTATTGGAGAGGCAGCAAGCAAATTCATTCAAGAGAATCTTAAAATGGACTTTATTTACGACTACATTTTTCACTTGTTAAGTGAATACTCAAAGCTCTTGAAATTTGAACCAACAATTCCTCTAGGAGCGCTTGAGGTCTGTTCAGAAACAATGGCATGTCTAGAGGGCAATAAATTTTGGAGGATTAAGAATTTCATGGTGGAGTCCATGGTGAAATCCCCTAGGGATACACTTCCATGCACAATGCCTCCTCCTTAATGATCTTCCAAGTTCCAGCTATTGATGCCATTTCTCGATATAAAATATAATGACAGAAGTGGGTATGTGGGAGAACGAATATTGGGAGAAACTAGTTAGTTGAAATACAATAATAAGGGACTTTGTTGTTTGTGTTTGTTCGTTTTGAAGCTTAAAATATGGAGTATAATGCAGTATTTAATTTCTCGAACTTCCATTTGGCTTTGAAGGTTATTCTAACAAAATTTGTTAATTAAAAGAAAGAAAGGGCTTTGAAGGTTGGGGTAAGGACTGTGGAATAGAAATCTACATGAGTTGGGCCTGGTTTCTAGGCTTTGAAACTTTATTGATACATTTTAGTATAAGCTCGAACTTCTTAAGGGCATCATGGTGCTAAGTAGGCTTGTACATAGTATGGTGCAGTCAGTTATGGGAGTGTTTTTTGCACAACACCTATAGGGTGGGGTTTCCCCTCTTGCTTGACCGTGCCTCACTAGTGGAGGAGTAGGGACCAGTGTACGCAAGGTGCAATTAGTTCAGTTAATTCCTCCATTTTCTCAAGAACCAAATACAATGCAGTTAACTCTCCCAAACCATGCACATCATAATCATTAAATAGCCCAAATATTCCCAAAAAAAAAAAAAAAAAAAAACAAACAAACAAATTCTCAATCTCTCTCAAAAATGTCTTCTTTCAAATTGCAGAAAAAAAAAAAAAATTTTTTTTTTGGGTATGATCAGGATAGTAGTTGATGTAAGAGGTCATGTCTAGTACAAGTATTTCTCTTTAATTATTAATGAATTGTGTACATACACCTGTCTAAACAAAGAGTTTTATATCATTTATAATAGCTATAGTGCATGATTGATACCAATCATCATAATAATTTAGGTAAGAGGATTTCCTCTAATTTCCTCTCATTTTTAGCCGGAGATGCAACACATGATTTTTATTGATTTTTAAATAAATCATATCTTACCTCTAAATAAAAATTAGTAGGAATGAGTAGATTCAGTTGGATTGGAGTTCTTCCCATAAAATTATTAGTTCATTAAGGTATGTTGAAAAAGAATGCCTGGTAATACTTGTGTTCATGAAATCCACACTGTATGTTGTCATTCTTACATTGAGTTTGGAAGGAGCAAAAGATGAAAGAAAAGGAAGTCTAGGAAGGAAATGTAGCTTCTTCTCACTACAAAAAAGTTGGTTTTTTATTTTATTTTTTATTTTTAGGGCCAAAACCGTTGGAAAAAGTCTGAAAGGCCCTCAAAAAATATTATTTTGAGGCTTTGGATGACCCTTGATAACCTTTGAAACAAATTTTCTCGAAAAAGAAATTTTGATGACCTACATGACCTTCAAAACAGAAATTTCAACACCAACATGACCCTTGAAACAATTGCTTTATCTTTATCTTTATTTTTTTTAAAATAGTAGTTGTATGGAGTAGTTTATTTCGACAATTCTTCTGAAAAATCGTGACCCATGAAATAAGGTTGCTTTAAATCAAGCGCGTACATTATTTAGCGTTTATCTCTAGGGTGTTTTGTGAACCTTCGAAAAATGTGAGTTGAAACAAATCAAGTTTCTTCTAGTGTCTATTTGGTTGACAAGAGAAAAAAGAAAATGATTGAAAATTGAGGAAAAACAAATTTGTCCGAGCCCACATATTATAATCTGTCCAAATTAGTTGATACATTTTTTTTTTGTTTTTTTGTTTGTTTGTTTGTTTTTGTTTTGAGAATTTGAGTTTATATCAAAATACAATTTATATAGACATGTATTCAAATGTGCCTATCAATTATTTGAGGAATATAAATTGTAAATTTGTGATGAGGTTTAATTATCATAATAATATTTGTAATTTATTTCTCCATTAATTATCTAAGTTATTTTTTTATATAATAAATGTTAACTCATTAATGAATTATATTTGAGAATAAAACCTTATTAAACTCACATCTTAATGTGTCTACTTATATACTCTATGTTTGTTTCATGCATTCATGTTGTTTAGACTTTAGAGCATTGATAGCAGATTATCTAAAGTGAGTAAAGGGGGCGACAATTGAGAAAGAGGAAACCAATCAATATTTTAACATGATGATTGAAGCAATTATTATAAAGTCATCGTTATTTGTTCAAAGAGTAATGTTACTGTTACAAACTATTTTACAATATTTTTACAAACTATTGTTGTGGCCAAGTTCTTATTAGTTCTTATATGGGCCCACTATTAACATCATTTTTTTTTATTTACTAATAATCACTCACTATATCAGTAATTTGTAAAATTTTTTGTAAAATTTTTTGTATTTCTAGCATTTTGCTTGTTCAAATTCTATCATATCTATTAAAAAAATATTCTCAACTTTTATTATTATTATTATTATTTTTTGGGTGGAACTTTCACTTCTATGTGTATACCCAATAGTATTTTTAGTAGTATATTTGGATTGAAGGCAAGGAGAGGATAGTTTTAAATATGCTTTAAAAAAAGGGAAAATAGATTTCTAGATTAATTTTTAAGGATTTCCATTTTCTTTAATGGTTCTTTCAAATATCTAAATGTACACACCCCATTAGCCACTCATGGAGGTCTATAAAATATATATATATATATATATATTATGGGAATAATCTTTATATCTACATAGAGGATAATAACAAAGGAGTTTTATATTTAATTTAAGAAAAATGCTGCATCCATAACATTTTCACAATAAATTTTTGTTGGTAAGTTGTTGCAGGTTTTTAATTTGAATCTATCATTGAAATTATTTTCTTGTCCATCAGTAACAGCCCGTAAGTGCTGTAACAACCTATCACCTAAAATTTGTTATAAAAATATTGTAAACATAGCATTTCACTGGAGTTAAAAACACATTCTATTTTCCACGGTGTGAGAAAACCTAGTCTCTTCTGTTCCCCTTCCGTTGAACTCAAGGAGCAACTCTCACAAAATTTATGGTTTCCAATCGCTTGGGTTTCTATCAGTGCATGTAAAATTTTATTTTGTTCTTTCGTTTTGTTTTTGGTTTTTGTTTCAATTTTTTTTGACAGATGAATTCGAGAAAAGATTTATAAAAAGTGCCAAATTGCATTGAATGCCGATGATATAACTCAGCCATTCTCTGTGCCTATCAAATCTCTATTTTGCATTTTGTTTCACAAAATTTCTTTTCCTGATAATAAAATTAATTGATTAATTAATTAAGGAAAAAAGAAAGGAGCAACTTTACTTCTCTATCAACTCACTCTTCTCTTTTTGGTAGAAATCAATCACTTATGGTCTGTTTGGTTGCCATGGATTTGGATTTGAGGGGGCCCAAATCAAAATTCTTTCTTTCGGTAAGTTAAAAGAAATGGATTTGGATTGGCCTCAAATCCCACTAGAATTTGATAGGCCCAAATCCATAGATTTCAAATACCCTCAAACATGGTGGAATTTCTGAAATCTCTCATGCACGCTCCTCTATTTCTCTCTCTACTTTGGCTCGCATTTCTCTTTCTTCCTTGCAACTCAACAAGCTTCTTCTTCTCTCTCTTTCTCGCGACAACTTTAGGTTTGTCTCTCTCAACTCTTATCTTCCTCTTTAACCTCTTTATTTCTCTCTTTCTACTAAATCTAAATCCACAAAGGCTGTGTGTTTTTTCTGTGGGTTTCATTTGTTTTTGTTTTTTTGTTTTTTTTTTTTTGTTTTTTTTAGGTGGGTTTGTTTGGGTTTCATTTGATTTGTTTGTGGGTTTTATTTGGGTTTCATTTGATTTGTACATAGGTTTTGTTTGATAGTATTTTCTATGATTTGTTTCTGGGTTTATCTTTATTTTCTATTTATGTTTTTGTTTGTGGGTTAGAAATGCAAATTACATGTTTAATTAAATGCTTCTGTGAACTGTCTATGAGTTGTGTAAGTAGGACTTTTACTCTGTTATGTCCAACGGGTAGTGAATGGAGCTACTAGGTTCACATGGCTTTGTTGGATGTTCATATTTGGTAGTAGTTTAAAACAATGTTCATATTCTTAGCTTGTGTGAGTTTTGCTGGAAATAAAACAAAATACTGATGGGCCTTTTCTCTCTTACTCTCACAAACACTCACATAGTACTTAGTGTATAGAAGAGACTCACACTCACAAATTAAATAAAGGGAGAGAGAGTGGAGAGGGAAGAGTTAGAACTCTTTAAATTTTTGTATTTCTCTTCAACTCTTATTTAGAACTTGACGGATAAATGGGTTTATACAGTATACCATCCAATGTTTAACTCCCACTACATTTATTTTTCTAACTCTTACATTCATAAATCCCACACATAACTTCAATAAACCTCCCACTACATTAACTTATGAAACTCACACTTATTTATGAAAGATTAATTAAAAACAAGTTTAACTTCTAACATCCCCCCTTAAACTTGTTTTCTTGATTACTCCAAGTAATGCTTGCAGCTTGTTGAATGTGTCATACTTGAGTGGTTTAGTGAGTATATTTGCAACCTGATCATGTGACTTCATGAAATCAAGATGAACTTCCTTTATTGCAATACATTCTTGGATAAAATGATACCTTGTGTCAAAGTGCTTGCTTTGGTCATGAAAGACTAGATTCTTTGCAAGAGCTGGTGCTGACTTATTGTCCACAAATATCGTCGTAGCTTCTTCTTGAAACATCTACAACTCTTTCAATAAACTTCTAAGCCAAATTGCATGACAAACACCGGAGGTAGCAACAACGTACTCAGCTTCACAAGTGGAAAGCGTTACGATTGGCTGCTTTTTGGATGTCCATGTAAATGCAGTATCACCCATATAGAATACAACACTCGTGGTACTCTTTCTATCATCCGTGTCTCCGACCCAATCACTATCACTGTAGCCAACAAGTTCAAAATATTTAGAGGGTGAATACAACAGTCCATAATCCAGTGTACCTTTTTAATTAGTGAAGAATTCTCTTGGCAATCTTCAAATGAGTCATCGTCGGTGTTTCCATGTAACGACTAACTAGTCCAATGCCGAAAAGAATGTCTGGTCTTGTGCATGTTAGATACCTCAGACTTCCAACCAAACTCTTGAAGAATGTTGGATTAACCTTCTCTTCATCGTCATGCTTTGACAACTTCACTCCACATTCTACAGGGGTGCTAACTGGATTGGAATTTAACATCTCAAACTTCTCGAGAATATCCTTCGCATAACCTTCTTGGGAAATAAAAATTCCATCCTCCATCCACTTCACTTCAATGCCTAGATAATAGGCCATAAGTCCAATATCTATCATTTCAAACTCCTTAGTCATTGCTTTCTTGAAGTCTTCAAACATACTTGGATTGTTGCCAGTAAAAATCAAATCATCTACATACAGACAAACAATTAAGATATATCCATTTTTATGCACCTTACAATAAAGCGCATGTTCATGTGGGCATTTAAAAAACCCATTAACTTGAAAGTAGTTGTCAATTCTACTATTCCAAGTTCTTGGTGCCTATTTCAGGCCATATAGAGCTTTCTTCGACTTCAAAACTTTATCCTCCTACCCCTCTACAACATAGCCTATAGGTTGCTCAACATAAAGTTCTCCCTCAAGGTAGCCATTCAAAAATGTGGATTTTACATCCATTTGGAAAATTCTCCATTGATTCTAAGCTGTTAAAGAAATTAGCAATCGTATAGTTTCCAAATGAGCAATTGGGGCAAATACCTCATCATAATCAATACCTTGCCGTTGACTATAGCCTTTCACCACCAATCTTGCTTTGTATCTCTTTACCTCTCCTTCTGCATTCTTCTTCAACTTGTACACCCATTTTACACCAATTGTCTTCTTTCTAGTTGGAAGAGTTGCAAGCTCCCATGTATCATTCTTCTTTATTGCCTTGATCTCTTCGTCCATAGCATTTCTCCATTTTTTGTCTAGCATCGCTTCTTCAAATCCTGTAGGTTCACAATCAACAAACAAACAAAAAAAAAGTGTTACATCATATGTATCTCTATTAAATCATAAAGATCTTGAAGACTTCTCATTTTTCTTGGTTTTTCACTAGAACTTCCTTCTAATAAAGATGATGATGATGGACTTTCATGAATTGGAGATGCTGCTGCTGGTGATGGAGGTGGAGTGATAGGCTCTTCGTGAACTTCATTCCCTTTATCTTCCTCTTCAAATAGAGGAAAGAAATCATACTTCTCCTCTTGGGTGCTCCAATCCCATGTGCCTTCTTCGTCAAATTCCACATCTCAACTAACAATGACTTTTCTAGTGCTCGGATTATAGAGTTTATAGCCCTTAGAGCTTGGATCATAGCCAATGAACACATACTTCTTGCTTTTATCATCTAGCTTGGATCTTTCTTGATCTGGTACATGTGCATATGCAATGCTCCAAAACACATGAAGATGGGAAACTATAGGCTTCTTCCTACTCCAAGCTTGTTGTGGGGTTTTTCCTTGTACACTTCTTGTGGGGCAACAATTGGACAAATAGATTGCACAATCTATAACTTCAGCCTAAAATTCTTTTGGCATTTTCTTGCTCTTTAACATGCTTTTGGCTATATTAAGAATTAAATTATTCTTTCTTTTTGCTACACCATTCTGTTGTGGTGACCTCGGAACTGTTAAAGGGCGGCGAATCTCATTTACTTCACAAAATTCTTTGAATTCATTTGAGGTGAATTCACCTCCTCTATAAGATCTTAAGACCTTAATTTCATGGCCACTCTGCTTTTCTATAAATGCCTTAAATTTATTAAATGCACCAAATGCTTCAAATTTTTGCTTCAAAAAATAAACCCACGTTTTTCTACTAAAATCATCAATAAAGAGAAGAAAGTAATTACTTTTACCAAGTGACAATGGCTTGATAGGCCCACACACATTAGTATGAACAAGTTGCAATGGCTTGGTTACTCTTGTACTAGCTTCTTTTGGAAAGCTCTTCCCTGATTGCTTGCCAATGAGACATCCTTCACAAAGCTGGTTAGGATGCTTAATGGAAGGCAATCCTCTCACCATCTTCATTTTTGTCAACATCTGTAGTCCTCCAAAGTTTAAGGGCCCAAATCTTAGATGCCAAAGCCAAAAAGAATCTTTAAAACAAGCCTTCAGACATCTAATAGCATCAATTTGAATATTTAACAAGAACATTCTATTTCTTGTCATAGGCACATTAACTATCACATTATTTTGATGATCCCTTATTAAGCAATTGCGATCTTTCAACTGGATATCGTAGTCTTTCTCAAGAAGTTGTCGCATACTCAAAATATTAGTTTTTATGCTTGGCACATAATATACATCAGAAATAAATTGATGATCTCCAATCTTTAAATGGATAAGAATTTTACCTATCCCCTTCATTGAAACTTTGGATGAGTCACCAAAGGTAACATTCCCGACCACCGATTCATCAATCTCCATAAACATCATTTTATTCCCACATATATGTTTGCTAGCACCAGAGTCAAGATGCCATGCACCACTTTCTTCTCTGTCTTCTCCTTTGTATGCCAACAACAAAGTCGGCTCCACTTTTTCATTCTTATTTTCAACATAGTTAGCTTTCTCCTCAACAGTGTTAGCGGTATTTTTACATTCAGGAGCATAATGCCCATACTTTTGACAATAATAACATTTGATATTAGATTTATCATACCTTCTTCTATATGGTCTTGAGAAACTTCCTCTTCCACGATCTCTTGTGGATTGTGAACTTTGACCCCTCTCTTCATAATTGGGAGAGTTTTGACCATTCCTTCCTCCAGATCCTCTCCCTCTACCATGTCCACGTCCTCGGCCTCTTTGGCTACTTTGCTCCAAAGGCTCTTGCTTCTTCTTATTGAGCCTTTCTTCATGGGCTTGTAATGATCCCATGAGCTGGTCAATGGTCACTGAATCCAAGTCTTTTGATTCCTCAATCGCCACAACAATATAGTAAAACTTAGAAGTTAATGACCGTAGGATTTTTTCTACCACACGGACATCATCCAAGTTCTCACCATATCTCTTCAATTGATTTACAATTGCTAACACCCTTGAAAAATAATCTGAAATAGATTCAAATTCTTTCATGTTCAAACCTTTAAACTCACCTCTCAATGTTTGAAGGCGAACTTTCTTCACTTTATCAACTCCCGTTAGAGAGTTTTTAAGAATCTCTCATGCTTGCTTGGATGAAGTTGCATTTGCAACTTTCTCGAACATAGTTTCATCCCAACCTTGATAGATAACGTAAGAGCTTGTTGATCTTTCTTTCGAGCCTTTTGCAAGGCTTCCTTTTGGTTTGGGGTCAAAGATTCTTCATCTTGTCACTCCACATAACCTTTCTCCACAATCTCCCACACATCTTAAGATCCAAGCAATGCCTTTATTCAGATACTCCAATTTTCAAAGTTTTGTTTGGTAAGTTGAGGAAATTGGAATGACACCATCCCATTAGCAATAGCCATTCTCACCACGAACAGATTGGCTCTGATACCACTTTGTTGGAAATAAAAACAAAATACGGATGGGCCTTTTCTTTCTTACTCTCACAAACACTCACATACTACTTAGTGTATAGAAGAGACTCATGATAGGCCAGGAATGTATTGACTCCTTGTGATGAATTAACCAATTTATTAGCCAAGTTAATTAATTAATCCAATTAACATGCAATACGTGTGGTAGCACAAACAAATCACCAACTAAGTTAATATGTAGCGGAAAATAAAGTTGACATGGTGATTTGTTTAGAATGGGGAAAACCTCCAAGTCAAAAACTCCATTGGGTGATTTTAAGGTTACCACTCCTGAGAATCCACTATTATCACAACAAGCGGTTACAAGTAAAGGAATCCCAGTACCTTATACCAACCTACAGTTGAACCCTTACCCAATACACAATTGGACTTGTTCTGTAGTGATAATCTCTCATTTTCAATGTAATGCTCCCAGTACGTGACTAACCAATTAATGCACGGATCCAAGTACGTGACTAACCACCAACTTGAGAAGGATGTTGGCTGCAAAGTTTTTCGATTCATCAACATGATGAAGATCATGAAGCTCCTTGGTTACAAAACCCTACAGTGTACAAACGTAGTAGCTTCTTCAAGAGAAAGATAAACTAGGGCATATGTCTCCGGTCACAAAATGCTTGTGAAAAACCTTTGCATCAAGTTGCACTTACTTGCATCAGTTGTGACGGCCTTTAAAATAATCCTTATATATGTTTAGGGTTGTGAGAAAAGAAAGCCTAAATAATTATACACGAATTTGTGTGAAATCAGATCTGAAAAACTGATTTTCGTAAATCTCGATAGATAGGTTATCTATCGAGTAGCTGTCGAGCATTGGGCTGAAGATCCCTTTTAAACCTTGATAGATGCTATTTGTCGAGTTAGCTATCAAGCTTTAAAATTCAGCACTTCTTCACTTGTTTCTTGGACAGACTTGCATGACTTTAACAATTGGACTTGAACTCTTGTTCCTTGAAGTATTAAACACATCCTAGATCTACTCAATTACAAGTAAAGTGTGTTTTGTCAAAGGATTAGCCAATTGTAAATGACATATGTTCCTAACATGATTCACATATGTCCTAACAACTCACACTCACAAATTAAATAAAGGGAGAGATAGTGGAGAGGGAAGAGTTAGAACTCTTTAAAGCTTTGTATTTTGTTAGGTTCTAAAGACTTAGGATTTTATGTATTTAGAACTCTAATGTGTATTGTTGGCAAATCATGATCAAAACAATATGTTTAGTCGTGTTTAGACTTGCTCAAGGTTGGTTCATTTATGTAAAGTTGGAATAAGCTATTGCAGAATTTATTTATGCTTCTCAGCCTGGTTTGATCGATCGAAGCTTAGGCTCGATCAATAGAAAATCGGGTCAGATGCGTTTTCTGCAGAATTCCAACTCAGCCCTAGTTGTGTTTTAAAACGTTTAGAGTTTTTTAATTTGCCCTAGGTATAAAAAGAAAACCCTATCCACGTTTTAGTGTTACTCATATTGCTATTTGTGTAAATCTCTTGTGAGATTTGTGAGGAGCTTTCCTTTACACAAGTTTAGGATTATCAAGAAGGAGATTCGTTTAAGAGCTTGATGATCATTCAGTTGCTGACATAAGAACTTAAAGAAACACAAGCGGGTGTGCTTGTACTTGCTGGAGAATCCAAGAAAGAAGGAGTTCGTGGTCTCGGAGCTTGCACGTGGTCGTGTCAGTAAGTTTCTACTGGTGGGTAGCAATAGGATGTTAGTGGTCTAAGTCCTGTTGAACAACTTCGATTCTTTTATAGTGGATTCAGGTTTACCTTGAGGATAGCTAGGTTAAACCCTCCCCAGGTTTTTATCAGTTTGGTTTCCTGGGTGATCATATTTTTATGTTATTTATCTTTCCGCTGCTTTGCATGATATGATTGTTTTGATTGTGATAACCTAGATTTGTTAATTTGGACTAAGTAACAACTTGGCTAATTACCTAGGTTAATCCAATTGTGTTTTTAAGGGGTCTAAAAACTATCAAGTGGTATCAGAGCGGGTTGCTCTCTTGTTGTTGATCTTTTGATCACTGAGCTGATCCTTGACTCCTGTTGTCATGGAACATGGACATTCTCTTATTATTCCTCCTCACTTTGATGAGAATGACTATGCTTATTGGAAAGTAAGGCTAAAAACATTCCTAAAATCAATTGATGAGAAAGTCTGGAACTCCGTCGAATACGGATGGGAGAATCCCACTACTCCTGTTAGTGAGTGGCAAACTTCTCAAAAAGAAGTAGCCGCGTTTAATAGCAAAGTTATGAATGCTATCTTTAACGCTATTTCTATGGAGGAATTTAAGAGAATCTCTAATATTGAGGTTGCTCATATTGCTTGGAATATCCTCCAGATTGTGCATAAAGGCACAAAGGCTGTCAAAATCAACAAATTGCAGCAGTTAACTTCTAAATTTGAAAGCATTAGGATGTCTGATGATGAATCTTTTGATGAATTCTATGCTAAAATTAATGATATTGTTAATTCTGCATATAACTTGGGTGAAATCTATGATCAACCTAAAATTGTTAGGAAGATTCTTAGATCTTTGACTGAAGATTTTAGACCCAAGGTGACTACCATCACTGAGAGTAAGGATGTGGACTCCATCCCTGTTGATGAACTTGTAGAATCTCTTCAATCCTATGAGTTGGACCTACCTAAGACTAGCAAATCCAAATCAATGGCTCTTAAGTCAGTTAATGATGTTGATGTTGGTGGATTTGATGATGAGCTCTCTGCTACAGAGATTGCTTACCTTACCAAGAACTTTAGGAATTTCCTTAGAAACAACAACAGAAGGGCAAGAGATGAGAATACTGTTGAACTTAGAAACATTAGGAAGAATGATCCCACTAAGGTTAACAATACTGATAAACCTAGAGAAAAAGTAGGTCAATCTTCAAATAATTCTATGGGTCCTTAGTGCTTTGGATGTCAAGGGTATGGTCACATGAAATCTGAATGTCCTACCTACTTGAAGTCTAAGGATAAGGCTATGGTTGTAACCCTTAGTGATGGTGAAGTTTCTAATGATGAGTCTGGTTATGACGAGGATGGAAACTTTATTGCTTTCACTGCTACTGCTGTAGTCAATGAAAGCATATTTGCTGAAGAGAACCCTTCTGATGGGGAACTCTTTGAGGACGCAGATCTTCAGGAAGCCTACAATAAACTTTGCAAAGTTGCTGCAAAGGATGCTATGAATGTTGAATTAGGCTTGAAGAAAATTGCATCTCTTGAGCTTGATAAGAAAAATTTGCTTGTTAAACTGTTTGATGCTACTAAACTTTTGAATAATGTGAAGACTGAGAACATGTTTTTAATTGATAAAGTTAAGAATTTGGAACATGAGCTTTCTGTTGCTAGAGAACAATCTAATAGGTCTGCTAGTTCCAAACTTGATCATATGCCGAGTGTTCAAAAGTCTCCTTCTGATAAAACTGGGTTAGGTTTTGTAGAAAGCATTAACGTGTCTACACCCAATTCCACTATCTTTGTTCCTTCATCTTCTTCTGAACCCCCTGTGAGTGAGGTTGTCAAACCCTTAGAAGTTACACCTCCTAGGAAGATTAGGGTCGATCTGAAAGAGTCTAAATCTAAGCAGCCTACCCTTTCTAAGGACAAGTCACATGATAAGCCTGCATGGGTTTGTCATTTTTGTGGAAAGTCTGGACACATTCATCCAAACTGTTATAAGCTACAAGCTGCTAAGAGAGCAAACAAACCAAAAGTACCTGTAACTCAAGCACAAGATCCTATGGTACTCATTGGTAAATTGGTAAAGGCTTTAAACCTTTATTCCAATCCTGGAGTTGGTAATCATTCCCATGTGAATAAGAACTCCAATGCTCGTGGTGCATCTAAAAAGTTTTGGATGCAAAAGGCTCAATCTAATTTAGTCCTTCTGACATGGTCCTTGTGCTTCATTTCTATTCTTTTTGACCATTGTTCTTTGGTTTTTGTTTTCTCTGTTTCTAGGATTTGCATTGTATAATATTCATGCATTTCATTCTAGATTGTTTTTGTTTATTTTTTAATAAAAAAAAAAAGAAAGAAAGAGAAAAAGGAACCAAATTGTGTTTTGCACTATTTTCTTGGTTTTTGAAAACAAGGTTGGTCAATTTATTTTCACATAACATGTCATTTGTACCTTGTTTAGCCTTGATGAGCTCATTTATTGCACTTTACTAGTTGAAACTTTGTAGTGCATGTTGTGTGGGAAAGATGTTTATGGTTTTGATTACTTAGTCTTGATTTTGAAGTCACATGTCTATGACTGTCGGACTTGAACCTTTAGAGAAAGGCATAAATAACCATCTCACCACTGTTCACTAGCCAATCATGAACACCTTAGTGCATATCGTAAGATTTTGTGCTTGAGAAAGTGTAGCACATGCACAAAAAGAACATAAGGTGTAGTCTTGGTTTAAATGCTAAAATTGGTGTGTACATTATTGGACTTAATGTTAAATCAATCAAACAAAATTTGTGCGTACACTATAAGGTAAAATCAAGAAACTTACATGATTGCAAGCCTATGTGATTTTGGCATCAAGCCTAACAGTACATACCAATTTTAAGTATTAAGCAATTTAAACCGAGGCTTCACCTTATGTTCTTTTCGTGCATGTGCTACAGTTTCTCGAGCACAAAATCTTATGATATGCACTAAGGTGTTCATGATTGGCTAGTGAACAATGGTGAGATGGTTATTTATGCCTTTCTCTAAAAGTTCAAGTCCGACAGTGAAAAACATGTGACTTCAAGATTAAGACAGAGTAATCAAAAAACCATAAACATCTTTCCCACACAACATGCACTACAAAGCTTCAACTAGTAAAGTGCAATAAGTAAGCTCATCAAAGCTAAACAAGGTACAAACGACATGTTATGTGAAAATAAATTGACCAACCTTGTTCTTCAAAAACCAAGAAGAATAGTACAAAACACAATTTGCTTCCTTTTTCTTCCCTTTTTTTTTTTTTTTTTTGGTTAAAAAAAACACCTAGAATGAAATGCATGAATGTTATGCAATGCAAATCCTAGAAAACAAAAAACAAAACCAAAGAACAAATGTCACAAAGGGTAGAGCAATGAAGCACAAGGACCATGTCAGAAAGACTCAGTTAGTTCGAGTCTTTTGCATCCAAAACCTTTTAGATGCACCATGAGTATTGCATACCAACTCCAGGATTGGAATAAAGGTTTAAAGCCTTTACCAATTCACCAATAAGTACCATAGGATCTTGTGCTTGAGGCACAGGTACTTTTGGTTTGTTTGCTCTCTTTGCAGCTTGCAGCTTGTAACAGTTAGGACATATGTGTCCAGACTTTCCACAAAAGTGACAAACCCATGCAGGCTTATCATGTGTCTTGCCCTTAGATAGGGTAGGCTTCTTAGACTTAACTCTTTCAGATCAACCCTAATCTTCCTAGATGATGAAACTTCTATGGGTTTGACAACCTCACTCACAGGGGGTTTGACAGTTTCACTTACTCTCTCACTCACAGAAGGTTCAGAAGAAGATGAAGGGACAAAGTTTGTGGAATGGGGAGCAGACACAGAGATGCTTTCAACATAACCTAAACTGGATTTGTCAGAAGGAGACTTTTGAACACTCAACATTTGATCAAGTTTAGAACTAGCAGATCTAGCAACCGATAAATCAAGTTCCAAAGATTTAACTTTATCAAGTAAAAGCATATTCTCAGTTTTCACATTGTTCAAAAGTTCAGTAGCATCAAACAGTTTTACAAGCAAATTCTTCTTATCAAGCGCAAGAGATTCAACTTTCTTCAGGGCAAGTTGAACATTTATAGCATCCTTTGCAGCAACTTTGCAAAGTTTATTATAGGTCTATTGAAGATCTGCATCCTCAGAGAGTTCCCCATCAGAAGGGTTCTCTTCAACAGATATGTTGTCATTGACTACAGCAGTAGTAGTGAAAGTAATGAAGTTTTCATCCTCATCACAATCAGACTCATTATCTGAAACTTCACCGTTACTAAGGGTTACAACCATAACCTTACCCTTAGACTTCAAATAGGTACGACATTCAAATTTCATGTGACCATACCCTTGACATCCAAAACACTGAAAACCCAAAGAATTATTAGAAGATTGACCTACTTTTTCTCTAGGTTTATCATTATTGTTAACCTTAGTGGGATCATGCTTCCTAAAATTTCTAGGTTCAGTAGTGTTTATGCCTCTTGCCTTTCTGTTACTATTCCTGAGAAAGTTTCTAAAATTCTTGGCAAGGTAAGCAATCTCTGTAGCAGAGAGCTCATCATCAAATCCACCACCTTTAACATCATCAACTAACTTAAGAGCCATTGATTTGGATTTGATAGTTTTGGGTAGATCCAACTCATAAGATTGAAGAGATCCTACAAGTTCATCAACAGGGATGGAGTCTACATCCTTACTTTCAGTAATGGCAGTCACCTTGGGTCTAAAGTCTTCAGTTAAAGATCTAAGAATCTTCCTAACAATTTTAGGTTGATCATAGATTTCACCCAAGTTAAAAGCAGAATTAACAATGTCATTCAATTTAGCATAGAATTCATCAAAAGATTCATCATCAGACATCCTAATGCTTTCAAATTTAGAAGTTAATTGCTGCAATTTATTGATTTTGACAGCATTTGTGCCTTCATGCACAGTCTGGAGGATATTCCAAGCAGTATGAGCAACCTCAACATTAGAGATTCTCTTAAATTCCTTCATAGAAATAGCGTTAAAGATAGCATTCATAGTTTTGCTATTAAACACAGCTGCTTCTTTTTGAGAAGTTTCCCACTCACTAACAGGAGTAGTGGGCTTCTCCTATCCGTATTCAATGGAATTCCACACTCTCTCATCAATAGATTTCAAGAATGCTTTTATCCTTACTTTCTAATAAGCATAACTATTCCCATCAAAGTGAAGAGGAATAACTAGAGAGTGTCCGTGTTCCATGACAACAGGGGTCAAGGATCAGCTCAGTGATCAAAAGATCAACAACAAAAGAGCAACCCCCTCTGATACCACTTGATGGTTTTTAGACCCCTTAAAACAATTGATTTAACCTAGGTAATTAGTCAAGTTGTTACTTAGTCCAATTTAACAAATTTAGGTTATCACAATAACAAAAATCATATCATGCAAAGTGGCGGAAAGATAAATAACACAAGATATGATCACCTAGGAAACCAAACCGGTAAAAACCTGGGGAGGATTTGACCTAGCTATCCTCAAGGTAAACTTGAATCCACTATCTTGAAAGAATCAAAGTTAATACAATAAGACTTACAAGCCCCCACGCTCGACTTCTTATTGTTACCAACCAGTAGAACTTACTGACACGACCACGTGTAAGCTCCGAATCCACGGACTCCTTCTTTCTTGGATTCACCACCAGATACAAGCACACCCACTTGTGTTTTCTTTAAGTTTCAATGGCAGCAACCGAGTTGATCATCAAGGTGTAGATAAATCTTCTCCTTAAAAACCCTAAGTTTGTGTAAAGGAAAGCTCCTCTAGATCTCACAAGAGATTTACACAAATCGCAATATGAGCAACACAAAAACGTGGCTAGGGTTTTCCTTTTATACTTAGGACAAATTAGAAAACCCTAAAACGTTTTAAAACAACTAGGGCTGAGTTGGAAAATCTATAGAAAAAAACATTCTGCCCGAACTTCGATCGATCGAGCCTAAGCTTCGATCGATCGAGCCAGGCCGAAATGCATAAAACTTTTTTGCATTAGCTCGATTCCAACTTTACATAAATGCACAACTTTGAGCAAGACTAAAATACTTCTAAACACATTTTTTTTTATCATGGTTTGCCAACAATACATATTAGAGTTCTAAATACATAAATACCTAAGTCTTTAGAACCTAATAGAGACAACTTACATAGAGAGCGTTTGGTTTTTGGGAGTGAAATGAGGTGGTGGCGACGAGGTGGGTTGGGGTTGTTAAGTGGCATTGAGGAGGTGGATTGCGGTTCCTAGGTGGCGGCCATTGAGCGTTTGGTGGTGGTGGTGGTGGTGGGGTTGTTGTGAAAGCGGCGACGGTGGTGGGATTTTGGGTCTATGATTGAGAGAGAGAGAGAGAGAGAGAGAGAGAGAGAGAGAGAGAGAGAGAGAGAGAGAGAGAGAGAGAGAGAGAGTGAGATAGAGTTTAAAAGATAAATTGTGTTTGAGCTGGGTGTTTGGGTGGGATTTTGAGTCTTTGAAGAGTTAGAGAGAGATACAGTGAATAGTGTGTTTTGGGTCTCTGAACAGTTAGAGAGATAGAGTGAAATGAGATAGAGAGATACAGTGTTTTTGTCAAAAATGAAAAGGTGCTAAAAATGAAAAGCCAAAAAAAAAAAAAAAAAAACAGAGGGAAGATTTGGGGAGAGATGGGGAGTTAAAGGGTCTATAGTGGCAATCTAACCCGCTACTATAACTAAGAAACCGCGCCACAAAAAGTAGTCCCTATTGCGGCGATCATACAAACGCCGCTACAGATTGCATATTGTGGCGTTTTTCCCTATTGCCGCTATAGTATCTACGCAAAATGATATATTTATTGCGGTGGGTTTTTGGAGTGCCGCTATATCTAATTTACTGCCGCTAAAACTCTATATTGCGGTGGTTTTATGTTCCGCCGCTATAGGACGCTGCCAAAGACTACACCTATAGCGGTGGTCCAAAAACGTTGCAATAGTACAGATTTCTTGTAATGCATGAATCTCATAACGTGAATCTCAATATATTGAATCTCATAACAATATATAACGTGAATCTCATAAAATTTTTAATCAATTAAAAATCACTAAAATTATAAGCATAAAATGTAATGACAAATAAATAAGATAATTACTAATTCCTTAGAGAGAAAAATTATAGTGAGTTGAGAAAAGTACACAAATAATCTTTGATGTTTGAAGAACAATAAGAGTACAACTTCCTTTCCGAAACTGGGTAGAAACTCGAGCTAATAATGTGTTGTGAAATAATAAAAATAGATAAAACTAAATAAGAAGAAAACAAGAAAGATATATTGAAAAACTCTTGTATTCAAGTGGTCATCCATAATCCTTTTGATTTCTCTTAGATATCTACAATAACAGTAAAGAAATCCCACATATATATAGAACCTTAAAATGCTTGTAGAGTTCATGGGATAAGGTTGCAATAATGAGTACAATTATGGATATACATCTCCCCTATATGCTTTACATATTTCAGATTTCACACATCCCAAATAACCCTTTCATTGCCCAAGCTTTACACATTCCAATCAAAATTTATTTCTAACAAAAAATATATTTTATTGACCTTAAATCTAAATCCAAATCCAAATTTAAGTATCCAAACAATAGAATTTCAAACCCTTCATTGTTTAAAAATACCCAAACAAAGAATTTTAAAATCAATGGATTTCAAATTCAAATCCAGATCCAAATGTTGCCATCCAAACACAACCTTATAGAAATCAAACAAGTTTGGTTGTCTTGCTCTAATAGGAGTGGTGGTGGGATCCCATCAAGCGTTAGATCTCATCACAAACCTACTGGTAAACAAATTGTTCTCCCATCAAGCTACTGTTAAACAAACTGGGTCCCCCATCAAGCTTTTGATCTGAATATTATCAACCTAAGGAAAAGGGTCTCCAATCTACAAACCCAATTCACAACATGGCCAAACTTCATGGCCGGCCTCTTCGATCAGTGGGTAAAAGAGGGGAATTCATGGCTTCATCAATGAAGGGTCCGAAAGGGAAGATTCAAACTAGCTAGGAGCTCCTAAATTCTGAGAAATAGAAGTCTGCATTTTCTTTTAACTCCGTTTGGTGTCTCCATTAAAATAACCTCATGGATTAATTTTAAAAAGGGAACCCAATGTATAACAAATAAGGTACTGTATCTAAATTTTGCCTTTTAACTCCATTAGTGTTTCTATCAAAATAGCCATATGGCTTAATTTTAGAAAGGAAACTTAAGGTATAGCACATAAGGTACTATACCTAAGTTCTACCCTTTATCTTATTATTATTATTTTTTTAGAGAGTCTCAGCATAGCATTTCTCTTATTTTATCGACTAAGGGCACATTTGGTTGTGTTTCTATTACAATGTATAGTTATTCCTTATGAATAACTATTCTTTAAAATGAAGAATAATTATTCCTTATTAAGATGACCATAATAGCTATTCCTTAACCTCCTTAATAGCTAAAAATATTAAAATCCCAAAATACCCAAAAATATTAATGCTCTATTATTCCTTGTTACCAGGTTCTCTCTCTCTCTCTCTCTCTCTCTCTCTCTCTCTCTCTCTCTCTCTCTCTCTCTCTCTCAATGCTTTGGTATGCATCCACCAATCCAATGGACCAATATAACCCAACCATTTGAATTGTTTTTCATGAGTTGATAACTTGATTTGTTGTCTTTTTCTTTTTCCAAACTTGAGTTGTGAGGAATTCATGTTGACAAAATTTCTAACCTAAGTAACTTACCCAACCTACATGTACAATTAAAATTTATTTTTAAATATAAATATGTAATTTAAAATTGCTCGTTTGATTTATTTTGAATTATGAGACTTAGGTTAAGTTTATTACTTTAATTTATTTTGCTAGTTTGGGACTTAGTTTGATGACATTGGAATATTAGTTATAATTATACAAGATAAAATTATTTATTAAATAATGGAGTTGCATGGTTGAATGAAACATTAATTTTTTTTTTATTAGGCTCAACAAAATGGTGCAAACTCAACTATCATCCTTAGGTTGGTTTTAAATCTATCATCCTTAGGTTGAGATTTCTCAACTGGAGCAAGTTGGTTAGATTTGAAAATTTTATGATGATATATATAAAATCAAAATTATTTGACTTTTGGTTAATCTTATAATATTATGTCAAATTAGGTGCACTACAAAAAAACTGACCTATTGCGGCGTATCTATTGCGGCGGGTGCGAAACCCGCCGCTACATGTAGCCTATTGCGGCGGGTTTTGGGCCCGCCGCTGCACATGAGATCTATTGCGGCGTACTACTACGGCGGGCCAATGGCCCGCCGTAATAGGTATGTTTTAGCGGCCCAAAGGATGGATATAGCGGCGGTCAATGGGCCGCCGCAATAGACCCTTGCATTTCGCCCCAGACCTAAATTTTCCCACTGTTTTTTTTTTTCCCCTTTTCAGTTTTAGCGCCTTTTCGTTTTTAGCTCGTCTCCCACACAGACACACTCTCTCTCAGACACTTCGAGAAGCCCCTCCCTGTTTCGTCTCTACCACTACCCACAAACCCACAGCCCAGCCACCACCACCCACAACCACGGCCATCACCACCACCACCCAACCCCCAACCACTAAATCACAAACAAAAACATGTAAGCCCACAGTCACCGCTAGCCAACCCAACCCACAACAAACCCACAGTCACCACCAGGCACCATCAGCCACTCACCTGCCACCACCGTAAACCCCAACCCAAAATCAACCTACCACTAGCCACCACCCAACCCCCAACCACCAAATGACAAACAAAAACATGTAAACCCACAGTCACCGCTAGCCAACCCAACCCACAGCAAACCCACAGTCACCGCCAGGCACCATCACCCACCCACCTGCCACCACCGTAAACCCCAACCCAAAATCAACCTACCACTAGCCACCACCATCACAAAACACCCATCAGAAAACAAAAACCTAGCACCAAATCACCAAATCGCAAATCGCAAAACAACCACCATCACAAACACCAAATACGATCCACCACCAAACTTTGACCCACGACCTAGACCCACCATGACGAAGTGACCCACAGTGACTGCCGAAGCACTGTGACGCACCCATGGGAAATCGGTGAGAGAGAGAGAGGGACGAGCAAGAGAGGGCACAAAATATTGAAAGCCCAATCCAACATTTCAACTTAACCTAATTCAGGAAAAAAGAAAAAGAGAAAACTTTAAGACCACGTCGCCGCCGCCGCCATCGGCCACCCATATGAGTCTCACACCAGCTAATCAACCCATTGCGGCAGTGACTGACCCATCCCGCATCTCATCTGCTTCAAGTATTTTTTTTCTCTCCTTCAACTTCAAAGCCTAACATTGATTTTCATATTTAATTTGAATATGTGAATCTGTGTTTTTTCTCTCTCCACTCCTTAATGTTTGTGAATCTTTGATTGTGGGTTCTTTTTTTTTTTTTTTTTGGCTGAGGGTGATTGTGAATTAAGTTTGAATTTGTGAATCTGTGTTATGTAATTGTGTTTGGAGTCTCTGTGTTTTTTGTTTTTGCAGCTGCTGAGTGTTTGAGATTGTGAGTGTGTTCGATAAATTCATAGTAGTGGGTTAATAGTGTGTTAGATATACTCAATATTGTTATTTTGGTATATGCATATTCCTATTTCATTCGCTAGATCTAGGTCTTCTATGATTCTGCAACCACAAAGTTTGCACTGCATTTTGATTTTGTTTTTGCGTTTTCTTTTGGGTATTTAATGGGTGTTATTGCAAGTGTGATGATGAATGTGTGTATTTTGGTGATTTGGGGTTTGGCTAGGAATGAAAATACCAATACAAATATAGCTCTCCTTGAAAAAAAAATTAAAAAAAATAGCTGACTCTGTGAAGATTGAATTAAAAAAAAGCAGGCAACTGTAAAAATGGCGGTGGAGGTTCCTGTTAAGGGTAAACGGAACATCCTCATCACCAGCGCCTTGCCTTATGTCAACAATGTCCCCCATCTTGGAAACATCATCGGTTGTACGTATCTCTTAATAATTATAATATTCCTTTCCATTATTATTAGCAAGCTTGTAGGGAACAAAACAAAACAAACCCAATTTTATTGATGGAGATCGCCTAAAAGTACTGCTTCTTTTTTACTTTTACTTTTGAGTTTCTAGGGTTTCAGTCACGGTCTTGTTTGGTTTTGCTTTATTATTATTATTATTTTTTTGTTAAATGCAATTGGGTATCAGCCATTAAAGATGATCTTCTTGGGTATTAGTGTGTATTCTAATTCAGAATAGTCTGTAGCTTTTTAATGGTAATTCCTTGTTGGCGGTTCAAGTTTGTGTTGATCGTGTGAATTTGCTTTCTTCATAAAGAAACTCTTTGTAGGGCTTTGTGGAGTTTTGAGATTCTCATTGAATATCACAAAGTGGTGGAGATTTAAGTTGTTGTTTTAAATAAAAATAATTTCCATGATTGATTATGCTTCTGATTGTTTGCTGGGATTTTATGCTATATGTGTATTTGTTGTTTTAAAATTTGAAGGAGTACTAAATGGTGCACTGTGTTTGTGTGAGGGAGAGAGCTTGCTTTTCTGAAACCCAACGTTTGTGATGGTGGAAAAGGAAGATAAAGGAAGGAATTATCACTTTAAAGTGATAATTCAAGTCTTATGTTGGAATAAATCATGTGGCCCAAATGGCATTACTTTACTTTTTTTTGAGAATGGCTTTACTTTACTTTTAAGCAGAAATGTGGTAGGCTTGCATTTCTTATTCATTGTGGACTATAGATAATAACAAACAGGAAGCCCATTGAGTAGAGGTGGTGGAGATGTTATCAACACCAAATGAATAGAACGAGGCACTTTTATTGATTAGTAAACTTCATTGACAACCTACTTTGATAGTAAAAAAGAGACCTACTTTGAGAGGACAAAAGAGTCAGGAATCAACTTAGTCCAACCCCTTGTGATTGGAGTTAGGACATTTTCAAGTAGGCTTAGCTAGTGACACCACCTTCTTTTTTTTTTTTTTTTTGTTGAGAAATGACACCACTGTTATTATGCACCTCTAGGTGTTTCTAATGGAGACATCGAGGATTCAAATCTCCCTTCCCCCAACTAATGAATTATCAATAAGCAGTTATGAAAAAAAGTTGTCTTCTCATTTCATTTATTTGTCCAAAAAATTTAGAAGCATCTTATGGAATGGCAATTATTTATTTATCCTTTGTCTAAATCAGTTATCATTGACTCTTGATCAAGCTCTTCATTCTAAACAGCTAAAAACTATTAGAGTTGGTAGACATCCTATCCTCTTTAATCATGTTTTATTTGCTGATGACATTTTTCTTTTCTCTCATTCCACCATTCCTGATTGCAACACTCTCCTAAATATTTTTCATAACTTCTATAACATCTTGGGTCAGGTTTGTAGTAAAGAAAAATAAAAAATCTTCTTTTCCAAGAAAACACCAACACAGATGCAACAAACCATTGCCACTCATCTTCAAATGCCAATAGTTACAGACTTAGGAAAATATTTAGGGATGCCTCTTCTTAGGACTAGGAAAACAAATAATGCCTTCACCCCTGTAGTTGATAGAATCAACAACAAAATTTGTCATTGGCAATCCAAACTTTTGTCCCAAGCGGGTACACTGTGCTCATCAAATCTGTTCTATCACCACTAGCCTATTACAGGATGCAAACTACTATTCTCCCAAGAGGAGTTTCTGGTCAACCACGGGAGATTCAGATTTGAACTAGGGGGTTCAAGTCATGAGCCAAGTTTAATTGATCCACAAACCAATGAAACCCATATTAGAGCTGATCCAAGAACCAACAATAACAACTATGACCCGACCTTTGTCACTAAAACCCACTAGCAAAACCTACATGCAATCCCAATTCTGGAGGGGCAGCCCATAATTGTTGAGCCCATAGAAGGCAATTTAAGCCCTTTTGAGCTCCTCAACCTAGGACCAGGACTCTCATCACCTATAAGCTCTATACCCTCATCTCCATAGAACACATACCTCAGCTGCAGTGAAGCATGGGACTCAACAATAGAAATTGAAACCATCAAAGTGAGCTTTAGGAAACGAATCAGAAAGGAAATTGGGAGTTTTGGCAGAAACATTAAACAAAGGTTATGCTGTGCACTATTTCATAAAGAGGTTCTTCAGGTGAGAACTTTGATAGCTCCAGAAATATCAATAGATACTATGTACTTGAGAATTTAGTAAAGTTTTGTATCATCTTTGTAATTGAGGGTTTAGAGTCACTTGCTTATTAATTGATTGTGTCATGTGCTTAATTGTTGATTAGTTAGAAGCTATGTGCTTTACAGTTAGTTAGCTAGAAACTATTCACTGACTTGTCACCCCTTTTATACTTTCACTTGTCTTGGTATGCTTGTCTGATGGCTATGGTTAATTTTGCAGCTTAAAGATCAAGTGCAACTCTGTAAAGAACAAGAGGCAATATCACAGGTTATAAACATTTGTTCACGCCATTAAATTAGAACTTAAAATGCATGTACCAAAATTTCTTTTATTTTTTATCCATGTTTACAACATATTTAATTCAACTGTTTGCATTTCTTAAGAATTCTATTTTGAGGATTCACTTTTTTTGTTTCTGAGTTGTACAGTGCCTAAAAACACCTAGTTGCGCTGATGGGTCTGATCAAATCTTGATAAACATGGTTAATGCCTGAATGCTTCTTTTATGTTATCTGTTATAAGTTCTGTATTTGTATGTCAAAGGCTGAATTACTGTTAAATGTTGCATAAAAAATAATTTTTTCTTACCAACTCATGGTTAATTAACACTTGCTTGATAGTGGCTGCTAGCTACTTTTATATTTGTTAGGGGTGTCTATTTCTTTAGAGAATATGTTAGCTGAATGCAATTACTTTCCCTTGTATTCTATATGATAGGAGGCTTTGTATTGTTTTCTATTTTTGTATAATAAAAATATGATATTATATAATTAAAATGTGTATCACTATACACCAAGCGATTCACTAGCAACCTATGTAGTTAAAAAATGTCACATGACTATCATGAAGGCTCACATTATTATATTTTTAAATTAATTAATAAATATTTATCATAGTGGTTACATGCAATTTAAATCCGATTAAGCTGCTTGCATGTAACTTTTAGGCCAAAGATTTTTTGTTTTAATTTTTTATTATAAAGGTACCAAATTACTTGACACATCAACACAAATTATCACAAGCATAACAACTTGCTTGATAATGTCGGCTTCAGACACTTTTTTTAATATTTTTATATTTTAATTTTTAATTTTTGATTTTTTATATATGAGTAGAGAAATATAGTTAACAATTAATAAAAAAAATCTAATGCAAAATAACATGAAGATTGAAGAATGAAACTTCATATCATTATTAACATTGTATGACAAAATGTAATCCCAAAATTGTGTACAGTGACGCAAAATTCTTTGGGGTTTTGGTTTGCTTTAAGGGATTGCTTTGCTTCTGCTACTGTGTGTTTGTATGTGAGAGAAAAAGTTTGTTCAGCCTCAGACCAATTTCTTCACAATCCCAAAAATACCTTCTCGTCTTGTTCAGGTATCTCTCTCTCTCTCTCTATCTACTTTTCTTTCAATTTTTTAAGGTATTGTAACATTGAATTTGTTTGTGCATATGTCTATATAACTATTGATATATGTTGTTTTTATTTCCTCGGATTGGTGATTGTGGGGATTTGGAGCTTGAGAACTCTAGAGAAACTAGGTTCCATTGACCAGAGACTATAGCCATTGAAGATGCTGTCAGAGTTCTATTGCATGGTTTAGGGGAGGATATTAATAGAGAGGGTCTGAAGAAGACCCCTTTTCGTGTTGCCAAGTCACTTCGTGAAGGAACCAAAGGTGCTTTTTTTAACCTTCACTTTGTTGAATCTAACTGCCTTTGTAGTCTATTTTCACCATTGAGTTAAGTCATATTCAAGCATGATTTTCAGTCCTCTAAAAGAAATTATCACATCTGAGATACTTCTAACTAATCACATGTAGGACAGAGATGTTAGATTGGGATTGATTAGAAGGAAAGTACTTGAAATATTCTGTTTTTAGTTAACCAATTGTCTATTGATAGACATTGCTTGCTAGAGCCACTTTTGGCTGCCTTAATGTACCTTTTGTTTGAAAAGATTGTATTTAATCAGTATATATACCAGTAATACTGTTAATAGAAGTGAATAATTACAGGAAGTATCAATATAATGATAATCTTAGTCATAGTGATAACAATTAATCATGGCAATAATTGATGTTCATGAGTTCTATTCTTTGGATTTATTTCCAAGCAAGCTTCTGGTTGTGTGAGGATGAATTCCCTGTTCCATGGATTTTCTTCTGCATCCTGTCTTTTTAGTTTGCTTTTGTTGTCAAACAATGAATCATTACCAAGAATGTCATATTTCAAAGCAATTATTTTGTATATTTGGCTTAGGGTAAAAGGACTTTTTCATGTTGTGAATGTATCAATCCAACTATATATATGCATATTGTTTTTTTTTTCTCCCCAATTTTCTAATATTAAACTCTGATATGTACTTTGTTCTCGCTAATACTCTGCCCCTCACTTCACAATTCAAAATAGCTCACGTACACCATGATGTTTGTATGTATGTATATATGTATGTTGTATGTTACTTTATCTTATGTATGCCAGTGTATACCAAAAATAAATAAAAATGCCCATCTTTATAAATTAATGCATGTGACATACATTTTTTTTGGTATTGGGCGCTGAGAGAGAGAGAGAGAGAGAGAAAGGGGCAAGCATGACCGGACAGCTGACTGGTGGTGTCCACAAGACAAGACATAGATAAGCTAGTCTTGCTGATCTGGATTATGAGGTAGCAATAATGTTATGATGCTTGGGCTGTGGCTGGGGCTGGGGCTGGGCTCGGTCAATTTTCTTTTTATTTCTTCGGGGGGTGGGGGCGGTGTCGCCAATTAAATTTGCCACTCATGTAGCATGTTTTTGAAGGACGCACCTCCTCGCCACCCTTTTGTCATTTTTATTTAGAGGATAAGAATTTCATTTATAAAATTCACTACATGATTACTTTTTATCCATCGACACTTAAGAATTAATTAATTTTTTTATATTTAGGAACTCTAGATCTCTCATTCCAAGAGACTTTTTGGTATCTTTAATCATGTATTTAACCATATATGCCTCATGTTCAAAATGATTTTCATTATTTGAAATGTTTGATTTTCAAGCAAGTTGTGTTGTGTTCTTAAAGGCATGTTGTAATTCATGAAAAGTGCATGATATAGAGTCCTTTTCATCTTCTTTTTGATTGGTTTTTTTTTCTTTTCAGTGGGAGGGAATGTGATAAACACTTTGAGAGAGAGAGAGAGAGAGAGAGAGAGAGAGAGAACTATGGGTGTTTGGCTTGGGTTGTCACCACTCACCACCACAACCAAAAGCGTGGTTTAGGTTTCATTATTTTGTTTACAAAGAAAGCCTCTCTCTCTCTCTCTCTCTCACACATATATTATAGCCAGTGACAAGAATAGAATAAAAGTATAGAAAGCCAGTAAGTAACTGCAATTCCCACATGAATCCACCTCTTGTCCTTTTTCTCTTTTTTCAATAACAAAGTGGCATTAAAATAATGTTCTTAATCAGCCATTTTTGTTCTTTTCTTTGCTTGGTCCACCTCTCTGTTAGTTAACAGCCTACACATTACACCTAAGCAACATTAGCTATCATCCAGTACTCCATGACCCACAAGCCTTTACAATGCTCCAAATGGTTCTGAATCTTCTGATACACTACTTTAATTCAACTTCTCAACTTGGGGCATGTGAAGTTTGGTCTAATCAAATGTTAATGTAGAAAATCCGATCAGAATTTTCTTCTTTAATTGATTCAATATGATTTGCACCAATGCTAACTTCTTCTTTTTTCTTAAGAAGGAAAAAAAAAAATTAATTTACTAGTTAAACAAAGAGGGAGTGTTGGTTGTTTTGTGTAATATTAGATGATTGTTGTTGAGTTGTTTTTATTTGATTAATTCATTTTAAGGGCTTTTCTCTATCTTTTTGACATACACATGTGAAACGCTAAAATAGAATTGCATATTTAAAGAGATGAGCTCTTCCTAAAGAATATTGTTACTAACGATGTTATAGTTGCCAAATGTATTGATAACTTCCTTATGCATTTAAATTCATTGTTTGATTAGGAAAATAGCTAAAAGTGAATGATTAAAAATGATTTGTTTCTTAAATTAAAGTGAAATTGTGTAAATGAAATGTGTGTTAACTCTTGGTTTTTGTTTTCATGACATCACATTATAGGTATTTTTTGTAAACTACTTTATAGCAATGGATAAGAGTTGGATGAAAATTACCAATAGAAGGTCGCAAGAATATTTAGATGGAGTTCAACAATTTTTGAATTTTGCATCTAACCATGCACATCCAGATGGAACGATTTCATGTCCGTGTAGAAAATGTGTGCATACAAATTCGTGGCCTATAGATGTTGTACAAGCTCACTTAGTATCAAAAGGGATTTGTAGGGGTTATAATCCTTGGATTTTTAATGGGGAATCATCGTCTGCAAAGACTTCTACTGAAATTCCTAATAGTTATGTCCAAGAAAACCCGATAGAGTATGCTGATCTTCGTGACATGTTGCATGACATGTTTCCCATAACAGATATGGCATCTGGGCCAACGGAAGAAGTCCCTAGTGTGCACCAGCCCACAGAAGGTCCTAATGAAGATGCAGTTCAGTTTATGAAATTGCTTGAAGATGCTAATCAACCTTGTTATGAAGGTTGTAAGCATTTTAGCAAATTGTCAGCCATTGTGCATTTGTACCACATGAAGTGTCTTAATGGTTGGACCAACAAATCATTTACCATGTTGCTGCAATTTTTGATTGATTTTGTTCCTTCAAATGCTAAATTGCCAAAAGATTGTTATGAGGCTAAGAAGATTATTAAGGATCTGGGCTTGAGCTATGAAAAGATTCATGCTTGCCCTAAAGATTGTATTTTATACTGGAAGGACAATGCCAACCTTGAAGCTTGTCCAAACTGTAACCTTTCAAGATGGGAAAGTGATGAGTCTAAAGGTCAACAAAGCACTAATGCTTCCTCTAAGAGAAGAAAAAAGAAAGCTGCAAAGATCCTACGGTGGTTTCCCTTAAAGCCAAGATTGAAGCGACTATTTATGTCTCCTGAAACAGCCAATCATATGAAGTGGCATGCTAATGGTCGTGTGAATGACGGGTTAATGAGACATCCTGCTGATTCTGAGGCTTGGAAATCATTTGACTCTAAGTACATAGAGTTCTCATCCGAGCCTCGTAATGTAAGGCTTGGATTAGCAGCCGATGGATTTAACCCGTATGGAAATATGAGTACTACTCATAGTACATGGCCTGTCATTTTGATCCCATACAATCTCCCTCCATGGATGTGCATGAAAAAGTCTTATTTTATGTTATCATTATTGATTCCTGGTCCAACCTCACCCGGGAATGATATAGATGTGTACTTACAACCTCTAGTAGAAGAACTGAAAGAGTTATGGGATGTTGGAGTAGAAACGTTTGATGTGTCTTCCAAAAAATCTTTTCAAATGCATGCTGCACTATTATGGACCATAAATGATTTTCCTGCATATGGTGATATCTCGGGTTGGAGTACCAAAGGTTCTCTTGCATGTCCCTCTTGTAACTATGATAATCAGTCTCGTTGGTTAAGATATGGAAGGAAATTTAGTTACATTGGACATAGGCGATTCTTGGATAGGGATCATAAATTTCGTAAGCAAAAAAACTCATTTGATGGGCATGTTGATATGAGATCAGCTCCTATTACAATATCCGGAGGGGAAATCATGTTACAAACGGATGCTGTAGCCGATCATGTGTTTGGGAAGAAAAAAGTTAATTTGACCAATAAAAGAAAAAGAGGGGAGGAATCATTAACTGTGTGGAAGAAGAGAAGTATACTTTTTACCTTGCCGTATTGGGAGGACCATATGTTGCGTCACAATCTTGATGTGATGCACATTGAAAAGAATGTAGTCGATAATATAATTGGTACATTATTGAACTTGGATGGCAAGACAAAGGATAATTTGAAGGCACGTCAAGATTTAAAGGATATGGGTATAAGAAGTGGACTTCACTTGGAAAAGTTTGGGAATGATCAGACACGTATGCCACATGCTTGCTACCATATGAATGCTAGTGAAAAAGATGGTTTTTTGCAAGTTTTGAAAGATGTAAGAGTGCCAGATGGATATTCTTCGAACATCTCACGTTGCGTTAAACTTAAAGAATGCAAAATTAGTGGGTTGAAGAGCCACGATAATCACATCTTAATGCAACAACTTTTTCCAATAGCAATACGCGGATCTTTGCCCCCTGAAGTGAGTAGGAGTTTAATTGACTTATCTTGTTTCTTTAGGGAGATATGTTCTAAAGTACTAAATGTGGAGGAACTTGGGGCTCTAGAGAAGAGAATTGCAGTGACATTGTGCGAGTTGGAAAGGATATTCCCTCCCTCTTTCTTTACAGTGATGGTGCATCTAGTCATGCGTTTGGCTAGTGAAGCCAAAGTTGCTGGCCCAGTTCATTATCGTTGGATGTATCCTATTGAGAGGTAACATATATTAACTTGGTCTATTTGGTTTTATTTAACTTACCAATTTTCCGTTATTGATCTTGGGTCTTCCAATAGGTACTTATCAAGACTTAAATCTTACGTGCATAATAAAACCTATCTAGAAGGTTCCATTGCAGAAGGGTATATAGCAGAGGAATGTTTGACATTCTGCTCACGCTATTTTAAATCTGTTGAAACTGCATTCAATCGGCCTGTAAGGAATGTTGAGGAATCCATGGGTGCGGTGGTAAGCATTACACTAGATTCAAATTCATGGATCCAAGCACATCGTTATGTGTTATTCAATTGTGCAGAAATAACCCCATTTCGCGAGTAAGTTATGTCTTTGCGTATCCTTTAACTACATTCCAATATAATACTCTAGATTAACACTAACATGTTTGTCTACGCAGTATACACATAGCGGAGATCAAGGCTGGTTTGCCTTTTGATGTGAGTGATAATGTTATTCAAAAGCAGCATATAGAGGAATTCTGCAGTTGGTTTAGGGAATATGTAAGTAAAGCATATATATATAGAACTATTTTTGGTCGTAACACTTTAGATAGTATACTTATAATAAAAGTCTTTCTCTATAATAGGTGATGTCAATGGATGCCTCTGAGAGAAAGGAACTCTCTGATAAAGTTAGATGGTGTTCTCGATATCCAGATAATGAAGCAAAACGGTTCAAGCGTTATGTCCTAAATGGTTTCAAGTTTCGCACCAAAGATTCTGAGACAGCTAGGAAAACTCAAAATAGTGGAGTTTGTGTTGTTACTGAAGGTGGTGCTACTTATTATGGTGTACTAATCGATATTATTGAGTTAAACTATTCTGATAAGTATCGATATGTATTATTCAAATGTCAATGGGCTGATGTTATTAGTGGGAGAGGATGCAAAAAAGATGACTTTGGATTTCCCCTTGTTAATTTTTCAAGATTGATACACACGGGTGATCGATTGATTGACGAACCTTATGTATTAGCATCTCAAGCTTTGCAAGTATTTTACGTGGAGGATGTGAGACATAAAGATTGGATGGTGGTGGTCAAAACAAAACCTAGAGAGGTGTTTGATGTTGGTATTGAAGTTGTAGATGATGATGAAGAAGTGGATACATATATGGAGAATGTCCCTTATAATGTAACTACTGATGATGCATGTGATGATGCAAATGACAATCATGCTTGGGCTCGAGTTAATGAAGAAGGAACCATTTATGATACACCATTGATTAGTGAGGATGAATTGCTTGAACAAGATTTTATTGATGATGAAGAGCTTAGTGATGATGTTTATCAGTCTACTGATGATGAGTCCAATGATGATGAATCTAGTGATGATGACTTTAGTGGTGATGACTCTAGTTAATACTTTTGTATCGCTCATTATATTTTAGGTCTTGGTTTCCATGCTTGTGAAATTGCATGAAAATTTATCTATAAAACTTTATCTTATTTTGGGTATTTTGATGGTGTAATCTGGCCTTTAGTTTCCCTTTTATGTTCTTTAATTTGATTGTTAGATGCTGAAATTTGTGGTATATGCTACTGAAATAAGAGAGATATTTAGGACTCTTGTTGAAAATATTGTATTTGCGTTGTTTAAGGGTAATCTTATATAGATTTGCTTTATGAGAAGTTTTAGTGTTGCAATTACTTGTACCATTAATTGTCATTGTGCTAATTATATACTTGTTTATTTTAGACTTCAGTGGTGATGATGAGTCTAGTTATGATGACTTTAGTGGTGATGACTCTAGTTAATACTTTTGTATCACTTATTATATTTTAGGTCTTCGTTTCTATGCTTGTAAAATTGCATGAAAATTTATCTATGAAACCTTATCTTATTTTGGGTATTTCGATGGTGTAATTGTTTCTTTAGTTTCCCTTTTATGTTCTCTAATCTAATTGTTAGATGCTAAAATTTGTGATATATGCTACTGAAATAAGCTCAATATTTGGGGCTCTTGTTGAAAATATTGTATTTTCATTGTTTAAGGGTAGTCTTATATAGATTTGCTTTATGAGAAGTTTTAGTATTGCAATTACTTGTACCATTAATTGTCATTATGCTAATTATATACTTGTTTATTTTAGACTTTGACTCTTGAAATGGGAAAACGAAAGACAAAGCTGCGCACTCGTTCCAAGAGTGTAACATTGGAAAGAGCTTCTTCACAAGATGTGGATGAAGTGGGGAATCAAGAAATACATGAAGCTTTTACACAAGGTATGGGCTTTTTACTCAATAGTTTACCATTTATACACAAGATATGGGCATGTAAGTTGTGAACCCTTATACACAATACCCTAATTTGTATTATGCACTATCAACAATTTTAATTTAAAAAAAATGTAAGTGCCCCTTAAATTGTAGTTTATTTGCCTGATTTTCATACTAATTAATGAGTTATACCTATAAGCCTATAACTAGTCTCTTCTATTCCTGCCCAAAAAGGCCCCATTCATTTTGAAACTTAACTTTGATCTAATACTTTTGTACACAGGACTAGTCTAAATCATGACATGTAGGCTGTAGCCAGAAAGAAACATGTCTTATAAATCTAAAGGATTGGCATACCCAATACTAATACACTGAATCCCATCAAAACTTTTGATGTTATGATGTTTATGTTGTGTTTGGATTCAAGAAGGAATTCTTGGTATATTGATATGAATAAAAATGTAAAAAAAAGTGTCTTTATATAGGCAAACATATGAGTACTATACAAGTAATATGAGTGTAGTATAAGTATAATTCAGCATGTTTCTAATATTTTGTTTTCTTTAGCATATAATGACCACTTGTTTAATAGAATATTTACACTCATCCTTAGCTTTGTATGCCTTGTTGTTTGACATTGGTTGATATTATATTCTTCAAAATTCAGATGTGCAGCCTCCTGTACGTGTTACTCGTGGGCCAAGCAAGTACTTGGATATTTGGGATCTTCCCGATGAAGAAGAAATTGAGTTGCCGCTAAATAGTATGCATCAGCCAGTTGATGAGGGGGCGAGGACTTTCACTGGTTTCTTGGGTACGATTGCGCGGAAACCTCACATGTGCCCGATAAGATTTCTTAATTGGAAGAAGGTAGCAGAAGAATTTAAAGAAGAGTGTTGGCGTCTTGTAGAGGTATTAAAGAAGTTATAATACTTATAATTATGACATTTCGTACTAAGTTTTACATAAGCATTTTAGCATGAAAATATTTGTAATTTGATAATTTAATTTTTTGACTGTAGCGAAAATACAGTGTCCCTGCTGATCCTATTGCATATGCGGCTTTGAAGACATTTACCTTGCAAAAAATTGGGAAGTCTTGGAGGGATCATAAGTCTAAGTTGAAGAAACAATATTATATTCCTCATTCAAGAAACAAAGCATGCGTAAAGAGCCACACACCCCCGGGATGCATAACACAAGATTGGGAAATACTTGTTGAGCATTGGTATACCGATGATGCAGTGGTATGTTTGTTTTCTCTCTCTTTTCCATCATGGATCATATGAAAACAAGAATGATTGTTGAGAAATTGAGAGAATAATATTGGATTGCTTTAACATAGGATTTGTTACTTTTGTGGACTTTTTGGTGAAATTAGTATATATGAGAAGTTGTGTTTCATATTTCATAAGATAAAATTCAACAAAGCTCTTTGATGGTGTATAGTTTGTTAGTACTGAATTAGATGGCTTGTCGTTGTTTTATGCTAAACTCCTTTTGTGGCTTCACCATTGTTATATGCTTAATCACAAAGCAAGCATGGCAAACAGTCTATACTCCTGTTCTAGTACGTAGATTGTATTGAAAAAATAAATAAATAAAAAGAAGATGGGACATAATGGCATAACACTCTTTGAAAAATTTGGACCCAACATGACTATACAGTCTATACTTCATTTAGTTTAGCCTTAGAAATAAGGTCAATTTACATTTTGAAATAATGATGAAAATATAGATTTGCTTTATGAGAAGTTTTAGTGTTGCAATTACTTGTACCATTAATTGTCATTGTGCTAATTATATACTTGTTTATTTTAGACTTCAGTGGTGATGATGAGTCTAGTTATGATGACTTTAGTGGTGATGACTCTAGTTGATACAAAATAATTGTTTCTTTAGTTTCCCTTTTATGTTCATTAATTTGATTGTTAGATGCTGAAATTTGTGGTATATGCTACTGAAATAAGAGAGATATTTAGGACTCTTGTTGAAAATATTGTATTTGCGTTGTTTAAGGGTAATCTTATATAGATTTGCTTTATGAGAAGTTTTAGTGTTGCAATTACTTGTACCATTAATTGTCATTGTGCTAATTATATACTTGTTTATTTTAGACTTCAGTGGTGATGATGAGTCTAGTTATGATGACTTTAGTGGTGATGACTCTAGTTAATACTTTTGTATCACTTATTATATTTTAGGTCTTCGTTTCTATGCTTGTAAAATTGCATGAAAATTTATCTATGAAACCTTATCTTATTTTGGGTATTTCGATGGTGTAATTGTTTCTTTAGTTTCCCTTTTATGTTCTCTAATCTAATTGTTAGATGCTAAAATTTGTGATATATGCTACTGAAATAAGCTCAATATTTGGGGCTCTTGTTGAAAATATTGTATTTTCATTGTTTAAGGGTAGTCTTATATAGATTTGCTTTATGAGAAGTTTTAGTATTGCAATTACTTGTACCATTAATTGTCATTATGCTAATTATATACTTGTTTATTTTAGACTTTGACTCTTGAAATGGGAAAACGAAAGACAAAGCTGCGCACTCGTTCCAAGAGTGTAACATTGGAAAGAGCTTCTTCACAAGATGTGGATGAAGTGGGGAATCAAGAAATACATGAAGCTTTTACACAAGGTATGGGCTTTTTACTCAATAGTTTACCATTTATACACAAGATATGGGCATGTAAGTTGTGAACCCTTATACACAATACCCTAATTTGTATTATGCACTATCAACAATTTTAATTTAAAAAAAATGTAAGTGCCCCTTAAATTGTAGTTTATTTGCCTGATTTTCATACTAATTAATGAGTTATACCTATAAGCCTATAACTAGTCTCTTCTATTCCTGCCCAAAAAGGCCCCATTCATTTTGAAACTTAACTTTGATCTAATACTTTTGTACACAGGACTAGTCTAAATCATGACATGTAGGCTGTAGCCAGAAAGAAACATGTCTTATAAATCTAAAGGATTGGCATACCCAATACTAATACACTGAATCCCATCAAAACTTTTGATGTTATGATGTTTATGTTGTGTTTGGATTCAAGAAGGAATTCTTGGTATATTGATATGAATAAAAATGTAAAAAAAAGTGTCTTTATATAGGCAAACATATGAGTACTATACAAGTAATATGAGTGTAGTATAAGTATAATTCAGCATGTTTCTAATATTTTGTTTTCTTTAGCATATAATGACCACTTGTTTAATAGAATATTTACACTCATCCTTAGCTTTGTATGCCTTGTTGTTTGACATTGGTTGATATTATATTCTTCAAAATTCAGATGTGCAGCCTCCTGTACGTGTTACTCGTGGGCCAAGCAAGTACTTGGATATTTGGGATCTTCCCGATGAAGAAGAAATTGAGTTGCCGCTAAATAGTATGCATCAGCCAGTTGATGAGGGGGCGAGGACTTTCACTGGTTTCTTGGGTACGATTGCGCGGAAACCTCACATGTGCCCGATAAGATTTCTTAATTGGAAGAAGGTAGCAGAAGAATTTAAAGAAGAGTGTTGGCGTCTTGTAGAGGTATTAAAGAAGTTATAATACTTATAATTATGACATTTCGTACTAAGTTTTACATAAGCATTTTAGCATGAAAATATTTGTAATTTGATAATTTAATTTTTTGACTGTAGCGAAAATACAGTGTCCCTGCTGATCCTATTGCATATGCGGCTTTGAAGACATTTACCTTGCAAAAAATTGGGAAGTCTTGGAGGGATCATAAGTCTAAGTTGAAGAAACAATATTATATTCCTCATTCAAGAAACAAAGCATGCGTAAAGAGCCACACACCCCCGGGATGCATAACACAAGATTGGGAAATACTTGTTGAGCATTGGTATACCGATGATGCAGTGGTATGTTTGTTTTCTCTCTCTTTTCCATCATGGATCATATGAAAACAAGAATGATTGTTGAGAAATTGAGAGAATAATATTGGATTGCTTTAACATAGGATTTGTTACTTTTGTGGACTTTTTGGTGAAATTAGTATATATGAGAAGTTGTGTTTCATATTTCATAAGATAAAATTCAACAAAGCTCTTTGATGGTGTATAGTTTGTTAGTACTGAATTAGATGGCTTGTCGTTGTTTTATGCTAAACTCCTTTTGTGGCTTCACCATTGTTATATGCTTAATCACAAAGCAAGCATGGCAAACAGTCTATACTCCTGTTCTAGTACGTAGATTGTATTGAAAAAATAAATAAATAAAAAGAAGATGGGACATAATGGCATAACACTCTTTGAAAAATTTGGACCCAACATGACTATACAGTCTATACTTCATTTAGTTTAGCCTTAGAAATAAGGTCAATTTACATTTTGAAATAATGATGAAAGATTATATATGTTCTGTGAAACGTTTTTTATTTGCTTGGTCTTGAATTTATTATTATTTTCTAGACAATTGGAGTGTTGCCATATTTTGTTTTATCATTAGTATTTTACCATCCAATGTACGTAATACTAAATTTTTTGGGTTTCATGAAGCCTGACTTGCAGCAACTTCAAAAGTATTATTCAAAAATGAATTTTACGTTCTCTTCTATTTGATAAAATTGGAGATTCCTATCGTTAGTCATATTTTAAAAATTCTTTTAATCTCACATTTTAATACAAAACAATAAAAATAATAATAAAAAAACTCACCTTTTTAACACCCATTGTTTTCACATAATTCACCTTTGGTTATTTCTCTTTTCTCTTTTGGAAAGTATAATTTGGTGAATATTGTCAAGTGAAGAGAAAACATAAGGATAGAGTTTATAACAAAATCATTAAAGTGACTATGGTTAGCTTGGTTAGAAGATTAACTACCAGTTTTGCCAATAGGTGTTGTTACTTGGTTCTTTCTATTCTACTCAACCTTGGTTCATAATCATAATAATAATAATAACAACTTGAAGAAACAACAATTTTTTTATATCTTATTTCAATTATTTGAATAATTATAATATAGATATTATATCAAGGAAACATACACACAAAAAATTTAATAACTATTTTAGTTATTTTGTTTAAAAAAAACTCTTTTGTAATTTGAACTCGTTGAGAATTGATAAAATAATTATTATGTATAAACATTAGAAAAAATAAAATTTTAGAATTTGGTGAATTTGTTTTTTTTTTTTTTAAATAATAAAAAAATAAAAAATAAACATAACAATATTTGGCTTCTTCTTTTTTCGAACGTGCATGTGACTTGCTACAATGTTCTGTAGTGCCTGTATAGGGTGTCAATGCCTTGAATACAAAGTTAAGTATCAACATAAATCTTTTAGGTCGATGGTGGACCCACCAACCAAGCTCCCTCATAAATCTTATCTGTAATTCAATTAAGAAAAGTAAAATAATTGAAATATGAATTGGATTAACAAATTAGTCATGTTGCTTTCATGCAAAAGTCATTTGTTGTCCGGCCCACCATGTCATCTGGCATATGATGGCACGACCCACATCAAAACCATCTAAAGTCCAACTAGTATATGGAAGATATAACCCATAACAATTAAAAAAGTTAATTTATGATTCATTATCAATCACATGTAATTTTATGAATTCCAAATATTTACCAGAATATTGGCAAAATATCCATAAATCCTAGAAGAAAGGTCTATAACAGCCATTGTCAAGCTTCTTCATCACAAAGCAAGCATGACAAACAATATTAACTGCAATTTTTTTTTTTTTTTTTACTTATCAAAAAAAATTTGCAGTTTGGTTTTAGTGTATTTACAAAAATGATTAAGCATTTAATTTTGTTTGCCATGCTTGCTTTGTGATGAAGAAGCTTGACAATGTACTGTGTGAAGATCATATTTTATGCACATGAAAGGTAGACTAGAGATTCATTGTTTTATTCAATGTTTTATGTTATGCAAAGTTGAAATGACATATTGGAATTTAATGAATGATACTTAATTTTTATTTCATGTGAAAAACTCATGATTATGATAAAAGTGGCTTTGGATTTTGACATATTGGATTTTATTTAATGAATGATACTTAATTTTATGCACTTCATATTGTTTGCATTTTGGCTTTAGCTAAAAGTGGCTTTAGATACTCAAAGCATACTGTATATAAACATATAATTTTGTTGAATGTAGTTAGAGTCAGATAAGAATAAGGAGCGTCGTGCAAAACAGGATGACTTACATACTGCTGGTTCTTGTAGCTTTGCTGTGCACGCTGCAAAAAAGGTAATAAGTATTATTACTATTTTCTAAATGATTTTCACTTCTCCTAAAGTTTATGTGGAACTGATATTTATCACTATATAAATATGCTGTTCTTAATGTAGGCAAAAACGGATGGACGTCCTGTAGAGCGTGCAGTATTATATCCAATACTACATACTCGTAAAGATGGATCTGCAGTTAATCCTGTAGTGAAAGCAAAGATGGTGAGTAATTTCTCCATTGTAGTGGGGGGTAAACAAAATAGGAATTCAATTAATGATAATTGTTGTTAATGATTGATGGTAAAATTTGATGGTTCTTAGTAGTGTAGACCAGTAGTTTGTGCCTAGCTTTGGAATGATAAAGAGAGAAGTAAGCTCAAAGCTAATTATGTCATGGCTATTGCTAGATGTGTTTTTACTGTACCATTATAAATATCTTTTTTTTGTCATTGAATTAAAGAAGGGTAAGTATATACTATTATCAATGTTTCACCTTCATGATTGAAATGATGGGATTAATATGACACCCTCCTTTTTTTTCTTTTAAAGAATGATTTCATGAAAGGTGTAACTCCCTCCGATTGATTAGGTTTGAATTGCCTAGACATTTCTTGAAGAACCAGATACAAAATAACAAGATGTAATTCCAATGTTTCCATCAGGTGACAACATTTTTGAAGTTGACATTTTTCCACAACATACACATATACATGTGGAATTCATTACATAGGTGAGATGACCACACAAATCACACTTCTCAACCTTGTTTGAATGCTGCTTCAATAGCACTTCAATTTTGTTAATGCTAGATTTATACAGAAATCCTAGATAATCAATAATGCTGTCCTTGCATGTGCCTTCTATAAGGTTTATCTCAAAAGACCAGTTAATCAATGTTGAATCATCACCATAATCTACAAGTTTTAATGAATTTAGAGACCCATCTAAGCCAATATTGCTTGCTTCCATTCTATAAATATAACTATGTGATGATGAGCCAATATTGTTTGAATGCTTGCTTCCATTCAGGTAGCTTTTTAGTTTGAGAAACCATGGTCCACACTTTGTCAATGGGTGCACCTAGCATGATTACCAACTCATCCATTCCATTTCCCATTTCCCATTTCCAATTCTTGCAACAAAGTGAAAATTTGAAACTCACAATTTGTTGATTAAACTCAGAACTAATTTCCTTGCCAGCAGTATGGATAATCTTTCTTATATTGGTAGTTGCTTGTCTCATCCTATATATATGTATATATATGTTGTAGTGTCATTTTAACTATATGATTTCTAACTTTTTCTGTTTTGTTCAAACCCAAATATCAGGACAAAATGAAGGATTTGTTGGATGATTCTTCGAATCATTTGCAGTCATCTGAGATAACTGGTAGTATTGTATGGTCAACAGAGGATGTGTTTGCCAAAGTGATGGGTAAGGAGCGCAAAGGTCGTATTCGTGGGGTAGGATTTGGTCCAAGCCCAAGTGCTCGAAGTAGCAAGACTGCTCTCACAGACATTGAAATACACTCAAGTCAAGCAAGGGACAATGAAGTTGCACAACTGAAGGCTTCCTTGGCTACTATGTAGGATAAACTTGAAAGTTTTGACGAAATGAAGGAAAGACTTAGTCAATTTGAAGAAATGGAGCAAAGAATGGAGCAAAGAATGGCTCGCATGTTTCAACAAATGCAACAAAGTTCTTCCCAATGCAATCAGGTATATTAACAAAGACTTAGTCAATGTTTTCTCTTTGTAAGCACTCCGTTGTTGTTGTGAGTGCATATAAATGTCTTCATTTAACTTATTTCCATTTTTTGCCTTAGTAATATTTTCTTCTCATCCTATTTCATTTATGTATACTTATTGAGTTATCATATTTTGTATGTAGGATGTTCCTTTGCCTCAACAATCTCCAGCTCTCCAAAAATCGTCAGCCGCATCCTATCAACCAAGTAGTTTATAAATTTTATCTTGGTGTTCAAGAACTTTTTTGTGTACAAAGAACTACGGAAGACCAACCACATTTTTTGCAAGTGTTGGATAGCGGTTGCTTTAGTCAAAGGACCACATCTTTTTTTGTTAAGCTTATGATGGTGGTTATAGATAAAAGGACCACATCTTTTTTTGTTAAGCTTATGATGGTGGTTATAGATAACGTTATATATGTATTTGATAATTGATACTTCTATATTAATATTACGTTAATTTGGAAACATTTGTAGTGTTGCTAATTAATTACAATTGTGGTAATGTGTTAGTAGAGCTAAAACTGTTACAGGTTTGAAATAGCTCTGAACAATATATTTGTCACAGGTTTAAAAAATATCTTCAGTGAGAATGGTAGTTTTAAAGCCCACTGAGGGAAAAAAAAAAAAAAAAAAAAAGGCCTATAGCGGCGGTCGAAAAACGCTGCAATAGTTCAGATTTTGCAGTTTAAATAAACCCTATAGCGGCGGGCATACCCGCCGCTAAAGGGGCAATTAGCCCGCTTTACTGAATCGCCTATAGCGGCGGGATACCTCCCGCCGCTAAAGGTGGACACAATAGCGGCGGGCATACCCGCCGCTAAAGGGGCAATTAGCCCGCTTTACTGAATCGCCTATAGCGGCGGGATATCTCCTGCCGCTAAAGGTGGACACAATAGCGGCGGGTATATCCCGCCGCTAAAAGTCAGTTTATACGAATTTGAATGCCATATGGCGGCGGGTTTATGCCCGCCGCAATAGATCAAAATCACCGCTAAAAGTTGAATCTATAGCGGCGCTTTTTTTCCCCGCCGCTATAGACCTATAGCGGCATCGCAAGGGTGGCAGGATCACCCGCCGCTAAAGGTCCATTCGACCTTTAGCGGCGTTTTTTGGCCCACCGCTATAGGTCGTTTTTTTTGTAGTGGTGTAACTTTAAGCAATGTTATACAACTCAATATTTTTTAATTGGATGCAAATTTTAACAAATTTACCATTAGATTACATTATTTTCGTATATTCTAAATGCTTGCAAAATTTCATGGTAATAAAAAATTAATAGCCATGTCATCAATCAATTGTTGAAATTCAAGTTTTTGTGGTTTAAAATAATGTCTAAAAGATGAGTATGAATCAAATGGTAAATAACATTCAATTGACATAAAAATTGGCATGAATGTTAAGAACATATAGAATATATAATTCAATGGTAGAATTTTCAAAATATGAATTCTATAACAAGTTATTGGGGTGGTGTAACATTGTTTATACACCAGGTGTGACTTGAACCCGACCTTCTATATATATAATTTTAGTAAATTATATTAGACTTTTTATTAATCTTAGTACATTATATTAATGTGTAATTTTATATACAAACAATAAAGGCCTATTAATAGAATATAAAGTTCTATAATGAATATGTGAGAGATTGCACCCCTGGCCCCTTTTTATAAGATGTTGGGTGAAATCCATGTAAATGGGTGGAGTCGTGTTGTTGCCTCTCAAAATGGAGGTTCGACTAGTTATATTTTCCCCTTTAGATTAAAGGTTTTACAATGAAGTTGCCACTTATTTAATTATTGGAATAAATAAGAAAACCAAAATTGAAAAAAATTCCTCATTTTATTTATTTGAAATTGAATTTATATTGATCATAGGAAATTACATGGTTTTGGTCCTAGATACAATCTAAGATAAAGTACGTTGCTTTGTTTCCTAGTTACAATCTAAAAATCGAAAAATACATGGATAAGCATTTGATCTACTAACCCTTGATCTAAACTCGGAGGCTATGTTACAAGGTGGGAAGGTGTTAGGCACCCACCTTACCCGGTAAACCCGATCTTCTAGACTATGGTGGCCAACATTCATATCACATCATCCAATATGTTATCAATCAATTTGCATGTTGAATTTAAAGTGTGTGCATATGATAAACCCTAATTCAATTTATTAAGCATTTCATTTGGATTGACAAATAAATTCTAGTGAATGTGTGTAGATGGTGATATCCTAGATTCAAGAATTTAAAAGAATTATTAAACAAATATATTTTTCATGTTTTTTTATGTGGATTTAAGATCAAAACTAGTGTCATGCATGAACATGTGATGAACAACCAAGACCATGTGAAGAACATATAAGAAAAATTAAGAATATTCAAACATATTCAAAGGAATTTAAATGATTATTATCATGTTTTAATCTTAAACTCTCATCATGGCAAACAATTAGGGAAAAAAATTATACTTTCATGCAAGATCCATATGGTGAAGGAGGAGACTCTTGAGGGAGGTCCTAAGAATGGAGGAAAAAAAGAGTTAGGAGAGGAAGAGTGAGTCTCAATCAATACGTTGAGTCTAGGGAAGACCAAGATATGACAAGACTACTTAACTTCACTAGAATTTAAGAGAGGGGAAGAGAGGGGTTTTTTTGTGTCTTTGAATGAAGGAGAGCAGGGGGGTTTATATAGTAGTGGTAGAGGAAATATGAATGGAATGTCATTTAATGAGAGTTGATAAAGAATCATGAACATAAACTTCATTTTAGCATTGGGGGAAATCTGGTGCATTAAATGGAAAGATTGGTGGGAGTGAGGAGCAAGCCAAAATTCGGTTTTCCCGTAGCTGCTGTAACAACCTGTAAAGCCAATTTCGAATAATCATATTTGACTCAATTATGATCGGAATTGTCTCATTCTTGTACTCAAATTGAAGCCTTGGATGTCTAGTTTCTAGGAAAATTAACCTCATTCACAGATTCAAAATATTCTGAGAGATATTGATGAAATGGTGAGAAGAGGTTATTTGTTAGAAAATGATTTCAACACAATTAACATTAATCACTCCAAATTAGCTACCAATTAACATTAAATGACTCCAATAACTCCCATTTCAGACTTAATTGGTTCCAAATTTACCTTAATTAAAAGACAATTGCACAAATTACTCATTGAATAATTAATGTTTAACTATCTAGTTAATTAGGTGTATGCAACCTCACCATAAAATGTAGTCCTAACCAATCAAATTATGACACATCATTAATCCCAAATTGATTATAATTATAACCAATCGGAATCAATTGTTCATAATCACATATAGTCGGACTCAATTTGTGATAGTGCATCTCAGCCATTAAAACTTGATTTGATGATAACTTTCAATCTGATAGTCCGATTAGGGCTTATGACTAGTTGATTTGATCGTTACAACATCAAGATCATTTTGGTAAAATGAGGTTAATGATCTAATGACCAGAATAAAGATGCATATTTCCAAGGTGAAATTACCCTTTTACCCTCCATGTGAGGTTAAATGTGGGTTGCAAAATAGGATGTCAACAGAATACAAATTCTCTATACTACTTTTTGTGTTCCAATTTATATTCCACCCATCACAACTTACCATGTATTTAATTGTCTTTCCTTATCAAACAGCCAAAACTTAATATGAAAAAAAAAAATCAAATACATGACAAGTTATGATTAATGGAACACGAAAAATGATATAGAGGATTTGTATATCCCTATTTTTACCTTTTAATAAGTTTTTTGAAAATGTTTTCACTTTTTTCACAATTTTTTTTTTGAAAGAATTTCAACCTATGGCGTCCGCTCTTGATGATAACTCTTTATCACTAGACCAAGACACCAATCAGTTTTTGGTGTAAGCGGGGATTGAACCCCAAATCTCTTATACAACCATCAGAAACTTTACCAGTTGAGCTAACTGGAACCCACAAACTTTTTTCACTAATTTAAATTAATGTTAAAAAATCATTTTTATTTTCAACTCTTTTATTTTCATAAACTTGGCAAGCTCAACACATAGGAGAGGCAACAAGCAACTTCATATAGGAGGATCTAATGATGGACTAAGTATATAATTACATGTTTCATTTGTTAAATAAATATGCAAAGCTCCTAAAATTCAAACCATCTATACTTCGAGGAGTGGTTGAGCTATGTTTAGAAATGATGGCTTGCCCAGCTAAGGGTACATGGGAGAAATTCATGGTTGAGTCCATGGTTAAGTCTCACAGTGATTTAACCCCATGCACCTTGCCTCCTCCTTATGATCCTTCGTCACTATGAGGTTTTCTTGAGAGAAAGGATAAATCCATAAAGCAAGTGGAAATGTGGGAAAATAAGGGTATGTTTGGTAATTGTTTTTCCCCCTTTATTTTCTTCTTCCAAAACCAATTTTCTATTTTTGAGACTAAAAAACTTGTTTGGCAACCCAAAATGAACAGAAAACAAAAACTATTTTCAAAACTCAATCTATGAAGGAAGCTAAAAACATGCAAGAGATTGTTTTCAGTTTCTAATTTTCAAAAATCAATAAAAACACGCATTTAATTAATGAATCTGTCTCATTTAATGAGTTAGCATTAGAATTCAAATTCTAGTAACAACATATTTTAGTATTTTCTATTTTTTTCTTAAAAAAACTATCTTTACTAAACAAACATGTTTTCTATTTCAAAAATACAAGAAAATTGTTTTTTCTTTATATTCTCAAAAACAAGATTTTAAAAATAGAAAACAAAAATTGTTACCAAACATAACCTAAGTATTGGACAAATCTAAAAAGAAGCAATAAATGCCTTTTTTGAGTTTCAACTTTCATTAAATGTTAGGATTATTTTAATAAAGAAAAAATAGAAAATAATATTTGTAATCTATTTCCCCATTAATAATATAAATTAAATTTTTACCATAAATGTTCACCCATCAATAAATTATAGGCTAAAATGCAAAACATACCCTTTAAGTTTCTTTAGAATTCATTTTAGTTCTCTAACTTTGCGTTTGTTCATTTCAGTCCTCGAAGTTTCAAATTTGTTCAATTAAAGCCTTTCCACCAACTTTTGTTAAAATTTTTTGAAAAATATAATCTAGAAAATATTTTTCAATCATTAATTTAATTTTTTTAATTCAAAAAATTTGAAGAAATATTTAAAAATTTTGAAAATTAAATTACAACATATAACAAAAGTTGATGAAAAATTCTTAATTGAATAAATTTGAAAGTTAGAGGACTGAAATGAACAAAAGCAAAGTTAGAGGATTGAAATGAATTTTGGTAAAATATAGAGGGTGGGTTTTGCATTTTAGCCTAAATTATACTTGAGAATTAAAACCTTATTAAACTCACATCTTAATGTACTTAATTATATATCTCCATGTTCTTTTTTATTCATTCATGTTGTTTAGAGCATTGGTAGCAGATTATCTAAAATAGGTAACCAAACACCTAAAAACTTTTCACACCAATTTACCCATTAACTTACTCATACATGTACCCATTTAAGTTACAATGGTCACCTATATTTCGGGATAGGAAATTTGATGTTGGTGAAAAAGAAAGTTGTTTCCTAAAACATGAAAAGTAACAAATAGGGAGAAAAATATAGGTAAACTTGTTGGTGCAAACACAATAATAATGGAAATAACACAAAAAGAAACTGAATAATACTTCTGAATATTATAAATTTAAAAAGAAAAATTACACAACACTATTTGGACCGAGGCGCGGCACTTGCTCTCTTTAAGGAGATTCAAGCCCTTGGTTGGCTAAACTTTATAATCGGTGCAGACTTTCTCTGACTTGTCTCCCCCAGAATACAACAGCCCAATAAGTGTCATATGGTTAGAACAACCTCTGCACAAAGTGTTCAAGCCCAAAATTCCACCAAAAAGAACACCTTCCCTTGCCAAGAACCTGTCTTTCTTTTTTTAGTGTATATTGCAGTTGTGTGGATTAGGTCTGAATAAGTCTATTTATAGGCTCAATGGGCCTCACGAAATTACTACCCAAATTAATTTGATTAATTAGGTCCATTATTTTGATATAGTGGGTGTTACAAGATTAATTGTTGGATATTAATCTGATGGGCTGGAGTTACACAATTAATGTTGAGATACCGCCACTCTTCACCTCCCCCTTGCGCACGTATCTAGCCCAATATCTGAGTCAATTCATATTAACCCATTAATCACCACAATTAAAAAGTATAAAATAATCTCTTTCCTTTTCAATGTGGGATTAAACATTTTCACTAACTCCTCATCTTCCATATTCACTCCCACATCTTTACATTATGTTGTAATATTTATTCATTTTAATTAATTAATATTAAAATGCTCCAACACAATTGTTCTAAAGCAGGGAAAATTATTGAATACTCCAGAAGTACCATAAATGCATACTCCCCCCTCTCACATTAATTAGTGAGATCCACAATTATGTGAAAGAGGGGAGTACGCATTTATGGTACTTCAGGAGTACTCAATAATTACCCTTAAAGCAGTAACCCAAATGAACATATAGTAAAAAAAGTTATGGTAGTGGACATTTAAAGGCATGTTTATTTAGGAGTTTATGACCACTTTATTAAATTTTGTTGGTTTCCTTTTAAAGAGAATTAATTGATAATGACTAAAAGGAATTAATGAAGGTTAGAGGAGTCATTTTATTCATACTCTTGTATGCATCTTTACTTTTACAAAAAATGGCACGTGTCATTATTATAGGAAAATGTTTGGCTCCAAACAGATTTGGAGCTTTGGACTCCAACCACTAATAGAAAATAACATGTATCCCATCATGTGCAATGCACGTAATCCACTTGATTGGTTAGGTTAAGTGAGCCATGTGTAGTGTACATTAATGACAAATGTCATCTTTCAATTGGTGCTTGGAGCCCAATGCTCTAAACATGTTTGGAGCCAAACTTTGTCCATTATCATATGTAATGACAAATGGACACTTGCCCTTATTTTGTGCAACCATCAGTTTTAAGATCTAACTTTTATAATATATACTAGTTGGTAATCGGTGCAATGCACAAAATTTTTTAATATAATATATATATATATATATTTTGTCTAAATATAAAATTTTAAAATTAGGATAATTATTAAGAATTTATTATAAATGTGGTTGAATATGGAATTAAATACTCTACAATTAGGAATTTATTATAATTGTATACTGAATAATATATTTACCATCAAAATAAAATAAGATGTACAAAGATTCTAATGGAAGGATTTAAATATTGAATGAAATATAATGTGAAAAATTTTATGTCGCAAAATATTATCAAATCAATCAAAAGTAAAATGTTTTCAATTTTATATATTAGGGAAAATTACACTTTACCACCCTAAACTATACCTCATGTTACACTTTAGACCCTAAACTTTTTTAATGCACTTTTTGCACCCTAAACTATGTCTCATGTTACATTTTGCACCTTGTCTTTAAGTTTGTTGTTAACTTGGATGAAAATTCAAAGTTTAGGGTGCAAAGTGTAATAAGGAGTATAATTTAGGATGGTAAAGTGTAATTTATATTTTGTTTTTAAAGCCTTGAGAAGAGGGGACAGCTTTACATTTATTGTCACATTAAATGGCCAACTTTATATTTATTGTCTTGAGAAGAGGGGACAGCTTTACATTTATCGTCACATTAAATGGCCAACTTTATATTTATTGTCATAGTAATTTGTAAACTTTATATACTAAAACTTTAAGTACATTGAGTATTTATTGTCACGATAGTTTGTAAACTTTTATATAATAGTACATTTAACATTTTCCTTATTAGAAAGTCTATTGGGCATAGAATTCAGAAGAAAAGTAAAAAAAGAAGAAGATGAATTTGGACAAAGAAGTGGTTCTTAATAAACCATTATCACACTTCTAAATTAAGAAGATAGAAATTGAGCTGGTTATTAATGTAAAAGGTATGGGAACTTATTTTCATTCAGTTTTCTTGTTTTGGTCACGAGCAGCTCGATTGTGTGGTCATTTCTCAAAGTCTGCTAAGAAGAGATGGGCCACCATCACTATTTTCATCTTATCATTTGTTAGCATCTCCCTCTGTTGGATTTGGATTCAAAAGGTAAGTCCCTCCCAATTAAGTTTGTTTATATGTTTGTTTGTTTCTCTTTGCTTATTAGCACAGATAATAGAAAAAAAAAAAAAATTGATTTGCTTGCTATATATTTTTGGAAGTGAAATGAGCATTGAGTGGGGAAAAATACACCCTGTTACGGGTGCATGTTTCCTCTCCCTCACATCTATGGGGAGCAAGAAACATACACTCGTAACAAAGTATACTTCCTCGTTGAGTGGGGTTTTGTTTCTTCTTTATTATTATTATGAAGGTGTGGGGGCATTGGTGAGTGGTCACTGGTGACCATCCAATTTTATTTATTAAATAGGGTATAGGGATATTTGGGAGCTATTATAAATGATTTCTTGGTTGGTGACCATACTTATTTGTAAGAACTTTTGCAAAAAAATTAGATTCACTATTTTTTAACAAAACAAAAATTAGATTCACTATAGATATGTCATTCTGCATAACTTTCATGACATGTCAAGAGTTTCTCACAATCATAAAACAAAAGCCTGTATCAATTCTTGTGATCAATTGAGGATAGGCCCCCTCTTTATAGCCATATTTTAAAGTACTCACATCTCAATTTCAAAAATTTAATTATAATTATGTCTTAGTCCGAGTGGATATAGCATTTATCTTCTACATGTCCATGGAGTTTATTTAAATTAAAAATATACTTTCTTCTATTTTTATGGATCATGTGGGAGAAAGCTCTGTTTAAAAAATTTGAATACATTGGTCCCACCTAAATTTGACTAAATTTTGTTATACACTCGTTATTGCACATTTCATATACACTTCACACTCTCATAATTTTAACTAAAATCATGTTTTCAAAATATGATTTGAAAGAAAGTGATAAGTAAATTTGGTAGCTCCCAACTTAAATTATAGTGTGAAATGCAATAAATGTATTCAATTTCAATCTAGAGAACTATCTATTAACAATTTAACAGTAATAACTAGAAGAAACTAAATTTATAATTGGTGCTTTCTTTTTCGCCTAAAGAAAACAAATATAATCTTTAATTTTCTCGGTTGCGCATTTTCTATTAGAATGTATACATTTTTCTTATATAATTTCTTCTTCTTTTCAAGTCTGTCATAACAGATATTGTAACCACAACAAGTCCTAAAAAGCCCCCTGGCCAAGTTGATTTCCCACTGAATTGCTCCAATTTGAACTTAACATTAACGTGCCCAACCACTTGCCCGGTGACAATTGAGAAAGAGGAATCATCTCCTGTGGCATGTCCGGAGCACACCCAGTGGATCCATGAAGATCTACGGCCGTGGCAGAGTACTGGAATCACGAGGGACATGGTGGAAAGTGGAAGAGTTTATGCAAATTTTAGACTTGTTATTGTAAAGGGAAAGGCTTATGTTGAGAGATATAAGGGGTCATATCAAACTAGGGATGTCTTTACAATATGGGGAATTTTACAGCTTCTGAGGTTGTACCCTGGGAAGGTACCAGATTTGGAGTTGATGTTTTGGTGTGGAGACGAAACCGTGATTAAAAAACGTGACTACCAAGGGCTTAAAGCCACGTCGGTGCCACCAGTGTTCAATTATTGTAAGGATGATGAAACACTAGACATTGTCTTCCCTGATTGGTCCTTCTGGGGTTGGTAAGTTTCCTTTTCAAATTTAATTACAATTTGATTGCAAAAAGTTACTTGGGGCATAGGGTTTTTTGCTGAATATGAAAATGATATCATATATCCATTTCCATGTGAGGATGGTTTACAGGTATCAGATATATATGATATAGTAGCTCAATATATGTAGTAGGTTTCTCACAAGTGAACCTCGTGCGTTATTGGGGTTTACAAATTTTGAGAGATCCGTTGTATGCAATGGAAATAGAAAATACTCCCTCCAAAAATGGGTGTATTCAACACTCCCTTCACATATATATTAAACACACGAACAATTGTAAATCTCACATACCTAATATTGTATATCCATAAGATGAGGTACTCGTAAACAGTAAACTCACCCCCATAATTGTTTTGCAAGATGGTCGACGTTATAATAATAGCTTTACTGATCTTTCTTTTTCTTTCTTTTTTTTGATGAGAAATACTTGAATTTTATTAATAATGAAAAAATAGCAAAGCATCCTGAATCATTGCGGATTCAATAAAAGATGGAATTTCTTCTATCCAAGTTACAAAGTTATCAAGACCATTGGCGTGGCATGCCAAGAGGTGAGCTAGTGTGTTTCCTTGTTGCTTGACGTGCAGCATTTGGTGTTGTCTAAAGTGCTGTAGCTTGGCGTGGATACCTGTGATGATATTTTCAATACTGATGGGTACCTTTGACTTGTCCAAGAGAGCTCCAATAAGGACTGAACTATCTGACTCGAAAGTGACTTCTTGTAGGCCAATGTCCTTTGCGAAAGAGATGGCTATGTCCATTGCTTTTGCTTCAGCTTCAAGTGGACCCAGTGGCAGCGGAAGTTGCGTGCTCAAAGCAGCAAGCACGTCACCCACATGGTCCCGAATAATGATCCCAATGCCGACCGACTTTGTGTTCTTCAAAACCGCAGTATTCATGTTGACTTTATAGCATGGGAACATAGGAGTGGTCCACCTAACTTCTTCTGCAGAACTGGGATTGCAGTACCGAAAGTGTGCAAGGTGGAAGTCATGTAGCATGGATCGGGCTTTCATAATGATGTCATGACTGGACTGCCGAGGAGAGCCAAGTCGAGTTTTGTTCCTATTATACCACATGCACCATGGAATCATGATTAGCAACTCAAGCATGTCCTTACCTGCATGTTGAATGAAGATAAGGTGCCAGAGAAGGTCCACATATTCCCTGAAGCACACGCCTCTAATGTCCAGTGGTAGACCTGTAGCTATCCATGTGTCACGAGCTTTGATGCACTCCCAGAACATGTGTCCACTAGTTTCCTCCCCAAGGCGGCAAGCTTCGCACGTGGCATCCTCTATAACCCCACGATGATAGAGATTGACTTTGGTAGGGAGTATATTGCGACAGGCTCTCCATGCAAATATTTTGAGTTTTGGTGGGACGTTAAGACTCATCATTGGAAGCTCGTGCCGCATGGGTATGATTTAATAATGAAAGGGCTACCTTATAGGCACTACGAACTGTGAAGGTGCCTCTTGGGGTGTAGGCACATACCAGTCGGTCAGCAGCTTGACTATGGCTGCGTGGCATGCTGAGGATCACATCGGAGTCATCTTGCATGAAAATATGCTTGACCAAGCCACTCCTCCATTCGCCTGTAAGTTCATCCAACAGTGAACTGACCCTTGCATCTCCAGGCAAGGTATTTGGTGGTGTTGTGGGGTGAAAAGAGGATGGTCATGGGAGCCACCTGTCATGCCAAATCCGGGCAGAGTCACTGTTACCAATCTGCCATCTGCAACCTTCCCTAACGACACACTGTGCTGCGATGAGGCTTCGCCATGCAAAGGATGGCTTGGAGCCTAACTCAGCTTGTAGAAAATTAGTGTGTGGAAAGTATCGGGCTTTTAGAACACGGGACACCAGAGAGTGGGTGTTGATTTGTAGTCGCCATCCTTGTTTGGTGAGGAGTGCCAAGTTGAAGGATTTGAGATGACGAAAGCCTAAACCACCCATTTCCTTAGGAGTATAGACTTTGTCCCAAGATAGCCAAGCCATTTTATTTTTTCCAATGGATTGTCCCCACCAAAAAGCACGGATCATGCTAGTCATTTCATCACAAAGCATATCCGGAAGCTTGAAGACACTCATAGTGTAGGCTGGGATTGCTTGAGCCACCACTTTAATGAGCACTTCCTTCCTTGCTTGTGAGAGCATTTTCTCTTTCCAGCCAGACAGCTTGTTATCAAGTCTCTCTTTTAGTTCTCGGAAGGTGTTCTTCTTCAATCTACCCACCAAGGAAGGTAGTCCCAGGTATGTCTCATGTTGTTTTATGACCTCAGCTCCAAAACGTTGCTTTATGTCTTCCTGAATGTCCAGTGTGGTGTTGTGACTGAAGAATAAGGTAGTTTTGTCTCGGTTTATTTTTTGGCCAGAAGCATGTTCATACATGTCCAAGACTTGCTCAAGATGGGTGCATTCTTCCTTTGTGGCCTGGCAAAAAATGATGCTATCATCTGCAAAAAAGAGGTGTGAGATCCATGGACCTTGTGGGCAGGCTGCTATTCCATGAAGTGTGCTGGTTGAAGTGGCTTGTTGGAGAAGAGATGAGATTCCTTCTGCACAAAATAAGAAAAGGAAAGGGGAAATGGGGTCTCCTTGTCTCAAGCCCCTAGATAGGACAATGTGTCCACGGGGTCTGCCATTCAACCTGATTGAGTAAGTAACAGAAGTAACACATTGCATCATAAGGTTTACCCATCTACCATCAAAACCCATTTTTATCATTACATCTCTAAGGAAGCCCCATTCTACCCTATCAAAAGCTTTACTCATATCAAGTTTCAAGGCCATCTCCCCATTTTTACCTGTCCTCTTTTGATTTAGATAATGCATGGTCTCAAAAGCAATAAGAATATTATCAGTAATAAGGTGTTCAGAAATAAAGGCACTTTGATGTTCACTGATAATTTTTGGGAGGAAACGTTTTAGTCTATTAGCAATGACTTTAGAGGCTAGCTTGGAGATGACATTGCTCAAGCTAATTGGCCTATACAGTGTTATCTTGGTGGGATTTTTTATTTTTGGAATCAAGATAATATGAGTTTCATTAAACTTTGGTGGAATGATGCCCAAATTAAGAAAGTCAAGTACAGATTTTGTAACACACTCACCAGATAGAGACCAAAAGTGCTGAAAGAAAAGGGGTGGCATACCGTCAAGACTTGGTGATTTTTTTGGGTGCATCTGTTTGAGTGCTTTGTGGACCTCATCTGCTTGGAAAGGTTGAAATAAAAATCTGTTCATGGAGTCAATGACCACTGGTTGGATGGCATCAATAATTGTAGATGTGCCAATGGGCCTGTTTGTTTCGAATATATTAGAAAAATTATCTAATATTATATTCTCCACAGTTTGGTCATCTTCTTGCCACACGCCAGTATCGTCAGTAAGGCCATGGATGGTATTTCTCTGCTTGCGGTTTGAGGCTTTCTGGTGGAAAAAAGATGTGTTGCAATCTCCATCAGTGATCCATATGTGTTTTGCCTGTTGGTGCCACATAGTATTCTCAGCATCCAACCAAGAGTTGAGTGATTTACAGACACTCTGTATCTGTTCGAAGTTGTGCTGTGGGTTGTGTTCAAGGACTTGTAGTTCCTTTTCCAACTGAGTGATCTGCCTTCCCACGTGGCCAAATTATGTTTTGTTCCAATGAGCTAAACGTGCCTTGCAATTGTCAAGGCAGTTGGTGATAGGTACACCTACAGTTTTGCATAAACCCTCACTTCAAGCTTCCTGGACAACTTCGGCGCACCGAGGATCCCTTAGCCACATTGCTTCGAAGCAAAATGGACGTTGGGTTCGATGTCATGGATGGTGTCTGTGGGGTTGCAAGTGTACTGCCAACATGGAATGGTCAATGGTGGACATGGAGATGTGGTGGACCGTGGCATTCGAGAAGAGAGCTTTCCATGAAATTGTGGCTAGTGCTCGGTCAAGGCGAATGTGGATTCGGCCTTCAATAGGGTGGTTCCGAGACCAGGTGTACAAAGAGCCTACAAATCCTAAGTCAGTGAAGCTGCATGTATAAATGACAAAGCGAAAACGATCCATCTATTAGGTAGGGCGTAAGGAGCCTCCACTCTTTTCCGTGCGACTAACAATTTCATTATATCACCAAGGCAAAGCCAGGGGAGGTTTGTAGAGTTCCGCAGAGATTCAAGCAAAGTCCATGTTTCCTCTCGTTTGCATGTTTCGGGGTGGCTGTAAAAACCAGTGAGTCTCCACTTTGTACCTGTACTATCACAAACTATATGAGCATCAATAAACCAACGGGAGAAATTTTGGACGTGTACCTAAGTTCCGGGTTTCCATAAAAGAGCAAGACCGCCACTGAGACCATCTCTTGAGACTATGAGGCCTTGGCTGTAAACCCAATCTTGTTTCATGTTATATAGTTTTTCTGTGGTGAGCTTTGTCTCCATCAAGAAGACACAAATGGGATCTTTTTGCTGCATTGCTCTCTTAAGAGCTTTAACTGTTCGGGGGTTCCCAAGCCCCCAACAGTTCCAACTTAAAACACTCATTGTTCCTGGCGGTGCTGCCTAGCAACCACCGTTGATCCCAGGTTGTCAGCCATGAGTTTCCCCAAAGCTTTTGCTTCTTCCTCCAAAGTCCTATGTTTTTTCTGAATGAAAATGGCACTCTAAGTATCAAGAACTTGACTTTTGCGTTTTGGGCCCAGTATGGGCTCATTTGAGGATTCCATTGCATGGGGGGTGGGGGGGTTAATCCTACACCAAGTTGCAATTTTTGGGCCCACAGTTTGTATGGTGCTGAGGTGAGTGGAGGTTTTGGCATCGTGTTGTGAGTCAGGGGATTTCGACGCAATGATTGTGTGTTGGTCGTACTAGTGGAAAGTTTCCTCAAAGTTGGAGCTTTCCTTGTGTGGTACAGTTGACTTGGGAGCATTTGAGAGGGCATAAGTCTCAGGTTTAGGGTCTTGTGCCAGCTATGTTATTGGTGTCATGGAGTTTGGATTTGGAGAGGAGTTTAATGCATGGTCAATGTCTGTGATGTGTGAAAGGAAAAGATCAGGGTCAGATAATATTTCCTTATTTGTAGGCATCGATTTTTGGGGTGTAGCTAAGGGTAGTCAATGGGTCGGGTCGGGCCGGCCCAGCCCATTTTTACTTGGCCCATGGGCACAATGGGCTGGGCATAATGAGCTATTAACTAGTTAACGGGCTGGGTCGGGTTGGGCCGAAAGAGAAAACCTTAGCCCATGACCCTGCCCATGGGCAATGCCCATTTTGTCTTTAGTGAGCTGGGCTATCGGGTTGGGCCTAATAGGCTACCCATGGGCTTGTGTTAGCATATTATTTTATTATTTTTATAAGGAAAGAATCAATTTTTTATAAGGGAATAATCAATCTATTTTTTTTAAAGGAAAGAATTAAAGAATTTAATACTTAATTACAAATTTTTTTATAGTCAAATCTATTTAATTTTTTGTTTTGTTGATGGAAACCTATTTAATTTTTTTTATTAAGGCTTTCAATAATTTTTTATTTTTATCTTTAATACAAAAAATGTCAAATGGTTAATTCAAATTTGCTAGACTACTAGAAAAATATATATTTAGTAAACTAAGTTTAGCACAATTACTTTGAGTATCTTAGTCGTTGAAGGAGTTCATAAGAAATTCCTCTATAATATTTCAAAATCAATCCTTCACACACTTCCTATATATTTTTGTTATGAATTATAAGTTATTAGGCTAGACTAATGGGTTGGGCTACTGGGCTAGCCCACCAGGTACCAATGAGCATAAAAACTAGCCCGCGGCCTGACCCACTGGGCTAGTGGGCTACCCATGGGCCTCATTTACAACAGGTCAGGCCTCTCATTAGCCCGGTGGGTCGTCGGGTTTCTGGGGTGGGCTGTGGGCCGTGAGCTATTTGATGACCCTTAGGTGTAGCGTGATTCTCAGGTGGTATTGATGATGGTGTTTGCTACGATGGGGTGGCCGTTATGGTTGACGGAGGTGACAGTTTTGTTTGTGGTGAGGGTGTGGGGCAGTGGTTTGGAAGAGGCAGTGGAGTGTGGGAGGTTCTACTGTTCACCACCTGAGGTTGTTGTATGTTGGTGGTGTTGGCCCTCAACCAAGGACCGTACTGCTGATCATCCTTATTCAGAGTGCCATCACTATCAAGCCAGGCTTTATAGTACTTCTCATCGTGGTTTAATAAGCCACACCAGTAGCAGAAAATTGGCATCTTTTCATATTGGATTGAAATCCACAAAGGTTCAGAGTTTCCCATGTCCACAAATTGGCCACGTGAGAGGGGCTGGCGTATATCGGGATTGACGTGAACTCTAATATATTTTCCGCAGCATTCGCCACTCGGAGAGGTATCAACCTGTTCAACTCTACCCCAGGTCCGTCCGATGGCTTCCACTGATTCATGCTCCATAGGCTTATAAAGACCAATAAGATACTTATCAAACAACCATGGTTGTTGCGCTAGGATCTTGAGAGTATCGGCCTCATCAGAGAAGAGGAGTAGAATTGTGTTGGATCCAAGGTCTCGGATTTCGAACTCCTGGGTAGAATGCCACATGCTTCTAACTGTTCTTGATAGCACCTCGATGTTGACTTGACGTTTGGTGAAGAGATTTGCAATAAGAACTCTGGCATTGTCTTCTGTGGTTGGTGCTAGTGGGACCGTTTGACTCTCTTATGTGTTGAGCGACAAGCGGGCCCACTTGCCAGTCAATTCATCCATGGTATGAGTTCAGAGATTGTGAGAAGGATGAGAAGGAAATACGGGTCAAAGGTGTGGTGTGAATGCAGAGAGTGTAAGGAAAGAGAGTGATGAGAAGGAAGTACAGGACCAATGGTGTGGTGTAAGGATAGGGTGGGTACCGGGTTTCCACCAATGAGGGGAAAGAGGACCTATCCAATGATAGTACTAGGGTTTCACCATCAAGAGTGCCGTCCAGAGACAGCACTAGTGAGAGAAAAGCCCAATAGCTTTACTGATCTAATTAAGTAAACTTGTAAAAAAGGTTACACTTTTTTTTTTTTTTTTTTTTTTCATATGATTCAGCTTCTAACAGTGGTTAATGGTTATCATAAAATAATAATGTTAATTATAACAGGGGTTGCACTCCTTTGTTTTCTCATGTGATTCATAGTTCTTATTATTATTATTATTATTTTTTCAAAAAAAATCATTAACAAAACTTTTCCTTCGTTAGGCCTGAAGTCGATATAAAGCCATGGGGGACTACGTTGGAGGCCCTAAAAGAAGGCAATAAAAAGATCAAATGGAAAGATAGAAAGCCCTATGCTTTCTGGAAAGGGAATCCATATGTGTCCAAAAAGAGAGTAGAGCTTATGAATTGCAATGTCTCTCACAAAAATGATTGGAATGTTCGTTTATATATCCAGGTGAATTTCTTTATCAAATTCCTTGATTTTTATTTTAAGGAACATTCATACAATTCTAGTACGAGTGGTCAATTGTTTAGTTATCCGGAACTTTTGCTAAGAATATTTAGTAAAAGAAAAGACATTAAATACTTGTACATCAAACAGGGTTGGCTTAATACAATTTCAGGCTTAAAGAAAAAATTTAAATGGGTGTTTTCATATATATATTTAAGTATCACCTAAATAATATTCAGTTTATTAACCATCAATTTAGTAAATGTTTTATATTACAAATTTTTATTAACAACTCATTATTCTTACTTTTAGTATGATTAATTCACTTGAAAGATGCTTGGGATATTATAAATTTTACCCCATAAACCTTACAAAATGACTCATCATCAATTAAAAAAATTTATTAATTCAAATTCATTTATTACATTGTTTCAGCAACGCCAACCACATTTTTGCCACATCAGTTTGAAATTTTTTTTGTAATAAAATTTGTAGTTGTTTAGCATTTTTTATTCACTTAATGGTGATTTGGTTGGATTTATATTAATCTATATTTATTTTTGGGAAAATGTTAATAGCTATCACAAATTTTATTATAAAAATCTTACAAATAGATATAGAAAAGAATGTGAATGGTTGCACTTCAAAAAGATAATAAATGAATATTTGGATTACTTATTGTGATGGTGACATTGAAATTTGCAAGCTCTCTGAAGTAAAATTTGTAATATTTATAATATCACTCAATTTCTCAAGCATTCTTAAAAATGGGGGGGGGGGGGGGGGAGTAACAATTCATTTATATATATATTTAAAAAAATAACTTATGCCCCCTCTCTTGGGGGGCCTTTCTCTAGTAGGGGCCCTAGGCCTAGGGTCGGTGGGCCAGCCCTAACATCATTGACATGTTTGGTTGTCAAAATTGTGAAAAACACATGTAATTATCTTAATGAAAAACTAGATTAGTTATCTCATCTTTACTTTTCATGAAAAAAAAAAAAAAAAAAATACCCATTGAAGTGGAAGGTTTCTTCAAACAATAAGTAGCTAAGGGGTCATCTGTTTAATTAAATGATATTGAGCATCTTATCGAGAAACAAGTAAGCTATTTCTTTGTGAAATTGTGCATAATTTCATATGTGGAAATTATGCAAAGATCTTGTTTGATCCTATTTTGGGAGTAGAAATAGTGTTTTTTTCCCTCTTTAGAAGAGATAGTGTGAAAGAAACATATAGAAAAAAAAGTACTACGCAGACAGGCTTTTGAGAGAAATTTGGAACATATTTATTTCAACTATTTTATTTGTATTCAGGATTGGGAAGAAGAATCTAAACAAGGATTCAAGAACTCAAAACTAGAAGACCAATGCACCCATAGGTAAATATTGCACTTCTTTAATTTTCTCAAAAACTTATTTTTCTTCATTTTTCTTATAATTTCCTTTGAAATATGTCATAATACATTCATAGTGTTATTAATGACATTATTTTCTGTTTTGTTTGGCTTTTTCATCTGAAGATATAAAATTTACATAGAAGGAAAGACATGGTCAGTGAGTGAAAAGTACATTCTAGCTTGCAATTCCATGACCTTGCTATTGATGCCTCAGTACCATGACTTTTTCACAAGAAGCTTGGTGCCCATGCAACACTACTGGCCCATCAAAATAACTAATAATACATGCAGAGATCTTAAGCTTGCTGTGGAATGGGGCAATTATGTCACCGACAAAGTAAACCTCTCCTACTCTCTTCCCCTCTTGACACAATCAAATTTAACCACATGTGGACATGCATGTGTGGTGTCTTTGTTTTCCTAAAACAGTTCTCTTTTCTTGAATTATGAAAAACATAAACCAATGCAGAACACTTAAATAGAATTGCACTGTTTAAAAGCCTTCTCAAAATGGTGTTAATTTTCTATTTTTCCTTAGAGAAATAGCACGATTTTTTCTGATGTTCTCATGGAATGCTTGTTATATACATAGTAGACTAGTGCTATACATTTTGGAAAGAGTAATGACAAGGATACTACAAAATTTACTACATAAACCTTACAAATTATTGACGTATCACTAATAACAAAAAACTAATTGAAAAATACTAAAACTGTTTGTTTGTCTAGACCCCTTTAAAATAAATTGTTTACACCTAGTGAATCAGCCAAGTAGTTACTAAGATTAATTATGAGATCTAGATTAAACAATAGTATATCATATCATGCACAACAGAAAAGTAAAAGACACAACGATATGATCACCCCAAGAAAACTATTGAAACTAAATGTTTCAAGGTAAAAACCTGGGGAGGATTTGACCTAATTTTCCTCAAGGTAAACAAATCTACTAGAAAGAATTGAAGTTTACAAAAGATTTAACTCCTAAACCTAATGCTACCTCCAATAGAACTTACTAACACGACCACATGTATCTTCGACTCCACAGACTTTTCTCTCTTGGATTTGTTGAACAAAAGCTCTCACACTTATGACTTTGAGATCCCACTCAAAGGTTTCAGATCACCAATTGTTGTTGATCTTGTAGCAACAACTTGATTACACTAGTACTTGATTATAGATCTCATTTTGGTAGACACTTGTAGAGTTAGAAGGTTACAGAAACCTCATAGATCTCACAGGGGTAACTCACAAGTTTTCCAAGAGTCTTCAAAACATAGTTAGGGTTTTCCTTTTATACTTAGAAGTGTTGGACTAAAACCCTAAATGTTTTCACGGGCTTGCGCTTGGTTTAAAATCTACAAAATTACCTTTTCTGCGATTTTCGATCGGTCGAGTCTAATTTTCGATCAGTCAAGCTTCACAAAACTTAAACTCACCTTTCTGCAACTTGAATGTTCTTGAATCTTGATTTGTACAATCTTGAGTAATGTCTAACACCTAATCTAGACATGTTTTTGTTCTCGCTATTTGCCAACATACACAAAATAAAAATCTAAACATTTAATCCTAAATATTTATAACCTAACAAAAACTACTATCAATTTTACTAATCCTCCATCTATTATCCCTCAGCTATAAATTGTGTCAACGTAATAATTCAACTTTCAAAATCAAGTCACAATGTCATCCTTAGGTCTCCCATTTAAATTTTAACGTAATTAATAGTTGAAAGTTGATTTAGCTTTAGAATTTTCACACTTTCTATGGATATCTTTTAACTTATGCTCTATTTGTTACATTAACTAATTTTGTCAATCTCATTAAGATTTAAAAGAAGAGAAGTTTCATAATGATATTACTTGATATTGAAACTTAAGGGACTAAGTCTATTCAACTAACAGTTGGGGGATTAAATTAACACAACTAACACTCAAGGGACCAAATTAAACTTTATCGCGTAATTTGATGACCATATCAGTAATTTAACCCAAATAAATGTCTTAATTTATATTTTCTATGATTGATGGCTCATTAATTTATAAAGCTTATAGAGTAAAATTTGTAGTATCTTTAACATTACCTTTATTTATTATGTTATTAAAGTTGTACATATTACATTCATTGATACGTCAGCTTATAAGCAATGTAACAGTCAACAATGGGACCCAACATGCACTATGTTTCTTATTTGGTGCTAGACATGCTTCAAATTTATTTATTTCTTTATTCAATTGTTTTTCTTCACGATTCTATCTCCTCCAACACTTATATTTCAGGCACAGGAAATTGGAGAGGCAGGAAGCAAATTCATTCAAGAGAACCTTAAAATGGACTTTGTTTACGACTACATGTTTCACTTGTTAAGTGAATATGCAAATCTCTTGAAATTTGAACCAACAATTCCTCCAGGAGCGTTTGAGGTCTGTTCAGAAACAATGGCATGTCTAGAGGGTAATAAATTTTGGAAGTTGAAGAATTTCATGGTGGAGTCCATGGTGAAATGCCCTAGGGATACACTTCCATGCACAATGCCTCCTCCTTTATGATCTTCCAAGTTCCAACTATTGAAGCCACTTCATCAAAGAAAATAAAATATAATGAGAGAAGTAGGTATGTGGGAGAATGAATATTGGGAGAAACTAGTTAGTTGAAAATTTGAAATACAATAAGGGCCGTTGTTGTTTGCGTGTGTTTGTTTTGAAGCTTAAAATTTGGAGTATAATCCAGTATTTAATTTCTTGAACTTCCATTTGGGCTTTGAAGGTTATTCTAAGTTTCTAACAAAACTTGTTACTTAAAAAAATAGGGGCTTTGAACAGGGCCAGCCCAAGGCCTAGGCCTAAGGCCCCACCTAAAAACAAAATTTCCCTTAGGGAAAAAGGCCCCACTTCCCATGGTTAAATGCCTAAATTTTTATAAAATTACATGTATTTTTTTAAAGGTTATTCATTTTTTTTATTAGTAATGTTAAGGATACTTCAAATTTTACTATTGGCTTATAAATTGCTATGTTATTAATTACAAAAAAGTGATATAAACATTCATTAGTTAAATTGATGAAGTTCATCAATGAGAGTCAATGTCACATTATATTTTGAACATTTTATAGTGCTTTTAATTAGCGCATTTTTCTTTTTCATCTATTAAGACTCTCAAAATATAAGACCAATAGAACCTTAACCCAATTGAAACCCTAAAATGTTTCAAAAAGATGTTGTAAATGTGTAAAATCATCAATTATAGATTAGTCTCCCCTAATAGTTTGAGACTTTAATTTTTGTAAATTGATATCCTACAAAGCTACACACCAAATAATATATATATATATATATATCTCTCTCTCTCTCTCTCTCCCTCTTAAAAACAAGATGTAAGGACCAGGTTTGAGTCCCTAGCCCAGACGATGGATGGACCTTGGCCCAAAAAGCCCAAAACAATGAATTTGTAGAGAGTGGGTTGGAAAATTGGGTTAAAATGAGTTGGATCACAAATAAAGTGGGCACAATTGACAAGAACAGAGAAAATGATTGAATTAAATTAGAGAAAATCGTCCTCGACACAGTCCGAGGAGATCAGTTCTTATATATTCCCTACAAGTTTGATTACAGAGTTGGTTCTTGATTGCTACAGTGTTTCTCTTGTGATTTTTCGATCCCCTATCCATGGAGGATCTCTTACGTTATATAGTTCCATCTGGACGATCTTGATCCTACATTTGTTGATCATTTGAGTCACTACATGAATGTTTGTCCCATCAAACACCCTCTCTAGCCTTCTGTGAGTTGTGGTAGTCAAGGCAGCACTGTTCAAGGGTCTTCTCCACATAAATGCGGCCAAAAAATTAGATATAGGGCATTTAATGCAGTGGCAGCAACTTTTCCTTAGATATTTCCTAATTCCCCTTTTTCCAGTATGTTCATAACGCATGTCCTTCTCAATGAAATTTCCTGAAAGGTCACTCTGAGTGATAGAATATACGTTTGATCTGTGCTTCATTTATCCGAGGAGACAATCCTCCTCAGACCACCTTCCCCAACATTTCCACTTGCATGTTACTTATGGGACTCTGAACTTAACACCCTTACTATTGTTTATTCGTCCTCGGACCAATCAACGTCCTCGGCCAAAGTCGAAGACCCAATATACAATTTTGGGCCCCTATCCCTACACAAGATATAAAAATAAAAATTAGATTACAACTTTACTTAACTATGCATTGTCATATATCCAAAATAAATCATCTTTTTTAATCGTAATATATTTTTATTTTTTTTTATTAATATTTATAGTTCAACTATGATATTCAATTCTCTATATGAAATTAACATTAGTTTTGTTGGTATTATTCATCAAACTATGTATTTAATGTATCAAATTAACCTTAATTTGATTAATATTAAATAATTTTGTTTAATAAATATTTACATATTAAAGGTCCTATATAGAGTTTTCGCCTTAGGCTCCAAATTATGTTAAGCCCCCTGGCTTTGAAGGTTGGGGTGTGGAATAGAAATTTACATGAGCTAGGCTTGGTTTCTAGGCTTTGGAACTTTATTGATATATTTTGGGAAAAATACCAAGACACCCCTTGAACTTTGAGTTAATGCTCATTACACCCCTAAACTTTTAATTTGGCCAATTTAGTTCTTAAATTTGCGCAAGTGCCAAATAGAGCAAGGAAGTCAATACCATAATAGAGGCTGTACTGGTTTGGTCACCGATACGATATATTTCGAATATCGGTCAATACTGGTGTACCGTTTTGGGTTTACTGCTATTTTATATTTTATTTTATATATATATATATATATATATATATATATAACTAACAATAAATGTGAATTTTTGTTTAATTGACTAGACATTTGAAAAAAAATTATAAGGCAAAGTCTAGATCTCTTTTTTACTCAAATCCGAAGTTGTTGCACATGTACAAGCCAAAGTATACCCGCCAACATTTGTTACTACTTTTTTTTAGTTTTTATTCTCTTCCACTATATTTAGCATCTTTTATTATTATTATTATTATTATTATTATTATTATTTTATTTTAGCTCTTCCCATTTTCTTTTTCTTTTTTTCTCCTCCTCATCACAAGCCTGTCCTAATCACCTAACACCTACCTCTAATTTCCAAGAATGTTTTATCTTCACACGTTTAAACTGAACTCTTCAGTTTTCTAAGTTCATTCATTTATTTATTTTTACTTCTGATCTATCTCATTCAAGAGAAAGTGTTAGGTTCTAAGTAATTAGGAACTAATGTATTAAAACTTCATTTTGTAATGTTGGCAAACCATAATCAAAACGTTTTAGTCTTGTTTAGACTTATTTAGACTTGCTCAAAGTATGTGCTTTTATGTAAAGTTGGAATCGAGTTACTGCAGGATTTACTGTGTAAATCTGCCTGGCTCGATCGATCAAGAATTAGACTTGATCGATCAAAAGTCGTGCAAATTGTTTTTCCTACAGAATTTCCAACTTAACTCAAGCCCATTTGACGTGTAGGGTTTTATGTTTTGCCTTAAGTATAAAAGGGAAAACCCTAGTCACGTTTTAGGGTTGCTCTTTATGTTGTGTGTGTGAATCTTCTATGAGATCTAGAGGTGTTTGCCTTCACATACACTTAGGGTTTCCAATCTCAAGATTGATGTCAAGAGCTTGGTGATCAACTCAATTGCTGCTTTCAAGAGCTTAAAGATACACAAGCGGGAGTGCTTGTACTTGCTGGAAATCCAAGAAAGAAGTAGTCCGTGGACTCGGAGCTATCACGTGGTCGTGGTAGTAAGTTTCCTACTCGAGGTAGCAATAGGATGTTAGTGGTCCAAGTCGCTATTATGTAAACTTCAATTCTTTCATAGTGGATTCAGTTTACCTTAAGGATAACTAGGTTAAATTATCCCCAGGTTTTTTACCAGTTTGGTTTTCCTGGGTTATCATATTGTTGTGTTCTTTATTTTCCGTACTTTACAATAATATGATATTTGTGTTAACCTAGATTTGATAATTTGACTAAGTAATCACTTGGCTAATTAACTAGGTTAATCTACTTGTGTTTTAAGCGGTCTAAAAACAAATAGAAAGTATACCATGTTTTGGTAATACCAACTTAACATCTGCTTTGGTATTTCTTACCCAATAAATGAGTGACACCTGTTTTAAAAAATCACATCAGACTACTCCAATAAATGATTAATTTATCTTCCCGATAGTATAGAAGATTGTGATTAATTTATTGAAGTAGTCTAAAGTGGTTTTTTGAAACAGGTGTCACTCATTTATTGAGTATGAAATACCAAAATAGCTACTAAGTTGGTATTACTGAAACATGGTATACTTTCTCCTCGTTTAGTTTGGCCAACCAAGTTTTAAAATTCCTTGAGTTTTATGCAAAACATGTTTGCTGTTTGTGAATTTAAGGATAATTGATTGAAAACCTTATTTTTGGGAAATCTGGATTCAATACAAATGTTTTCTGAAGAGCATTCCATCTCATACTCATGCATTTTATTTATAAAATACTATGTTTTGAGGAGTTTCTACATAAAACTGCTCTGTTTTTCAAAAAATTGTGTTTTCCAGATTTTCGATCAATCGAATCTGTTTTTCGATTGATCGAAAATGCGATTTAAATTTTGTTTTGAATTTGACCTACTCAATCGCTGTTGGATCAATCGAAAGTGATTTTTAATCGGTTGAATCTATTTTTCGATCAATCGAAAATCGTATAGAGAGTTTTTTAAAACCTTTGTTTCTCACGCGTTCAAACACTATTTCAAAACTTTCAAAAGCTTTTCTCTCTCTATTCGATCGGTTTAAGATTCCAAGCAAGATTTTTGTCATTTTTGCCCAAATTTATTCAAGGGTTTTTGTCCTTTAAGGCCGGTAAGACCTTTTTGCCCCTCCTTTTTCATTTATTTCCATGTTTCATGCATTTTAGGGAGAATGTCGAACCTATGAAAATTTGGGATTTTTGTTGATTTAAGCCTTTTCTTTGGAAATTGATCAATGGGTTTTTGTTGTGGGACAATATAAAACTGATCTTTGTGAATTGATTTGATCAATTTGATGATTTGTGAAAAATTGAAATTTCTAGGGCTTGAAACTACCCGATTTGGGGATTTTGTTCAATTGTGCTTAATTCAATGAAATTGGCTTGATAGATTGATCCATTTGATCATTATAATGTGTTATCTCTCTTGTGTAATGGTCAATCGATCAATTAGTTGGGTTTTGTGAAAATGGGTTTTTCAAATTTTGGGGTTTTTGATGTAAATTCAATGCTTAGGCCATTTTTGTGATCTTTGAGTAAAATTGAACTTATTCTCACTACATTAGAGCATGCATCATGTGTTGTTATTGTTCATACATCATATAGAATTGTTATTTCTATATTTTTCTGTGCTAACTTGCAATCTACCCTTGGTTTTTCTGTTTTTTTCGTTCTCTTCTATGTCTGTCTTTCTGCTCTTTAGCATCATGTCTAGGAAGACTAGAGCTAATAGGAAATCCACCTCTACTTCTTCCCCCACCTTTGATAGTGAGAGGTTTTTGAGTGAGAAAAACCAGGAAGCTTATGAGAAGCTGAACCTTCGTAGGAACATTTAGGCTGAAAGAAAGGTTCTGTTAGACGAACTAGATGGTGAGATTAGGAGAAACTTTGACCGTCGGGGCTGGTTACCTTTGTTGGATGTTAATCATCCTCCTCTGGCTACCTTGATCAAAGAGTTCTATTCAAACCTCTCTATCCAATCATATGATTCCAACACTTTTGTGAGAAGTTGGATACGGGGTGATGAGTACACCATTACTCCTTCAGTAGTGGCTGCTGCTCTTGGGGTGCCATTAGTCCAGCATCCTGTTTATCTGTACGACGAGTCTCTGTCCCTTGATGACATTATGTCATTTATTACTGGTACTACTATCCAGTGGGGTTTTAATCCTCGGATCACCTCTCACGAGTTGACCGAGATTCACTATTTTTTCTTTCGGATTTCTTACCACTCCATTTGGCCTATCTCTCATCTGCACACCATTCCTTTGGAGAGAGGTGCATTTTTGTATGCCCTTATCTCTGATGCTCCTATGAGCTTTCCTCATCTTTGTATTTGTTCTTTGATTAAGGTTCATAGGAGAAGTTCTACTGCTCATGCTTTTTTCTTCCCCATTTTTATTCACCGGATTTTGTTACATCTAGGATTAGATGAGTTTCTGGTGCCTAAGCCTGTTCATATTATCGCTCCTATCGGTGCCACCTTTTTTAGGCAGAGGGCTGCTTAAATGAGAGCAAGCTTTAAACACCCTAGGGTTGAGTCTTCTGTTATCGCACCTCCTCCTCCCTCTTTTACAGGTGATACTACGGCTAAAGAGTCTGTTGATCCTAATGTTGTTGCTGCTGTTCCCCCACCGTCTACCTCAGATGATTCAGACATTCGTTGTACGTTGGAGATTGTCATGACCGTTCAAGCGGCTCATGGTCAGCTTTTGGTGGACATGCTTAATGAGCTTTGTGCCTTGTGAGTAAATTTGGAGCATTTTAGACGGTCACCTCTACCATCTCCTTTTGATGATGAGTGAGTGCCCTTTGGCAATTCGTCACAAAAGGGGGGAGTACATATGTAGGGGAGATTTTGTTGTTAGGGGGAGATTTTTGTGTTTTGGAGTTGTGGAGCTTTTAGATTGTATCTAGGTGCTTCATTCTGTATTTACATTTTTTGGCTCATGATGTATTTTTGTTTTTGCTTGGGTTGTTCATGATAAGTGGAGATACATCGATGATATATGTTTCTTGTTTCACATTGTTTATTGATTTATATTTATAAGGTTATTCATGATATATGTCTTTATTTGTTATGTTATGTGAAATCAAGAAGTTACTTTATTTTACTTGTATTTTCCACACATGCATTTATGTGTTTGTTAAGTGTTACAGGAATATACAAGTTGATTCAGTCGTGCTGTTGTCTACACTTGCAACTGATAGATGGTAGTTAGGTTGAATTTGTTGTCCTGGGAAATATTTTTGTAATGGGCTGTTTTTATGTAACTTTGAGCAATTTGTTTAGTTTGTGTTTTGTCACGAATTGCCAAAGGGGGAGTTTGTTAGGTTCTAAGGAATTAGGAACTAATGTATTAGAACTTTATTTTGTAATGTTGGCAAACCATGATCAAAACATTTTAGTCTTGTTTAGACTTGCTCAAAGTATGTGCTTTTATGTAAAGTTGGAATCGAGTTACTGCAGGATTTACTGTGTAAATCTACCTGGCTCGATTGATCGAGAATTAGACTCAATCGATCAAAAGTTGTGCAGATTGTTTTTTCCGCAGAATTTCCAACTCAGCCCAAGCCCGTTTGATGTGTAGGGTTTTATGTTTTTCCTTAAGTATAAAAGGGAAAAGCCTAGCCACGTTTTAAGGTTGCTCTTTATGCTATGTGTGTGAATCTTCTGTGAGATCTAGAGGTGTTTGCCTTCACATACACTTAGGGTTTCCAATCTCAAGATTGATGTCAAGAGCTTGATGATCAATTCAGTTGCTGCTTTAAAGAACTTAAAGATACACAAGCGGGAGTGCTTGTACTTGCTGCGAATCTAAGAAAGAAGTAGTCCATGGACTCGGAGCTATCATGTGGTCGTGGTAGTAAGTTTCCTACTCGAGGTAGCAATAGGATGTTAGTGGTCTAAGTTGCTATTGTGTAAACTTCAATTCTTTCATAGTGAATTCAATTTACCTTGAGGATAGCTAGGTTAAATCCTCCCCCAAATTTTTTACCGGTTTGGTTTTCCTGGATTATCATATTGTTGTGTTCTTTATTTTCCGCACTTTACAATAATATGATATTTGTGTTAACCTAGATTTGATAACTTGACTAAGTAATCACTTGGCTAATTAACTAGGTTAATTTGGTTGTGTTTTAAGGGGTCTAAAAACAAATAGAAAGTATACCATGTTTTGGTAATACCAACTCAGCATCTATTTTGGTATTTCTTACCCAATAAATGAGTGACACCTATTTCAAAAAACCAAATTAGATTACTCCAATAAATGATTAATTTATCTTCCCGATAGTATAGAAGATTGTGATTAATTTATTGAAATAGTCTGATGTGGTTTTTTGAAACAGGTGTCACTCATTTATTGGGTAGGAAATACCAAAACAGATGCTGAGTTGGTATTAACGAAACATGGTATACTTTCTCCTCCTTTAGTTTCACCTCACCTCTTTCTCTCTAATTTCATCTCCTCTCTCAAGGTGGCACGACCAACCAACTACTCATTGGCGTTGCGTCTCACTATCAATGTTAAGGGAAGAACATACGAAGAAGGTAGAAAGTATAAATTAGCGCGATGAGAAGTAGAGAGAACTGTTTGTGTGTCTAAGTTAGGTACCGGTCCGGAATTTGTTTTCTAGCCGAAATCCAGTATATACGCCGGTACTGTCGAAACGAGTCTAGTATGTCTGGTATTTAAACTGGTACGAAATACGCTCGTTTTTGTTCTGGCCTAGCCTATGGTACGGTATGAAATAGATTTCCTTGAAATAGAGTCATTTGTTAGATTGCGGTTTATTATCAAATGGCTGAAGCATTAAAAATAATAATAATAATAATAATAATAATAATAATAATAATAATAAAAGCATTGAAAATAACAATTTCCATTATCTAACTCAAAACAATTAAAGATCAAGCACGTGTATTATCTAACTTTTCAACTAGTAAGTTCCAATTAACCACTAAAGTACAAATATGAGATTCATATTTGGAATAATAAACCCAAAACACAACCCAAATGCAAATAAAATCAATCTAACGAAATCATGCCAATGATCATTACGAACTCTAAAGATTAAATGGACATAGAGACAAATTGAAACAAATTACGTCACTAAGAAAGCAAACGCTTGATTATTTGACAAATTGAAACAAATCCATTTGATACATATCTTTTTTTTTCTTTTTTTGACCAGTTCATCATCAAGGTTAATCAAATGATTGATTGTTTTCCAAGAAAAAAAGAAAAGAAAAAAGAAATATGAAATCAAAGGGCTGTTAGTTTGCTGAGAAAATGAAAGCAAAGATTGGAGAAAAAGAAAAAAACCCAAAAGTCTAGATCAATTGTGAGTTCAACCAGTAGTGGCTATCGAACGTTAGTACCATGAATAGCGGAGTCAGCGACTCCAAAGGCCAAATTGGCAGTGGTAGTTCGAACTCTGGTGACTCTACAGCTTGGATGAGACTTGAAAGACCCTCGCTCTCCTCTCAGCTTCTCTCTGGTTTCTCTCTCCCAAATAGTGCAATTGGATTTTTTATTTATTTACACGTGTGTATCACATGAGTGACTAACTTCTCTTTAAACGGCAGTCTAACAAATGCCTCTATTTGGTACTTGTGCAAAGTTCAATGACTAAATTGGCAAAAATAAAAGTTGAGGGAGTGTAATGACCACCACCCTAAAGTTCAAGGGGTGTCTTCGCATTTTTTCCATATATTTTAGTATAGGTTGGAACTTCTCAAGGGCATTATGGTCTTAAGTAGGCTTGTGCATGGTGCGGTGCGGTTAGTTATAGGAGTGTTTTTTACACGACACCTATAGGGTGTGGTTTCCCCTCATGCTTGACCGCACCTCACTAGTGGAGAAGTAGGGTCCAATCTACGCAAGGTGTAGTTAGTTCGGTTAATTTCTCCATTTACTCAAGAACCAAATACAATGCAGTTAACTCTCCCAAATCACATCATAATTATTAAATAGCCCAAATATTCCCCAAAAAAAAAAAAAAAAAAAAAAAAAAAAAAAAAAAAAAACAAACAAACAAATTCACAATCTCTCTAAACAATGTCTTCTTTCAAATCACAAAAAAGAAAACTAGACTAAACCTAAGCCATAAAAGATAAAACAAAACTATCGAAAACAAAAAAATACATAAACAAACTTGATAGAAAGCATTGCAAGGAGGAGCATCAAAAGCCAAAGCCTGCTAGGAGCAAGTGGGTGAGGTTGATAGGTAGGGGGAGAGAGTGAGGAGAGGCAAAGACGCTGCTAAGATCCTAGGCGAGAAATATTAAAGAGAGAGAGAGAGAGAGAGAGAGAGAGAGGTGAGGAACTAAAATGGGGATCTAGATATATTTAGGGTTTGTAATTGAAATGATGTCATTTCAGGTTTTTTATTTTTTAAAATCTAATACCAAAATGACATTTTTTTGGAACTAATATTAAAATTAATACAGGTTCAAACGACGTCGTTTTGGTATTAGATTTAAAATTTGTAAAAACCCTAAAGTTTCCTAATACCCAATATCTCTCTAACGCCATTTCTCCTTCTTCTTCCTTGCCTTTCTCAAACTCACACTTTCACACCTTCTCTCTACTGAAACCTATAGTAATTCTATATATAAATTATACATATGTTAAATTATAGCAAATAAATACATATACACACCGGTGCAATGCGATTTCTTGTTGGAGTTCCAAATAGCTGCCGATTGCCCACTGGCCACCTTCAGTATGCCTAAATCTCTACCAACCATCACATCAAACACTTACAATGGAGCTTTGTATTGTTTGGATCGGATCGGTTCAGTGCCAACTGGTTTCATCAGTATAGAAGAATTGGCTATTGAAGTAGAACAAAAAACATCAACTATCCATCCTCCGATCTTCATCCTATTGAAGTATTGATACCTCCAATTTATCCTTTTGTAAAATAAATTGTTTTCATACTTTTTGAAGAAATTTATGTATTCAAATGGCAAATAGTCCAAATGTGAACATAAGAATTCTTAAAAGTAGAATTAAGAGTGCCAAATTTTGGCCAAAGTAGAATTCAAAATCATTGGCCAAATTTTGAATTAAGAGGACCAAACTTCTAAAGGGGAATATGATTTTCTCCATTTCACGGTTGAAACTATTATTTCTTGGATTTGATAATATACATAGTGCTAGAGAGAAAGAGATAAATTTACCGCCATCAATTTGAGGGGGTTACGGGGAATTTTACATAGGCTTCACTTAATTTTGTTAGGGCTGAGAGCCTGAGACCAATATAAAGCTGTGAAGAAGTGTGTTAAATGACAAAAAACAAGGCAACACAAGAATCAAATGGAAGGACACGGTGCCCTATTGGAGAGTGAAAGGCTCAAATTTGAAAAAACCTTTTGGAGTGCAATGTCTTAAACAAAGATAACTGGAACACTTGCCTATATACATTAGTTAATACACATTCTTCTCATTTACTCCCAAACGTTGATCATTCTCACTTTCTGATCCTATAGTACACATGTTGTATAAAATATTTCTTGTATAATGTGTTCTAAACTTGTTCCCTAATTTCGTCATCATATTCTGGTTCAAGCCCATTCGATGGGCTTGCATTGTCAAAATTTGAAAGTAATTTACTCCCCTAGCTTCAAGTTCAAATTTTACTAGACCACGGCCCAATAGCCCTTCGTGAGCTGCCACACCTTCTCATTCTTGTCATCTTAGCTGTGTCTCTGACAGAATGATTTTTTTTAATCAACAAGATCATGATGAAGATAGTAGTTGATATAGTAGGTCATGATTTCTAGTACCACTACAAGAAATTTGGTTATTTTCAACGGTTGAAACCATTGAAAAAAGTACAAAAAACCGCCGAAAATAGCATTTTCAACGATTGAAATGACCGTCGAGAACCGCCATTAATAACTATGTCGAGAACATTTTTCTACCGCCTATGCAACCGTTGAAAAAAATGTTAACACTTTTATCAATGGTTAATACGTCAAAGTATTATTATAAAAGTATGCTTGTTACTTTTTCCACATGCATTCAACCGTTGGTAAAAGGTACTTTGTGATAAATTTCAATGGTTTGTAAACATTGAAATAAGTATTTTCTTTAGTAAAAAAAAATTGAATGCACTTTTTCATATTTATCAAAATTAGTAACTTGATTTAAAACATAAACGTAAACGCAATTGTTTAATTCCAAATTGAATTACAATAGCCATTCAACTACTCTTTTTAACACAATGAAACAAATTGTACAAATCAACATAACTCAACTACTCTATCTATTGCCCTTTACATTTTTAAATTTGAAACATGAATCACTACTTGCTACACAAAACCTGTTTTGAATAATACACTTAAAAGTATTTACAATAGCCAATCCTTGAACACTAAAAGGTATTTGGAGAGTTCTTGTTTGCTGCATAATTTGCTACATACCTTCATCAAGATCATCACCAACTTCATACCTCCTCAAGATTCTACTAGCATCAACAACATCCTCTTTGTATTTCATGGAATATTGTACTTTGCATTATTTTCTTTTCACTTCAAACGCCAGGGAAAAGGAAATATAAGGATCAGGTGAAGAACACATACATCTCTCTGAGATTCTATAAGCCAGTAAAGACATTGTCAATTGGTCCAGATAACTAATTATGGTTTAGATTTCTCCAAGAAAAGAATTAAGAGATTCTGATTGAATAACCAAAAAGCAAAAGCAATTTAGTAAATAGGCACTTAGGGGGAGAAGTAACTCACTGATGTTAGAGACATTTCATGGCTGGTAGAGAGTGGGGAATATTTTGTCTCAAATAGTTGTATGCCATATTTCTGCATTCATGAAAAAGTAGAATAATCACCAAAAACTTGAAAGAAAAAAAAATTAAGCATACAAGAATCACAATTTACAAAACAGACATCCTACATATTTGTGGCATTGGGAGGTAAGCTGTATGGAATTTCACCCTGAATGTTATTGTAGCTGACATCCCTAAAGAAGAAACCAGAATAAAGAATTATATAAAAAATGCTGGTACAACTTCAATAAGAGATAAATATAACAGGACATATTCACTAACAAGTATTTCAAATGATGCAGGTTATTAAGTTGGCCCCCAATAGGTTTAGTCCTTGAATTTTACTGCATAAAGGGTTGTAGAACATAGAAGGGTAAGGTTTTGGGCCTTTTTGAAAATGTGGCATTGTTAATAGAAAAAACAGGTTAGCTAAGTGCATTACAGGTGTATAGCAAATAAATCAAAACATGACACTCCTATCCATGACTCCTCACATGAATCCCCACCATCCACTCCCCATCCCTTAATATACAGCCTTACCTACTTGACCATTGACTACTACTATTTCAAGGCAGTTAAGCACTTTTTCACCTTAACCTATAGCTTAGAGATCTTAACAAAATAGGTTAGCTAAGAGGAGCATATGGATGCTGCACATTAAGTTCAAAATTTAGAGTACTCAGTATCACATGCTCAGCCTCAATCACTAGCTCATGATATTGCTCAAACTAGTCCTGTTTAACACACTACATGTCAACATAAGAAAAATATTCAAGTTATCATTAGACAAAATAAATACCTAATTGACAAAACAGTTGACAAAATTAAATGCCTTAAATTTAAAATTAAATGTCTATTTAATTTATATGAAGTAAAGCCATTCATCCATAATATGGTTTTTACATGTTGACAAAATTTTGTAAAAATTCTTATGGGATATCGTAGACATCTCAGTTCCTTTTACATTTAAACTTAACTTGCTGAATTAATTTTTTTTTTTTTTTTTTGAGGGGGTGGGGTGAAGCTATGAAGAACTTACAGTGGGGAGCGGATAGGACAAGAAAGAAATATCCTCCTTATGAAAAATTTCACAAGAAGCTCTTAGTACATTGTTCAAAGGGTGTGGGGTCTACTCAGACAAGGAATTCCCAGTGACAAGGCCGACCAAACATAAATGACAAACCAAAGGATTCTAATACAACATTTAAATTACTTTATGGAAACATGAAAAACAAGGCAACCGGCCATAGACTTGAAGCAGACAAAAATAGTTGATTGCAGGTTGTAGTTTATCCAAATTAGTCATGCAATTGATATGGAAAATAGATGCTGGAATACTGAACTTATCAGCAACTTATTTTCAAGAGAAGACAGATGCAAATTTGGATATTCCTCTTAACAAGAGATAAAATAATATGGAGTTTCACACTGCATGGTCGGTTCACGTTTAATTGTGCATATAGTGTGGCTAGTGAGGCTAAAACAATAGGCAACAAAAAGAAACCATTTTTGGTCAGCACTGTGGAGGACCAAAATTTTAAGAATCACATTAAAGTCTTTGCATGGATGGCATGTCATAATGCAATTACCAAAATGAGTGTTGTCGAAAAACTGCTGGAACAATTACATTAATAAATTCAATCTCACCTACTAAAAACAATCAAAGTAGCATCATTGCCTCCATCATTCATCGCATTAGTTCTTGAGTCAAATCTATCCTTTGGACGGGGTTTCTGTAAACTTATCAAACATAACTAATCAAGACAAAATCTGATTTGTTCTAAAGAACTAAAAGGTTGATAAGATGACTTAGAGTTGATAGGAAAACTACTAGGGGCTTAGGGAATAAATAACAAGGTCCCTATAATAATAATAAAAAGGAACAAGTTAATCATCCATTGATTGTACAATAACAACTCAAGCATATGTTACGTAAAATTTATTTCCCCATGGAGAAAAATTAACAAGAACAAGAGGCCAAAAAGGGGGGGGAGCAAAATAAATAGTTGTTAGCTTATCAAGCTGGGCACCCCTTGTGTCAACTTCCGATAAAAATTAAAAGTAAAACGTCAAACTAAATTGCTTTTAAGCCAAGCTCAATTGTAACTTTTCTATTAAGTTTTCAATTATAAATGATAGTCAGTCATCAACCAATTAGTTACAGCTCAATTGGCACTTTCTCCTCTCATAATAAAGGGACGGAAGATGAGGTCTTGAATACTGGGTTCGAGACCCATTGGGTGTGTGTACCCACTGAGTGTGTGTGCGTGTGTGTAACTTACCAATCAAAATAGATGGTCAGTCATCAATAACCTGCTATTCATAATGGGTTTTCGGATTCTTGCATAAGCAATGAAGATTCCAAGGATTAATAAAGTGCCTAAAAAGGATTTAGCTTTCAAGGGAAGTATCACACCCGTGTTTTCTAAACAAAAACTTATCATAAATCTCTCACAGTTTGAACCATCATCCAACTCAAGATACAAGTTTACATTCTACAACCATCATTGTCATTGGAAACATGAATTCGTGATTCAGCCAACAAAAAACAGAGTATCTAATAATAAAAAATGCAAGCCAATTAAAAAAAAAATGCAAGTAAGCTTCATTCTCAATGCTCAGTACCATATATTGCACATATGCTGATAATTAAATGGTAAGAATATCCTTTTACATATTCAATCTCAAGAATTATTTCATAAAAATTAACAAAATTCATTATTAAAGCACATTTGATTGGAAGAAAAACAAGCCGTAAAGCACACCCCAATATCAACCAATCACTATAAATTAACAACAAAAAAAACTACTATGATCACTAATTTGGCAGAAAATAACTGAACGCCATAGAATTCCAATTAATAATAATAAGAATAATTGAAATTAGGATTAGTTATGGAACAAAGAACAAAAATTAGAAGAAACTTACTTTATTAGCTTGACCATCCTTTGTAGTAGACTCTAAAACAAAACACAAAGCCATCTAAGAAAGATACAAAAACCTATATATAGGCATATACACAGGAAGAGGGAGAGAGAGAGAGAGAGAGAGGGAACCTTGGGGGTTTGGGGAGAGAGAGGAAGTGAGAGAGAATTTAAATATTCACCCTAAAATTTTCCCAGGAACCAAACATTACAATTAATAAACAAAACATGAAAACGCACCGAATTTGTCTCCATTGAAGAATCGAGACAAATCAGGCAAAATGATCTTAGTGTCGCAGTGGCAATTGAACTTGAAACCCTAGAAAATTGGGGGAGATTAGATGAGGTAGGCTAAGAGTAGAGGAGTTGACAGAAGACTTCAACTTCGATTTTGTGAGTGACGGTGAGACAGAGCCACCGCATTGAGAGACCAATAGCTATGCAATTTCCATGACCTAGAGCTTCGAAATTTCCATGATTGAGAGCTATGAAATTGGCTTTGAAATTTCTAAGGCCCTGTTTGGTAGAAGCTAAATAACATATTTTCAGTTTTTAAACAACATTACACACATTTTCACACACTTTTTTACCCACACGTTTTTCAAAAACCTACCAACAACGTTATTCAAACTTTTCTTCCAAACGGCCCTAAGTTTTATATGACAGAGATTTGAGCTACTAGAGAGAAAATGAGAAACTGTGAGAGCTATCTATAAAACTTTGATTTGTTCTGTAGTTTTATATAAGTTCCGTGTTTCTAATTTTCAACACTGACAACCGTAGATAAAAGATGTAGTTTATCTTCTACATTCATCAAGCCCATGGATAAAACTTCTATTTAAATTCTTTTTATACTTGTTTCAACAGTTGAGTACTGTAGAAACTTAGGAGTTTTATTAACATTTTTTAGTAACCGTTGATAAAAAAAATGTTTAAAAAACTAAACTTTGTTGTAGTGTGCAAGTATTTTCCCTTTAATTATTAATGAATTGTGTACATACACCACTGATAGCAATCATAATAATAATTTATGTAAGAGGATTCCCTATAATTCCCTTTCATTTTTAGCTGAACATGCAACACATGACATTTATTGATTTTTAAATATATCGTATCTTACCTCTAAATAAAAACTAGCATGTAGCCCGTGCTTACGCATGGCAACATTAATAATTGTGATGATAAGATGTTCATCTTGGTAGATTCGGTTTCCACATTGAGCATTATGAATGGAGGTAACTTGACACCAACATTTAAAAATCAAATTGGACATATAGCACAAAATTAAACTACAATTAGAAATTAGTTTGATTCGATTTGAATTCTAAAATTGTACTTCAACTTAATATGATAAACATGATTATATTTTTGTCCACTTTTAACAAATTAACAAAATCTTAATCCAAACACACTAAAAACTATTAAAAAAAATAAGATTCAAAGAAATCTTGGTTTATTTTTAATTTCTTATTTTGTAGGTTTTTTTTTTTTTTTTTTTTGTAATTTGAGATATTAATATAAGCTACAGTTTATAAAATGCTTCATCAACATATGAGATTATTGTTTATGTGGTTATTTCAATTTTGATAGTTAAAAACGCAATTTCAATTATTGGGATGGCAAGTTGCAGGCTCTTGGTTGTTGGAGCTGTAATGTATAGTAAAGCCAAGAACAAATTCAAATGAAACTTGTGTGTGTTATCATCAAGCTAGCACATTCAATCATCCTTTTACTTGGCATAGGGGACACTATCAAGATTTCGATACCATGGTTCAACCTCTTGCTAAGCTAATGCCTTTAATTTGCCTACATAACTTTTACTATTTGGAAGTTAAAAGATAGTTTCCATTATTACACACCATCAAAATTTAATAGGAAGCAAGTTCTATACAAAACCATTGATCTCCACTTATTAGGTTGCATTATTAGCTTTTGTTTCAGGGTATTGCTAGGCCTAATGGATTCAGTCATTTCTTTTTAACCCTAAGACTCTTCAGTACCGTGGGTTTCAATTAGCTCAACTGGTAAAAATTTTTATGGTTGAATATGAGATCCGGGGTTCATTCTTCACCTAAACGAAAAAGTGATTGGTGTCTTGGTTTGATGATACTGAGCACAATCATCAGAAGTTGATGTTATAGGTTGAAACTCTATAAAAAAAAATAAACTCATTGGTGTCATACCTTGATTAATTACTGAAATATTTTTCAATATTTTTTTAACAAATTCATTATTAGAATCTAAGTTATAGTGTTGTATGGGAGCTGTACAATGTTTATTAATCTAACCAACGTGTTTAATAATTATTTGTGCCTTCCACAGAAATTAGAACTTAACATGTTTGATAATTATTATTATTATTATTATTTTCATGTTGATAATTTTTAAAATAAATTTTTAACAAAAAGAATAAAATTTACATCCAAATACAAATAGAAAAAAGAAAAAAGCATTATGAATCAAACATCTCTGACAACAAAATTTCATGTAAACAGCCAAAAATTGTTCTATCTTTCTCTGTCCATCATGAACCTCATGTGGCTGTAATAATAATGATAGAAATAAATTACAGTAAATTATTCCACAGGGTTTTATCCACTTGAATTTTTCATCTATTTAAATGATATCCACATGGAAAACCATGGTTACATCAGATAAATACAAAATAGCCCTTGTTAAGACACATTTTAATGATTCTCAAAGCACCAAAATACAGCAATGCTGAAAGAAAATGTCTTTAAAAGAATCGCAATTTGTGCATGGATTCTGACATTTTTGCTTTATTTTCAAACCAAATGTTATTACCATATCTAATTCATATTTTTGCAAAATACATATATGGCATAGCATCAACCCAATACATATTGGATCCCCATCCAAAAAGCTAAAGAGTTACGTACGTAGATATGTGCACATTTTTTTAATAAAAAAAGTCTTACTTCTAATGGACTCTAGTTTGTGTGCCTATGTGTGTTTGTAGAAGTGGGATCTACGATACATAACTTAAACCATTTTGGCTCGCTTGGAGTAACCTAAAAAGTCTCATTCACAACATGTTATAGCTCTTAAGAGAACTGAATCTAAAATTTTATCTTTTTTTGGCGATTCATGTCGCACAGGAAGTCCAAGACGAAGGCAACATCATCGGGTTAATGACAAGAACTGATCATTGAGATTGGAATCTTCTTGGAGACGCCAATGAAGCGTAATGTATGAGAATGTGAAGCAAGGAAGAGTGGGATTGAACATTGTGTTTGAACCTGGGCTTGCTCTCATAAATCCAAAAGGAGGAGGAGAGGGCGGTGTGTGGATCTAGTTGGTAGAGGTTGAGAGAGAAGAAGGAGGAGACATGGGATGATGATATGGAATTAGGAAGAGGAGATGAGGTTTTATTTTTAAAGTCTTTCTCATTGGACTCCTTAGTTCTAGTAGTGGTATTAGAAGAGCTCCAAAGTCTACTGAGTTCACCAATAAAAGTGTGCAGGTGGAATGTTCTTGCTTAGGCCAATGAGCATTATTATTGTGGTTTTCTTGGCTTCCGTGTTTTTTTTTTTTTTTTTTTTTGAGAATGAAAAATTGGGGCCTTTATGGCTATATTACACCCCCGGGCAGGGCGCCAGGTGGCCTCGAATGGGGTAGCCCGATCTCGGGGGCCCGCTTGTACCACCTGTGTGGGAAGTTACCCCACTAAGGATACCCAACAACGGACTCCTGCGGGCAGCGGGATTCGAACCTAAGTGTGGTGCACGAAGCGAACGAACCTTACCCACTCAACCAAGCCCCTGTTGGTGGCTTCCATGTTAAATGTTAATGCATCATTTATTTTGGCACAAAAATTATAAAATTTAGATAAGACATGTGGCACAAAATTGGACTCCAATTTATAATCTAATTAGATTTTTTTGAAAAAGTTTTGGATAGGACAAGTGGTGCAAAATTGAGAATCCAATTAAAATCTAATTGGATTTTCTTTCAATTTTACCTATTAATATATACATATATATATATATATATATATATTTATAGATTAGTAGGAATGAGTAGATTCAGTTGGATTGCAGTTCTTCTCATAAAATTAGTAGTTCATTAATAAAGTTCTGATCTATTACCTATGTTGAAAAAGGATTCAAAAAATTAAAAAGGTATGTTGAAAAAGAATGCCAAGTAATACTTGTTTTCATGAAATCCACATTGTATGTTGTCATTCTTTCGTTGAGTTTGGAACGGGCAAAAGATGAAAGAAAAGGAAGCCTAGGAAGTATATGTAGCTTCTTCTCACTACAAAAAAGTTGGTTTTTTTTTTTTTTTTTTTTTTTTTTTTTTTAGGGCCAAAACACTTGGAAAAAGTATGGAAGGCCCTCAAAAAATATTATTTTGAGGATCTGGAAAACCCTTGATAACCTTTGAAACAAATTCCCTCAAAACAAAAAATTTTACACCTATGCAACCTTGAAACAATTGTTTTATCTTTATCTTTATCTTTATCTTTATTTTTTAAAATAGTGGTTGTATGGAGCAATTTATTTTGATGATTCTTCTGAAAAATTGTGACCCATAAAATAAGGTTGCTTTATATCAAGCGTGTTCATCATTTGGCATTTATTTCCAGGGTGTTTTTTAAACCTTCAAAAAACGTGAGTCGAAACATATCAAGTTTCTTGTAGTGTCTATTTGGTTGACAAGAGAAAAAAGAAAATGATTGAAAATTGAGGAAAAACAAATTTGTCCGAGCCCACATTTTATAATCCATCCAAATTAGTTGATACATTTTGATGGTTTTTTCTTGTGAGAAATTGAGATTATATCAAAATAAAATTTATATAGCTATGTATTCATTTTTTTTTTTTTTTTTTGAGAATATATAGCCATGTATTTGAATGTGCCTATCAATTATTTGAGTTATATCAATTCTAAATTTGTGAAGAGGCTAGGTTTAGTTATCATAATAATATTTATAATTTATTTCTCCATTAATTATCTAAGTTAAAATTTTCTTTTACCATAAATGTTAACTCATTAATGAATTATATTTGAGAATTAAAACCTTATTAAACTTACATCTTATTGTGTCTACTGTTAGAACATATGTGAATTATGTTAGGAATATATGTCAATATAAAATTGGCTAATCTTTTGACAAAACGCACTTTACTTGTAATTGGATAGATCTAGGATGTGTTTAATACTTCAAAAAACAAGGTTTCAAGTCTAAGTGTTAAAGTCATGCAAATCTGTCCGAGAATCAAGTGAAGAAGTTCTGGATTTTCAAGCTCGACAAATAGCATATATCGAGGTTTAAAAGGCAACTTTTGCCTGATGCTAGACAGCTACTCAATAGATACCTTATCTATCGAGATTTATGAAAATCAGATTTTCAGTTCTGATTTTCATCCAATCTGTGTATAAATGTTTGGGTTTTCTTTTCTCACAACCCTAAACATATATAAGGATTACTTTAAGGGCCGTCACAGCTGATGCAAGTGAGTGTAACTTGATGCAAGTGAGTGTAACTTGATGCAAAGGATTTTCACAAGCATATTGTGACTGGAAACAATTTACCCTAGTTCATCTTTCTCTTCAAGAAGCTGCTATGTTTGTACGCCATAGGGTTTTGTAATCAAGGAGATTCGTGATCTTCATCATATTGATCAACTGAAGAACTTTGCAACTAACATCCTTCTCAAGTTGGTGGTTAGTCACGTACTTGAATTCGTGCATCGATTGGTTAATCACGTACTGGGAGATGTGCATTGAAAATGAGAGATTGTCACTACAAAACAAGTCCAATTGGGTATTGGGGTAAGAGTTCAATTGTAGCATGATATAAGGTATTGAGATTTCTTTACTTGTAACTGCTTGTTGTGATAATAGTGGATAGTCGGGAGTGGTGACCTTAAAATCACTCAGTGGGGTTTTTGCCTTGGATTTTTTAACCATTCATAAACAAATCACCGTATCAACTTTATTTTCTACTACATATTAACTTAGTTAGTGATTTTTTTGTGCTACCATGCGTATTGCATGTTAATTGGATTAATAAATTAACTTGGCTACTTAATTGGTTAATTCATCAGAAGGGGTAAATACATTCTTGGCCTATCATCTACTTATATATCTCTATATTTGTTTCATGCATTCATGTTGTTTAGACTTTAGTGCATTGGTAGCAGATTATCTAAAGAGACTAAAGGGGGTGACAATCTAGAAAGAGTAAACCAATTGATATCTTGGCATGATGATGAAAGCAATTATTATAATGCCAGTGTTATTTATTCAAATCCTATCATATCTATTAAAAAAATATTCTCAGCTTCTTTAATTATTTATTTTTGGATTAATTGTAAATTACACCCCTAAAGTTTGGGGTGTTTGAATTTTATACCCTAAAGTTTTAGAATTTAAATTTTACTTCTTGAAATTTGAGGTATTTGGATTTTACACCATGACATTTTAGAATTTAAATTTTACCCCCCTAAAGTTTGGAAGTGTTTAGATTTTACACCCCCAAATTTTGAAATTTTAAAACGTAAAATCCTAACACTCTCAAACTTTAGGAAGTAAAATTCAAACACCCCTAAAATTCAGAGGGTAAAATCCAAATTCTAAAACTTTAGAGTGTAAAATCCAAATACACTCAAACTTTAGAGGTGAAATTTGCAATTTACCCTTTATTTTTTTTTCGTGGAACTTTCACTTCTATGACTGTGTATACCCAATAATTTTTTAGTGATGCATTTGGATTGAAGGCAAGGACAAGATACTTGTAAAAATTCTTTTTTAAAAAAAAGGGAAAATAGATTTCTAGATTAATGTATGGATTTCCATGTTCTTTAATGTTTCTTTCAAATATTTAAATGTACGCACCCCATTAGCCGCTTATGGAGGTCTATAATCTATATATCTTCTTCTTCTTCTTCTTCTGCTTTTTTTTTTTTTTTTTTTAAATGGGAATAATCTATTTATCTACAATGACAAAGAGATTAAATTCTATAAGAATGTGATATAAAAGCCAAGTTTTACATCCTTCAATCCCAACATGTCATATTATTATATTACATATTAAAAACTAGACACAATCACACCCAATTAGAATGACTTGGTTTAGGTCCAGTGCATCTAGTGCACTAGACTCGGTTAGATGGTGACACGTGTCTAAAAGTGGACACATGTCATTATTTCAACGGGTCCAGTACTACTAGACACTTCACCTAAGCCCCTGACTCATCAATTCTAATACTCATTTAAAAATCCAACTCAACTGTGAGTTTATAGAGATGTTATTATATGTGATAGGATGTATTGAGTTTTAAGTAAAAAAATTGATGTGGCAATCTCTTATTGGATGGTGTAAAACATGGATTTTACACCTCATCCTTATCAAATTCAAATTCTTAATTTAATGACTAAAGTTATATGGTAGATGGAGAGATAAATGCTATGACAAATGCATTGAATTATGTAAATGGAAATATCATAACTGGTTTAGTGGTCAAATTTGTTTTAATAACAATAACTTCAGCTAATCTATATATATCATAATTGGTGAAGTTGAGAGAAACTCAAATTAGAATTACAAATTAGAGTTCTAATTTTGCACCATGTGTCCTAAATTATTTATTCTTAAGGAGTCTTATTTCTTAATGTTAGAATCAAATGTGGGACTACATCATAAATATTCATCTAAGTGAGTTATTAAGTATAAAAACCAAAAAAATTAGAATAAATGAATCGTAAAAAAAAAGTGCTTCACAATATTTTTTTTTTTTTTAAATGGACAATTTATATTTTATACCTAATAATATCTTTACAAATTTTTTTAAAGAGTTAACAAAATATAAAAATGACTATCAATAGTATTTAAATTATATATATATGAATTATATTATGCATCTTATTATATATCTTTAAGTGTATTCATGCATTTGCATGAAGTTACAAGCTAGTTAAGGTAACGTTTAAAACCTATGATTTATAATTGAATAATAAAATTATTGGCCACTAACATTCATAAAGTACTTTTGCCAACTCATAAGGGAAAGTCCTTTATTGGTTGTAGCTATGGTTATCAAAATCCCGATCTGGATCCTACGATCCTACGATCCTACGATTTTACGATCTTACCTGTCCAAAACGATCTAGATCTTTCAAAGATCATAGCAATTGTTCAGGATAATATGATTCTAATGATTCCAAACGATCTTGGTTTCTTGTGATCTTCTTTGACTTGACAAAAGGCTTAGTTGGACTCAAATGAAAAACAATATCCCAATAGACCAAGTTTTGCTATTCTAATGTAGAGAGATAGAGTGTTAGTTGAACCCAAACGAAAAATAACATCCCAATTGAGTGTCACATTTTGAGGTTTTTGGCCTCTTTAAATGATGCTTATAAATGGATATAATGATGTATGGTAATTACATCAAATGGATACAGAGTTTTGGTTTTTTTATGAATGTATAATTTACCTGATTATTTAACATACCAATTTGTTTTTTTTTTTTCTCAAATAATGTAGGATCTTACGATTCATGATCCGATCTTATAATTCACGATCCGATCTTATAATTCACGATCTGATCTTATAATTCACAATCCCACCTACTTCCCACGATCTTACATAGGATCCCGATTTTGACAATCATGGTTATAGTTAATAGCTCAAGTCAATATTTTGTTATTAGATGTGAATTTTGATAAATTCATTATTGGATTATATTTTTTTTCTTGGACAAAGGCTGACGTCAAATTTAGTTGTAGTCTAAGGCTACAAATCCCACTAAAAAATTAACATGGTTACATATTTTAAAAATCTAACCATTTGATTGCATGTTCTTTATGTTGTTAAAACACATATAAAATTTCGTGTTAATCGGATGTTGTTTAATATTTACTATTCAATTTATAAACTTATATTTTATGTATAATTTTAGACTACAAAAAATTAAAATCTAAACATTTGACTGATGTCATAGCTATTAACATTTGAAATTTTAGAAATTTTGCAAACATGAAAGATATAAGAAGAAATGAAATAATTTGGCTACAAAATTAGTTGTAACCTAAAGCAACAACTCCACTCAATATCTTTTTATTGGACATGAATTTTAACGAATTCACTATTGGATTAATTACATTTTTTTTTATATATTTCATGCTTACAAAATTTCTAGAATATCAAAGATCAATAATTATATTATCAACCAAATATTTCAATTTCAATTTTTGGTAGTCTAAAATTATGCATAAAATATAAGTTTATAGATTGAATAGTAAATAGCATTTAATTGACATGAAACTTGACATGCGTGTTAAGGATATAAATAACTTACAAGCCGACGATTGGATTTTCAAAATATGTAGTCATATTTGTTAGGTTCTAAGACTTTAGGAACTAATATATTAGAACATCAATTTGTATTATGTTGGCAAACCATGATCAAAACATAGAGTCTAGGTTTAGGCTTGCTTAAAATATGTTTATTTGTAAAATTAGAATCAAGTGATTGCAGAATTTATTGGACTAATTCTACAAGGCTCAATCGATCGAAAATTAGACTTGATCGATCGAATCACGTGCAAATTTGTTTTTCTACAAAATTCCAATTTAGCCTAAACTCTACGTAAACGTATTAGGATTCATGTAAAACACTCCTATATATAAAGGAAACCCTAAAACGTTTTTATAAGTTTTTTTAGAGAGAAAAGAGTGTGCCTCTTTTTGTATCTAGGGTTTTGTACCCAAAAGAGCTCTCTAAGGACTTAGTCGCCTTATGTTGTGTGTGTGTGAATCTTTTGTGAGATCAAGAGGTGGTTGCCTTCACACATACTTAGGATTTCCAAGATTCAAGATTATGTCAAGAACTTGGTGATCATTCAGTTGCTGCATTTAAAAAGCTTAAAGATACATAAGCTGGTGTGCTTGTACTTGCTGGGAATCCAAGAAAGAAGTAGTCCGTGGACTTGGAGCTGTCACGTGGTCGTGGTAGTAAGTTTCCTACTCGAGGTAGCAATATGATGTTAGTGGTCTAAGTCGCTATTGTGTAAATTTCAATTCGTTCATAGTGGATTCAGGTTTACCTTGACGATAGTTAGGTTAAATCCTCCTTACGTTTTTATCGCTTTGGTTTCTTGGGTTAACATATTGTTGTGTTCTTTATTTTCTGCACTTTACAATGATATGATATATTTGTATTAACCTAGATCTGATTAATTTGACTAAGCAATCACTTGGCTAATTAACTAGGTTAATCTGGTTGTATCTTAAGGGGTCTAAAAACGTACAATATTAATTTTTTAGTTGAAGTTATAGCCAATGCCAAAACCAAGTTTATAGCCAAATTTTTAACAAATGTGGGTTACATGAGAAAAATGGAGCAAATCCTTAGATAAGTGAAGTATCAACTTTCAAATCACGTGTATGCAACGTGAATTCAATTAAACTACAAGTAGGCTTATTGTAATCACCCTTTTATCAAATACCCAATGCACCAGCCCTATTGGAATTGACCTTTTTACATATGACTGCTACTTCAGTCGTAGTCTGTGGTGTTGGGGAAAGCAATTGGCTTGTTTGTAGAAAAGTAATAAAAAACTCTAACAGAGCTTACTCTCCCCTCATAAATGACTGCAAGTCCTCCTCAATTAGTTCTAGCACTTCAAGGTTAACCACGTGTGCCGAGAAGCCAATAGAGTCGCAAACAAGCTTGGCAAGGAAGGCTGTTCCCACCCTTTTGATTTTGTTATTCTAGACTTTCCCAATTCTGAAGAACTATGTAATTTTTGGAGCTCAGATGCTTCGGGTTGTACACCTTAAGGCGTTCTGCCACAAAATTGTTTGATTTAAATAGTTAATGTTATATGAACCACACCACCACCACCACCCCCCCCCCCCCCCGGGGCAACAAAAAAAAACCCAAAAAAAAAGAGAAGTAATATAACATTGATTTGGACCCTTCAATTAGGTGCAACTTAACACCGAAAAAGACTAAACTGCCCTAAGAATAGTCAACTACTTAATGAGCAGTGAGGGATAATTTTGGACTAGCAAGTGATATGAACACATTCAATGGAGTGTACTAGACTTGTCAATCGTGATTTGATTTCTATCTATTTGATAATTTGATAGTTTAAAGGAGGAAGGGATTGAATGCCGGACATGTCCATTAAAAATACCAAAAGGTACTAATTATTTAAGTTATAATGCTCATTTTAATACTAATATTTCACATTACACCTGCCTAAAAAAAGAGTTTAGATCAGGAATAATAGCACAACTAATAGTAATCATAACTCATTTTTATATTTTTGATCTTGTATTAATCATATTCATTGTTACCACAGTTTATAAGATTTTAATAATAAAATTATCACCATATTTATATGCGCTTTGCAGTCTATATTTTCAGGTACTACTTACAGTGACAAGCCAATCCAAAGAGCAACAAGAAAATCGCCAAAAGAATGCCAGAATGCTCTTACAGACCTGCCCAATGCTCTAAACATTTTTAGTGCCAAACTTTGTCCATTATTATATGTAGTGACAAATGGACACTTGCCCTTATTTTGCACAACCATTAGTTTTAAGATCCAATTTTTATAATATAAACTAGTTGAAAATCAATGCAATGCACAAATTTTTCTAATATAATATAATTTTTTATTTTTTCTAAATATTAAATTTGATAATTAGGATATTACAAATTTATTATAAATGTGATTGAATATGGAATTAAATACTCTACAATTAGAAATTTATTATAACTGTATACTGAATAATATATTTACCATCAAAATAAAATAAGATATACAAAGATTCTAATGAAAGATTTAAATATTGAATGAAATATGATGTGAAAAAATTTATGTGGAAAAATATTGTTAAATTAATCAAAAGTCAAATGTTTTTAATTTTATATATACTAGTGTGTAATCCCATGCATATGTATGGATACAATTAAAAATAAACACAATCAAACAGTTTAAATTATACATTTTATAAGATGTTCAAATTATACATGGTATTAGCTTACACTTTTTTAAACTATACGTTTTTAAATTATGTAATGGTTTCTCATTATATATGTGTGTGTGCGCGCGCACGCACGTGTGTGTAATTTAAAATTTAATTGGATTTAGATTCTTCGATTTTTATACCCAATAATTCACTTGCCACAAAAATTAAAAAATTAATTGGATTCCAATTGTAATCAAATCTAGAATCTGAAAAACTATTTCTTCACTTTTTAATTGGTGTTATTCGGTTCTTTATATATTAAGTCAACAAAGTGTGCAATGCATAAAAAAAATTTAATAATATAATTTGTTAAAAAAATGATTTTTCCTCTCTTTAATTTAGTATATAAATATAAAATTTAATAATTATGATGGAGTAATATAAATTTATTATGATTGTATTAATGTATATGAAATTTTTTGACGTGAATTCCAATTAATTCAGCTAGTGTGTAACCCCGTGTATATGCACAGATACATTTAAAAACAATCACAATTAAACAGTTTAAATTATACATTTTAGAAGATATTCAAATTATATATGGTAATAGTTTACACTTTTTTTAAACTATATGATTTTAAAATATGTAATGGTTTCTCGTTATATATATATATATATATATATATATATATTGTAAAGACACGATTCGTGACGGACCGTAACAATGTTGGGCTCCCAGCCCGCCTCCAGGAGAAAGACTCCTAAGGCGAAGACGACTTAACCATGTATGGATGTCACGTAAAACCCACCGTTTGGCGACCAAGGCCTAGCCTTTCAAACCCACGCTCTACAAATGATGTTGTTTGGGCCTTTTTACGTGCGAACCCAACACTGTTACGGTCCGTTACGAATCGTATCTTTACATATATATATATATATTTTTTGTGTATAATTTAAAATTTAATTGGATTTAGAATCTTAGATTTTTGCACCCAATAATTCTCTTGCCACAAAAAATTAAAAAAAACTTGGCACAAAATTGGATTCCAATTGAAATCAAATTTAGAATTTGGAAAACTATTTCTTCAATTTTTAACTGGTGTTATTCGGTTTATTATATATTAAGTCAACAAAGTGTGCAATACATAAAAGAAATTTAATAATATAATTTGTTTAAAAAAAATTATTTTTCCTCTCTTTAATTTAGTATATAAATATAAAATTTAACAATTATGATGGAGTAATAGACAATTATTATGATTGTATTAATGTATATGAAATTTTTTGACGTGGATTTCAATTAATTCAAGTAGTATGTAACCTCGTGCATGTGCACAGATAGAATTTAAAAAAAAATCACAATTAAATGATTTAAATTATAAATTTTAGAAAATATTCAAATTATACACGGTATTAGCTTACATTTTTTTTTTTTAACTATACGTTTCTAAAATATGTAATGGTTTCTCATTATATACTAGCACATAATCCATGCAAATGCATGAATGCATTTAAAATTAAATACAACTTTTATTATAAAAATATAAATAATTAGTTAAATATTTTTTTTATATTTAAAATAGCATGTAACATGTAAGGACACAATTCTCTGGCGGCCCAATAAGGATGTTGGGCTCACGCATGAACGATCCCTCACAATATGATTTGTAGAGAGTGGGCTTGAAAAGCTAGCCGTTGGTCACGGGGCGGCGCCCGGTTCTGGTTTTAGAGGAATTCGTGTAGAAAAAGGATTTGGGCTTGAACGTTTAAGCCCTACGGCGTCGCATCCTATGGGATGGGCCTCCTCGGAATTGATCCGAGGACCATTAGGGTCTTACCCCGGTTACCCGACGATGGGTTTTTCTGTAATCTCAGGTGTTGTTAAGATGTTCTCACCCAGATCGTCTCCCTTTTTTGGAGGTGGAATCGGCCCCCCCTTCGATTTACTTTCTTTCTTCTTTTATACTCGTCTGCGTTCACTGTCCTTCGTCCACGTGTAGGGTCAATCTTTACAGGACTGATATTTGTCCCATCAGTCTAATCCCAGAATTGTTGGGGATGGTTGATAAGGCTGCAGAGTACGGCTCTGTCAAGTGCAGAGTCTTATCTGGAAGGGTAGTAAGGATAACTTCCCCCAAGATATTTTGGATCTCCTTACAAATTCGTTCCTATACCAGTTTTACCCCTTTATTCCGGTGGGATTCTGGATCTGCCGAGGACTGGACTGTCCTCGGCTGCCTCCCAAAACTGTTTTGTGCTGTATTGTAGAGCTTGGGCCACAGCTCTCCTCGGCTTGGGCATTCGGATTTTCCAAGAGCAACTGGGCCTGGCCCTTAAATTATTGGGCCCCACAATAGCCCCTCAAAACCCTGCTATCCGACTTCTGGGTTGGAAAGGAGGGTTTTGGTAAACCCGGGCCTTTAGTAGGGCTTATTTAGTTCAGCCCCGCATTAATGTGGGCGGTTTTCATCTGTCCAGGAAATTCGCTGGTTTACCAGATACACCTTTTAATTCGCTCGTAATCTACTCCTGCCGTTTGGCTATCCAAGGTGCGCCTTCAATGGCTTCCCTTTACGAGGTTAATTCACGTTCGGCGGCTCATCTGATGGGGTGGGGAAGTGGAACGGACATACCTTTATTCTTCAGATTCCTTTTGGAAACCTGAATGAATTTAATTCCCTTCGTTTTGCCCTTCCTATAAGAAGGCAAGCAGGAGGCCATCACTTTCGTGTAGACCCATTTCCATCCTTCTGAGATCTGAAACCCATAGCCTCCTTTAGCATTTGCTTAACCCGATTGTTATACACCATATCATTATACATCTACCATAACGAATGATGAAGGAACCATGCCCCTCCTCAAAACACCATGTTCTGATAAAGCTTGAAATGGCTCGGTCAGGGCAAGGATGGCGCAGACTTAAGATATGTCCCGCCTCTCTTTCAGCCAAAATCCGAAGCAGGGACTCATCACGTCCAACTTTCGGCGTGATTGAGTCGAGAACTCCCTTCATCATAACCAACCGCTCTCTTATGAGCTCACCTAGTATGGCCCCGGCGTGTTAGGAGTCAGGACCGAAGCAGGGACCAAGTGTCTCTGCTTCTTCCTTTCTTCGTTCACTGGTGGCCCTCTCCGCCTTCCTTCCCTAGTCTTCCCAGCACCAGATCCATTCTGGTGCTTTCTCTTCTCCCTCTTTTGCTCCCTTTCTTTCTTTTCATCTCTTCTCTCTTCTTCTCCTCCTTCCTTACTCATGTCCTCCATCTTCTTCATTCATCTCCTCCATCTTCTTCATTGATTTCTTCCTTACTATTTCCTTCTTCATTTTTTCCCAAAGAAGGTTCTTGTCGTAATATGAGCAGTATTGAGACAGAGATTGGAGAGACTTTGAAGATGAGTTTAAAAGACACCTGACTGTTTACATATCTGTACTACGGATGTTATTGTTGCTTAGGCAGTTCACATTTTGTATAGGCTTGTTTGAGCCCCTCTTTGTACGCTATAATAATTTTTCGTATTAATAAAAATTTGTTGTTATTTCATTTCACATATTCTGTCTCTTTGTTTTTATAAATTTGCAAGTGCTGCTCGGCTCAATAATATCGCATCTAAATCAATGATGACTAAGACCGAAATACTTAATAATAAAAAGATGTCGCCATAACTTTAATAGAATTGTTTGACATAGCAATTCGTACCTGTAAATAGCGATACTTGCCCGAAACAAAACTGAGATTAGAACTGGATGTTCTATGTGGTGTAGGAAGTAATTATTTGAAGGCATATCACCCGCAAAAGTGAACAGCCCCTTTAGGCTGCCGAAATAGCGGAGCGTCTCGCCATCATCCGAACACTCTTATTGGCCTTAACACTTTACAGTAGTTGAGCCGAGGACTTTCCCTATCCGAGCAGTTGGTTTCCCCATAGGCTTGAGTCCGAGGACCATGCAAGGCCTTGGTACTGTCCAACACTTGTAAGCTTTCTTTTTTGTACTTGGTTTCCCATAGGCTTGAGTCCGAGGACCATGCAAGGCCTTGGTTCTGTCCAAAACTTGTAATATTTCTCTTTTGTACTTGGTTTCCCCATAGGCTTGAGTCCGAGGACCATGCAAGGCCTTGGTTCTGTCCATGGGCCCCTGTGCTGAACGGGTCTGGGCCGCGAATTTACTGGGCCCATAAATTGGGGGGTATTTCCGTAGTCTTAGGTCACGCGGTACTTTTTGGGCATCCCAGTGTTCGAGGTGTGCCTTCACGAGGCTCCTTTAATCTTAGGGTTGCAGACGGCATTAGAAATCGAGCCGGAGACATTTTGTCTGTAGCGTTCCTTGGAACGCTGTGTGAATTAAGTGCCATCACCTCATCTTTTAAATAAATAGGAGAGAAAGTTGATTTACCTTCGCACAAATCCTTCAGTCTCCTCTCCTAGTACATCATGTTTGAGGCGAGGGTTGGGGCAAAGGAGCTCTCTCCGCCACAAAGGCGCCGTGTCTTCCTGAGACTCCAGATAGTGAGGTACGGGCAAAGGAGGCATAGACTCAAGAGAATATTCCAGTTCGAGAGAGGGGAAAGGATGTTTCTCCCTCTTTTAGTCAAAATCCGAAGCAGGTTCTGGTCATGCCAGATTTTTGGTATGTCTGAAGAAGGAATTTCCGCCATCAGCGCCGTCTGCCTTATAGCAGGCAAATTTTTGCGGGGGCTTCCCAACTTCCGGCTCCCTGCACCTTTTCTGTAGATGGTGTTAGCCTGAGGTCAGGTTCTTTGGCTGCCTGAGTTATGGGCATGTAGAAGCGTCGAGGAATAGTTTCCTTAGACGACATCTTGGAACAGTAGCCAATCTCTCCTCTGAGCTATCTCCTCGGCATCATCTTCACTCTTTTGTACTTTTCTTTTGCTTACGCAGTTAACTCTAATGTAAGCTTGTTTCAGCTTTTATTGTACACTGTACTGTTCTTTTGTCTTAATAAAAGATGTGTTTATTTCTTTATACATACTTTTTTTTTTGCAACAACCACTTTGGGCCTGAATATTAAGTCTAAGCCTGCCTTTAACAATATTCTGGGCAGAAGAATACTTTAACACAAATCCTTATTAGTTTAAACTCGCAAATATTATCAAGTATAACAATGGTAATCCTCAATAGATTAAATTCATGGAACTAACCGAGATAGCTGTTGAGTGCTGCGCGATGCACGCTAGACCAATTCCCGAGAACGATAAACTCTAAACAATTCGTCCGAGATGATAGTTGAGTAGCGAAGGACTTTGTGCTTTCGGGTAATATGCTGTACCGTAGCGCATCATTCCCTTTGGCACGGGGGATCCGAGGGTAGACCGGGGAACCCGTGCAATTAAGGGATTGACCCAACTGTTAACGAGGAGTTCTCTTCGGATGGATCTTGAGGTTTATGTGCCATAGTACTTGGTTTCCCCATAGGCTTGAGTCCGAGGACCATGCAAGGCCTTGGTTCTGTCCAAAACTTATGATCTTTTTATGTACTTGGTTTCCCCATAGGCTTGAGTCCGTGGACCATGCAAGGCCTTGGTTCTGTCCAAAACTTGTAGATTTCTTTTATACTTGGTTTCCCCATAGGCTTGAGTCCGAGGACCATGCAAGGCCTTGTTCTGTCCAAAACTGATGATCTTTTTGTACTTGGTTTCCCCATAGGCTTGAGTCCGAGGACCATGCAAGACCTTGGTTCTGTCCAAAACTTATGATCTTTTTATGTACTTGGTTTCCCCATAGGCTTGAGTCCGAGGACCATGCAAGACCTTGGTTCTGTCCAAAACTTATGATCTTTTTATGTACTTGGTTTCCCCATAGGCTTGAGTCCGAGAACCATGCAAGGCCTTAGTTCTGTCCAAAACTTATGAGATGTTTTTTATGTACTTGGTTTCCCCATGGGCCACAGCTCTCCTCAGCTTGGGCCTTCGGATTTTCCAAGAGCAACTGGGCCTGGCCCTTAAATTATTGGGCCCCACATAACACATGCATACATATATATATATATGCATTTAAAATTAAATACAATTTTTATCATAAAAATATAAATAATTAGTCAAATTATTTTTTAAAAAAGTAAACATAATTAGTCACATATTAAATTCTTACCTAAATTTAATACTACTTATGATTTTTTTTTCTAATTTTTAATATGATAAAACGTGTGGTGAACTAATACAGCGTAGGCGTGTAAAAGCAGAATCTGTAACACACAATTACTACAACTCTTCTACGAAACCTAAGTTTCACAAGAACACTAGGCTAGTAGGCAAAATAATAGAGAAAGCATCTCTAACAAACTTTTATTAATCAACGCATAACAATTATCAACCTCTTTACAAAAAGTATTTATAGAAATATAATTTCTCCTACACCTTTTAGGAAAAGAAATAATAAACCTACTTCTATTTGAGAAAGGAAAAATAATTTAACTAGGAAAAGAAAAACAATTAAAATTCTAATTCAACAAGGAAAAAGAAAACAACATAAAATATTAAAATATTTTATTCTCCATTAATCAATCTGCATCATGAACTTTGTTTGTGGTGATTTTTATTGAGTATATGTGATTTTTTTTTTAAATTTTATAGTTCATTAATATTAGATTCTTAATGTTTTGCACTCATTAACACACTCGATACAAAGATTAAATAACTTAAGTGGATAATTATGATGTGGTCCCCACATAAATTTAGACACATGGTGCAAAATTGGATTCCAATTTCAAATTATAATTAAACTTGCTCTAAATTTTACCTATTAATATATATATATATATATATATATATATACGAGTGTGTGTGTGTGTGCATGCATGTGTGTTATTTAAAATTTAATTGAATTTAGACTTTTCGATTTTTGCACCCAATCATTTACTTGCCACAAAAATTAAAAAATTAGATGAATACAAAATGTAAAGTTGAATTCCAATTGAAATCAAATTTTGAATTTAATTGGATTTGAATTCTTCAATTTCTATACTCAACTTAGACAAATAACACAAAATTAGGTTCTAATTTAAAATTCTAATTAAACTTTTTCTGTGTCTTTCCTATATATATATTAAACTCTTAATATTAATTTATATTAAAAAAAAAAAACATAAGTAATTCCCAAACCCCATTTCATAAAATCACAAAACAAAACACAACAATCCCACAAAGAAAGGAGACCCCCATCAACAAGAACATCATAGAAGCGAACATCGTCTTCACGGAAAGCAAAGGAGGCGCAAACGATGGCGCCTACGGAGACTTTAGAGCAATCAGAGTCTTGGACCTGTACGGAAATGGGTCTGAAGCGCTCCCTCAAGTTGTCAATGTCTCTCTTGCTCTTCTACTCGCTTCCTCTCATAATCTTGTCGTACTCATCCGAAAACCCACAGAACTTCACCCTCAATACGTCGCCGTTTTCCTCCGCCACCACTCTCACGCTGTACCACGCGTCGTCCACGTCCGCTCTGTACTCCATCCACGACGCCATGTCGTTTTTCGACTCTTTCCTGTTGTTTTTTTTTCTCGCTTTCCTGAGCGCCTCTTCCCCCTTTTTTTTAGAAGATGCCTCCTCCTCCTCCTCCTCCTTCTCGAGCGGTGGGCGTGATAGTTTTTTTATATATATTTTTAACAAGATATTATTATTATTTTTTTATAATAAATTAGGTTATTGCTTTTTTTTTTGGTCGTTTATTTGTTTTTTTTTTTATTAGGCACTATTTTTTTAATAAGATATATAAATAAATATATACATACTCATTTTGTCCGAACCTCAATTTTTTCACTTTCAACTAAACCAAAAATTAAAAATTAAAAAAAAAAATTTACCATCCATCATTTTTTATCTATTTACTTTTCACTATTCTAACTAATCGGTCATTTATGATTGGATGAGGGATTTGAAGTTCAATTTTTCCTTATGTAAAAAATCAATTGACATCTTAATTTGATAATAAAAAATACTATTATAAAAAACGGATGGTATAAGTTGTATATATATACACAACTTATGAGAACTTGTTTTCATTCGGTTTTCTGGTTTTGGTCAAAAGGAGCTCCATTGTGTGATCATTTTTCGATGTCTCTTGGGAAGAGATGGGCCGCCATAACTATTTTCATCCTCTTCTTTGTTATCAGCTTCGTCTATTGGATTGACAACGTAAGTCCCTCATACTCTTCTTTGTTATCTGCTTCGTCTATTGGATTGACAAGGTAAGCCCCTCCCAGGCTATCTATTATCCTCCCAAGTTTGTTTGTTTTTCTTTGCTGATTAACATAGTTAATAACAATCTCTTTTTCTTTCAAAAAGTTATAGAGGTGTTTAACGTGGTTGTTGACCATAACCTTCGTTACAGTGTCCAGAGTTTTCTCATTTTCTGAAGTCATAAACCAAAGGCCTGTATGATTATTGTGGTCTATATTGATCAACCCCACTCTTGATAGTCATGTCCTAAATCACTCACATCTCATCTTTATATTTAAACCAAACATCTACTTTTTTTTCTATCTTACCCTGCCCTTCGGCAAGTTTGGGCCGAAGTCAACCATTGCTTTGGGAATAGGAGAGAAAATTAAAGGGACTTTGGATCTAGGAATAGAACTATAAAAAATAGATAAAAGGTACTAGAGTAATGAGTCATGCTATTTTTGATAATGACTCAAGAGTAATGATCATTTGAATCTATCTTTTAGGTTCCATTATTGCCAAGGCTAACTATTGAGAACAGCTGTAGCATTTTTATCAAGTTGCTGAGCGGTAGTTATCCAAAAAAAAAACTTGCTGAGTGAAAAATAGAGGGATGCAATATAAATTATATTCCAAACAACTTTTGTGTTTCAAACTTTTAGAATACACAATTAGCACTTTAAACTATAACATGTGTTACACTTTATATTTTATTATTAATTCTGTTGATATCAGAAAAGGTAAGTGTCTTATTTTAAACTAGAGGGAAAGATAAGTGTAATAACCTTAAAAAAAAAAAAAAAAAAAAAAATTAGGGGAAGTCAGTATAATTTTCCCAAAAATAATATGGCTACTCAGGAGTGAATGTACTTTTGGTTAATATTGGTTAGCCCTGTTCTTAATTTCTTTATTTTTTAGAAGACCGTTCTTAATTTCTTGAGTCTAAAGAAACAATTGAAAGCCATTATATATTTTCTTTAGTATGTATTGCTTTTAGAATCCAATTCCCATCATCTATTACATAATATTTTATTTTAATGGCTTCGTAGTTGAGTGGTATCTTGGATTAAACATATGACTAAGGAGAAATTAGTGCTATTTTTTTAGACTAGTACAAGCCATTGCACAAGGAGAAAAGTTTTTTTTATTCCGTTTTAATTCCTAAATTAGTCAATGGCGTGCAGTTTACGAGTATTTTAAGACTCTCTTAAAAGACTCGTAAACTGCACGTCATTGACTAATCTAGGAATCATTCAAGGTATATTCCCCTATATTTTGAACACTTTGGTCCCCACTTCCTTTGACTAATTAATTATCGTTTCTTCATTGTTTTTTTAAGTCTGCCTTAACAGGTAACTACTTCTTTAGGACATTTGTAAATACACTAAGTCCTAGAAAGTCCTCCGCCCAAGTTGAGTTCCCATTCAAATTCAATTGCTCCAATACGAACTTAACATGTCCAACCAATCACCCGGTGACAATTGAGAAAGCGGAATCATCCCCTGTGGCATGTCCAGAGTACATGCGGTGGATTCACGAAGACCTACGGCCATGGAAGAGTGCCGGAATCACGAGGGACATGGTGGAAAGGGGAAGAGATTATGCAACTTTTAGACTAGTGATTGTAAAGGGAAAGGCTTATGTTGAGCAAATTAGGGGGACATTTCAAACTAGGGATATCTTTTCAATATGGGGAATTTTGCAGCTTCTGAGATTGTACCCTGGGAAGGTACCAGATTTGGAGTTGATGTTTGTCTGTGGGGACGAAACCGTGGTTAAAAAACGTGACCACCAAGGGCTTAAAGCCACGTCGGCGCCACCGGTGTTCAATTATTGTGAGGATGATGAAACACTAGACATTGTCTTCCCTGATTGGTCCTTCTGGGGTTGGTAAGTTTCAATTGCTTTTCAAATTTAATTACAATTTCATTCCAAAAAGTTACTTGTAAATCTCACATATTTATTAAACACACAAACACTTGTAAATTTCACATACCTAATATTGTATATCCATAAGATGAGGTACTCGTAAACAGTAAATTCACCCCATAATAATTTTCTAAGATGGTCGACGTTATAATAATAGCTTTACTGATCTAATTAAGTAAACTTGTAAAAAAGGTTATACTTCTTTGATTTTTTTGGGGTTGCACTCCTTTGTTTTCCCATCTATATATATATAAAACCAAAACTTTTAGAGCTCTCACATTTTTACATCAGCATTATTAAAAAAAATAATAATAAACATCTTTTTTTTCCCATCAAACACAAATTACAAATCTCGATACTTCTTGAAAAAAAAAAATTCTCTCTTCTCATCTCTCTTCTCCCTCCTTCGAAGCAGCTACCGTCTCTCTCTTTTCTTAGCCTTTCAACCAAGGGAGTGAATATGGGACTGTCCTGGTTGGTACAGCCAATATATTTCGTACCAGCACTTTGACTGGCACTAATTTAAACACAAAAACACAGTCCCTTACCAAGCATAAAGAACTTCGGCCATTGCTGCTGAGAGAAACCTTCGTCCATGGACCAATACTTGATGCAATGGCTGCCAGTTATATAAGGAAACAAAGAGAGATCTGCAACTTGTATGAGGAAAGACTAAAAGAGAGTGAAATATATGTTTTTATTTGAAATTAGATCTTAATTTACCCTTTGTGGACATGGAGTAGTGTGTCAAATAGTGTGGAGAGGTAACGTGTGTTAGTGGTTGAAGCCAACTGTGAAGTAAAGAAGATTATGCGAAGAAAAAAGTGGGAAGACAGTAAAAAGGAAAAATAAAAGATATTAACACGTAGGAGAGTAGATAAATCATAAATATAGTTTTTTTTTTAATGGATTTGGTTTATTTTCAGTAATTTTTTAATAGAGAATCTTTTTTTATTATAAATACACAATAGTAAGTGGTAGTGAGTTTTAATCTCCACCTTTTATTTAATTAGTGGATGATATGACAGTTTCTCATTAAAAAAGGAAAAAAAAAATTCAATTAAAAAAATATTGAAGATAAGACAAACTTTTTTTTATAAGTCTAAATTAATATATAGATATACATTTAGCTTGCGGCTTGGTTTAAAAAGCTTTTTTTATTTTTTATTTTTATAACTATTTAGCTTATTTTTGCTACTATTTAGTTTATTTTTACTACTATTCATGAGTCTCATTATACTTTTTAGTATTATTCATGAGTCCTACTGTACTATTTCAGCTACCTTCTGGCTTTATCTATGGTACTTTTAACAAAAAAATTTTAGTTTCAACTAAATAAACTGTTCCTAAACAAACACTTAGAGTGTAGAATTTTTTTTTAATCAGGTATTAACTTCTACGGTGGATAAAAGAAAAAGATAAAAATTAAATAAAGATTAAAGATAAAGATAAGAGAGAGAAAAAATAGAAAGAATAAATCAAATCAAATAGGAAAAAAATAGAAGATTGTGTGTGTGATTGAATAATCTTCTAAGTCATATTTAATAGCTTTTCCGTGCATCGCATGGGTTAGCGACTAGTGTGATTCATAGTTATTCTTTTTTCTTTTTTGGTTTAAAAAAAAAATCATTAACAAAAACTTTTCCTTCGTTAGGCCTGAGGTCGATATAAAGCCATGGGGGACAACGTTGGAGGCCCTAAAAGAAGGCAATAAAAAGATCAAATGGAAAGATAGAAAACCCTATGCTTTCTGGAAAGGGAATCCATATGTGTCTCAAAAAAGAGTAGAGCTTATGAAGTGCAATCGCTCTAACAAAAATGATTGGAATGTTCGTTTATATACCCAGGTGAATTTCTTTATCAAATTCCTTGATTTTTATTTTATGGAATATTCATACAATTCTAGTATGAGTGGTCAATTGTTTAGTTATCCGGAACTTTTTGCTAACAATATTTAGTAAAAGAGAAGACATTATGAGGGCGGTTGGGCTCTGCGTCTGTGCGTCTGCGTTTTCTCCAATTCACGTTTTCTCCTTTTCTTTTTTTTTCTTCTTTTTTTTTTGCCCACATTTGTTGACTTTGTGAGACAAATTTTACTGTTATGAACAGTAAATGTACTGTTCACGTACTGTGTTGACACTGTTCACGTATTAAAAAATATTAAAAACGGGTCCCACGGTACTATTTACACATTTAAAAATTATTTTGCTACAGTGTTTTCAGTTTTCAATTTTCAATTTTCAATTTCAACAACAATAAGCTCAATCCAAATGGACCCTATATACTTGTACATCAAACAGGGTTGGCTTAATACAATTTCAGGCTTAAAGTAAAAAATTTAATGGGTGTTTTCATATTTAATTATCACTTAAATAATATTTAGTTTATTAACCATCAATTTAGTAAATGTTTTATATTACAAATTTTTATTAACAACCCATTATTCTTACTTTTAGTATGATTTATTCGCTTGAGCGATATTTGAGATATTATAAATTTTACTACATAAACCTTACAAAATAATGTGTCATCAATTAAAAAAATTAATTAATTCAAATTCATTTATTACATTGTTTCAGTAACACCAATCACATTTTTGCCACATCAATTCATAATTTTTTTGTAATAAAATTTTTGGTAGTTTAGCATTTTTTTTATTCATTTAATGGTGATTTGGTTGGATTTATATTAATCTATATTTATTTTTGGGAAAATGCTAAAAGATATCACAAATTTTATTTCAAAAATCTTACAAACTGAAATAAAAGAGAATTTGAATGGTTGCATTTCAACAAGATAATAAATGAAGGGTCAGGCTTAGGTCCAGTGTCCAGTAGTACTGGACCCATTGAGATAATGACATGTGTTCACTTTTGAACACATGTCACCATCTGACTGGATCCAGTACACTAAATGCGTTGGACTTAAACCAAATCCATAAATGAATATATGGATTACTTCTTGTGATGGTGACACTAAAATTTCTAAGCTCTCTGAAGTAAAATTTGTAATATATATAATAATAATAATAGGTGAAACTGAGAGAAATTCAAATTAGAAATTTAAATTAGAGTTTCAATTTTGCATCATGTGTCCTAAATTATTTATTCTTAAAGTGTTTTATTTCTTACTTTTAAAATCAAATGTGAAACCAAATCATAAATATTAATCCAAGTGAGCTATTAAGTAAAAAAACTAAAGAGTTTAGAATAAATAAATAAAGTGCTTCACAATAAGTTTTTTTTTAAAATGACAATTTACGTTTGATACCTAACAATATTCACACAAAATTTTTTAAAGAGTTAACAAAATATAAAAATAACTATCAATAGTATTTAAATTATATATATATATATATATAGAAATTATATTATACATCTTATTATATATCTTTAAGTGTATCCATATATATGTATGGAGTTACAAGCTAGTATTTATAACATCACTCAATTTCTCAAGCATTCTTAAAAGAAGAGGGGGAAAAAAGTAACAATTCACACACACACACACACACACACACACACATATATATATTAAAAAAATAAAAACTTATGCCCCCTCTTTTGGGGGGGCCTTTATCTAGTAGGGGTCCTAGGCCTAGGGCCGGTGGGCCAACCCTAACATCATTGACATGGTTGATTGTCAAAATTGTGAAAAACACATGTAATTATCTTAATAAAAAACTTAAATTAGTTATCTTATCTTTGTTTTTCATGAAAAAAATACCCATTGAAGTGGACGGCTTCTTCAAACAATAAGTAGCTGAGAGATTATCTTTTTAATTAAATGATATTGAGCATCTTATCGAGAAACAAGTGAGCTATTTCTTTGTGAAATTGTGCTTAATTTCATATGTGGAAATTATGCAAAGATCTTGTTTGATCCTATTTTAGAAGCACAAATAGAGTTTTTTTTCCTCTTTAGAAGAAATAGTGTGAAAGAAACATATGGAAAAAAGAACTAGGCAGACAGGGTTTTGAGAGAAATTTGGAACATATTTATTTCAACTATTTTATCTGTATTCAGGATTGGGGAAAAGAATCTAGACATGGATTCAAGAACTCAAAACTAGAAGACCAATGCACCCATAGGTAAATATTGAACTTCTTTAATTTTCTCAACAATTTATTTTTCTTCATTTTTCTTATTATTTCCTTTGAAATATGTCATAATACATTCACAGTGTTATTAATGACATTATTTCTGTTTTGTTTGGCTTTTTCATCTGAAGATATAAAATTTACATAGAAGGAAAGACATGGTCAGTGAGTGAAAAGTACATTCTAGCTTGCAACTCCATGACCTTGCTATTGATACCTCAGTACCATGACTTTTTCACAAGAAGCTTGGTGCCCATGCAACACTACTGGCCCATCAAAATAACTAATAATACATGCAGAGATCTTAAGCTTGCTGTGGAATTGGGCAACAATCACACCGACAAAGTAAACCTCTCTTACTCTCTTCCCCTCTTGACACAGCCAAATTTAGCAACATGTGGACATGCATGTGTGGTGGCTTTGTTTTCCTAAAACAGTTCTCTTTTCTTGAATTATGAAAAACATAAACCAATGCAGAACACTTATATAGAAATGCACTGTTTAAAAGCCTTCTCAAAATGGTGTTAATTGTTTTTGTTAATTTTCTATTTTTCCTTAGAGAAATAGCACGATTTTTTCTGATTTTCTCATGGAATGCTTGTTATATACATAGTAGACTAGTGCTATACATTTTGGAAAGAGTAATGACAAGGATACTACAAAATTTACTACATAAACCTTACAAATTATTAACGTATCATCAATCACAAAAAAATAATCGAAAAATACTAAAACTGTTTGTTTGTTTGTTTAGACCTCTTTAAAACAAATTGTTTACACCTAGTGAATTAGCCAAGTACTTAGATTAATTATGAGATCTAGATTAAACAATAGTATATCATATCATGCACGTCAGAAAAGTAAAAGACACAAAGATATGATTACCTAGGAAAACCAATAAAACTAAATGTTTCAAGGTAAAAATCTAGGGAGGATTTGACCTAACTATCCTCAAGATAAACAAATCTACTAGAAAGAATTGAAGTTTACAAAAGATTTAACTCCTAAACCTAATGCTACCTCCAGTAGAACTTACTAACACGACCACGTGCAACTCCGACTCCACGAACTTTTCTCTCTTGGATTTGTTAAACACAAGCTTCCACACTTATGACTTTGAGATCCCACTTAATGGTTTCAAATCCCCAATCATTGTTGATCTTGTAGCAGCAACTTAATTCCCCTCGCACTTGCTTATAGATCTCGTTCCGATAGACACTTGTAGAGTTAGAAGGTTATAGAAACCTCACAGATCTCACAAGAGTAACTCACAAGTCTTCCAAGAGTCTTCAAAACGTGGTTAGGGTTTTCCTTTTATACTTATAAGTGTTAGACTAAAACCCTAAACGTTTTCACAAGCCTGACCCTGGTTTAAAATCTACATAATTAACTTTTCTGCAATTTTCGATCGGTCGAGTCTAATTTTTGATCAATCGAGCTTCATAGAACTTGAGCTCTTCTTTCTGCAACTTGAATGTTCTTGAATCTTGATTTGTACAATCTTGAGCAATGTCTAACACCTAATCTAGACATGTTTTTGGACTCCATTTGCCAACATACATAAAATAAGAATCTAAATATTTAATCCTAAATATTTAGAAGCTAACAAAAACTACTATCAATTTTACTAATCCTCCATCTATTATCCCTCAACTATAAATTGCGTCAATGTAATAATTCAACTTTCAAAATTAAGTCACAATCTCATCCTTATGTCTCCCATTTAAATTTTAACGTAATTAATAGTTGAAAGTTGATTTAGCTTTAGAATTTTCACACTTTCTATAGATACCTTTTAACTTATGCTCTATTTGCTACATTAATTAATTTTGTCAATCTCATTAAGATTTAAAAGAAGAGAAGTTTCATAATGATATTTACTTGCTATTGAAACTTACGGGACTAAGTTGATTCAACTAACAGTTGGGGGGATTAAACTGACACAACTAACACTCAAGGGACCAAATTAAACTTTATCGCATAATTTGATGACCGCATCAATAATTTAACCCAAATAAATGTCTTAATTTCTATTCTCTATGATTGATGACTCATTAATTTATAAAGCTTATAGAGTAAAATTTATAGTATCTTTTACATCACATTTAATTATTATGTTATTAAAGTTGTACATATTATATTCATTGATACGTCACCTTATAAGCAATGTAACAGTCAACAATGGGACCTAACAAGCACTATGTTTCTTATTTGGTGCTAGACATGCTTCAAATTCATTTATTTTCTTTATTTAATTGTTTTTCTTCACAATTCTATCTCCTACAACACTTATATTTCAGGCACAGGAAATTGGAGAGGCAGGAAGCAAATTCATTCAAGAGAAACTTAAAATGGACTTTGTTTACGACTACATGTTTCACTTGTTAAGTGAATACTCAAAGCTCTTGAAATTTGAACCAACAATTCCTGTAGGAGCGCATGAGGTCTGTTCAGAAACAATGGCATGTCAAGAGGGTAATAAATTTTGGAGAACTAAGAATTTCATGGTGGAGTCCATGGTGAAATCCCCTAGGAATACACTTCCATGCACAATGCCTCCTCCTTTATGATCTTCCAAGTTCCAGCTATTGATGCCATTTCTCGGAGAAAAATAAAATATAATGAAAGAAGTGGATATGTGGGGTAATGAATATTAGGAGAAACTAGTTAGTTGAAAATTTGAAATACAATAAAGGCCTCTGTTGTTTGTGTGCATTTGTTTTGAAGCTTAAAATTTGGAGTATAATCCAGTATTTAATTTCTCGAACTTCCATTTGGGCTTTGAAGGTTACTCTAAGTTTCTAACAAAAATTGTTACTTAAAAAAATAGGGGCTTTGAACAGGGCCGGCCCAAGGCCTAGGCCTAAGGCCCCACCAAAAAAGAAAATTTTCCTTAGGAAAAAAAAGACCCCACATCCTGTAGTTAAATGCCTAAATTTTATAAAATTATATATAATTTTTAAAAGGTTATTCATTTTTTTTCTTAGTGATTTTTTTTTTTTTGAAACTTTTATTAGTAATTTTTTTTTTTTACAAGATAGAATTTCTACTCTAACATAATCTAAGTGTATATGTATGTAAAGCTCTCTCTTAGAGACTTGAACCTCGGCCCTTGCCCCCCACACTCCACAAGTATTAATACTTGTGAAGTGACTACTGCATCAAGGGTGTGCAGTGGTATTAGTGATGTTAAGGATGCTACAAATTTTATTATTAACTTACAAATTGCCATGTTATTAATTACAAAAAAGTGATAGACATTCATTAGTTAAATTGATGAAGTTCATCAATGAGAGTCAATGTTACATTATATTTTGAACATTTTATAGTGCTTTTAATTAGCGCATTTGTACCACCGCACACTCTTGGTGCGATGGTCACTTCACAAGTATAAGTGTTTGTGGCGTGTAGAAGACAAGGGTTGGAGTTCAAGTCTCCAGGAGAGAGCTTCACACATATATTCACTTAGATTAGGCTATAGTAGAATTCTATCTTATATCAAAAAAAAAAAAAAAAAAAAATTAGCGCATTTTTCTTTTTCATCTATTAAGACTCTCAAAATACGAGGCCAATAGAACCTTAACCCAATTGAAACCCTAAAATGTTTCAAAAAGATGTTGCAAACGTGTTAAATCATTAATTATAGATTAATCTCTACTAATAGTTTGATACTTTAATTTTTGTAAATTGATTACCTACAATGTCACACACCAAATAATATTTATCTCTCTCTCTTAAAACAAGATATAAAAATAAAAATTAGATTACAACTTTACTTAACTATGCATTGTCATATATCCAAAATAAAGCATCTTTTTTAATCGTAATATATTTTTATTTCTTTTTATTATTATTTATAGTTCAACTATGATATTCAATTCTCTATATGAAGTTAACATGAGTTTGGTTAGTATTATTCATCAAATCATATATTTAATTTATCAAATTAACCTTGATTTTATTAGTATTAAATATTTTTTAATTAATATTTACATATTAAAAGCCCACAAATTAATATTTATAGTTCAACTATGATATTCAATTCTCTATATGAAGTTAACATGAGTTTGGTTAGTATTATTCATCAAATCATATATTTAATTTATCAAATTAACCTTGATTTTATTAGTATTAAATATTTTTTTTTAATTAATATTTACATATTCTTTTTAATTAGTATTAACTTTTTGCCTTAGGCCCCAAATTATGTTAGGGCCCCTGGATTTGAAGGTTGGGGTGTGGAATAGAAATTTACATGAGTTGGGCTTGGTTTCTAGGCTTTGGAACTCTATTGATATATTTTGGGAAAAATACCAACACACCCCTTGAACTTTGAGTTGATGGTCATTACACCCCTAAACTTTTAATTTAGCCAATTTAGTCCTTAAACTTTACACAAGTGCCAAATAGAGTCATCTGTTAGATTGCCGGTTATTATCAAATGGCCGAAGCATTAAAAAACAAAACACACACACACAAACTAAAGCATTGAAAATAACAATTTCAATTATCTAACTCAAAACAATTAATGATCGCAAGCCCCCCCCCCCCCCCCCCCCCCCCCAAAAAATGATCAAGCACGTGTATTATCTAACTTTTCAACCAATAAGTTCCAATTAACCGCTAAATATCAAGTACATATATGAGATTCATCATTCATGTTTGGAATAATAAACCCAAAACACAAAACTCAAATGCAAATAAAATCAATCTTACGAAATCATGCTAACGATCATTACGAACTCTAAAGATTAAACGGATATAGAGTCATAGAGACAAATTGAAACAAATTAACGTCACTAAGAAAGCAAACGCTTGATTATTTGACAAATTGAAACAAATCCATTAGACACAAATTTTTTTTTTCTTTTTTTGACCAGTTCATCATCAAGGTTAATCAAACGCTTCATTGTTTGCCTAGAAAAAAAAAATGAAATCAAAGGGCAGTTAGTTTGCCGAGAAAATGAAAGAAAAAAACCATCAAAAGAAAAAACAAAATAAAACAAACAAATTAACAATCTCTCTTAAAAAATGTCTTCTTTCAAATCACAAAAAAAAAAAAAAAAAAAAAAAAAGGACTAAACCTAAGCCATAAAAGATAAAACAAAACTATTGAAAAAAAAAATACATAAACAAACTTGATAGAACATTGCAAAGAGGAGCATCAAAAGTCAAAGCCTGCTAGGAGCAAGTGGATGAGGTTGATAAGTAGGGGGAGAGAGTAAGGAGAGGCGAAGACGTTGCTAGGAGCTTGGGCGAGAAATATTAGAGAGAGAGAGAGAGAGAGAGAGAGAGAGAGAGAGGTGGGGAACTAAAATGGGGATCTAGATATGTATAGGGTTTGTAATTGAAATGATGTTGTTTTAGGTTTTTTATTTTTTAAAATCTCATACCAAAATGACATTTTTTTGGAATTGATATTAAAATTAATATCAAGTTCAAACGACATCGTTTTGGTATTAGATTTAAAAAATTTTAAAACCCTAACATTTCCTAATAACCTATATCTCTCTAATGCCATTTCTCCTTTTTCTTTGTTGCCTCTCTCAAACTCACACTTTCACACCTTCTCTCTACAGAAACCTACAGCAATTCTATATATATATTATATGTATGTTAAATTATAGCAAATAAATATATATACACACCGGTGCGGTGCAGTTTCTCGTTGGATTTCAAAATAGCCACTGATTGCCCACCGGCCGCTTTCAATATGCCTAAATCTCTACCAACCATCACATCGAACACTTACGATGGAGCTTTGTATCAGTCAGATCGGATCATTTCAATGCCAACCGGTTTCATTAGTGTTGGTCGAATCTTGAACACACCTAGTGCTATGAAGAATTGGCTATTGAAGTAGAACAAAAAACATCAGCTACCCATCCTCCGATCCTCATCCTATTGAAGTATCCAAATGGCAAATAGTCCAAATGTGAACATAAGAATTCTTGAAAGTAGAATTAAGAATGTCAAATTTTGGCCAAATTTTGAATTAAGAGGACCAAACTTATAAAGGGGAATATGATTTTCTCCCTTTCATGGTTGAAACTATTATTTCTTGGATTTAATAATATACATAGTGTTAGAGAGAACGAGATAAATTTACCACCATCAATTTGAGGGGGTTTCAGGGAATTTTATATAGGCTTCACTTAATTTTGTTAGGGATAAGAGCCTGAGACCAATATAAAGCTGCGAAGAAGTGTGTTGAAGGACAAAAAAACAAGGCAACACAAGAATCAAATGTAAGGACACGGTACCCTATTGGAGAGTGAATGGCTCAAATTAGAAAGAAAAAAAAAAACCATTTGAAAATTGAAGTGCAATGTCTGAAACAAAGATAACTGGAACACTTGCCTATGTACATTAGTTAATACACATTCTTCTCATTTACTCACAAATGTTGATCATTCTCACTTTCTGATCCTATAGTACACATATTGCATATAATAATTCTTGTATAATGTGTTCTAATTTTTGGTTAATCCCATTAAACATCATGTGTTCAATTGGTTTACATGAAATTTATTTCAAACTTTTAGGTTTAAAGGAAACTTAGTAGAAACTCTAAGGTTTAAATAAAATTATAAAATTTTATAATAACTAGTAATAATATCCTTGTCTGATGCATGGATTAATTAAAAATATATGTGTGTAAGAAAGAAAATACTTTACTGATATTATCGAATGTAATGGGTAAGGTTTTTTCTTTCTTTTATTTATTTATTATTATTTTTTTTTTGGAGAAACACACACACACACATATATAAGGGAAGAGGGATGAGATAAGGGAATACACTCACACGCCAACACCAAATTATGTTAATGGGTAAGTTATATTATGTTAAAACACAAATTATAATAAAAATCAAAACAAATATTAAATTTCTTGCAACTTAAACAATAATGTTTGTATCAATAATAAACTATCCTAAGTATGTGATATGATATATGATAGTGTTACATACATAGACTTCATCAAACTGTTTAGCAAAAAACCTCATCAAACTAGTTCCCTAATTTCGTCACCTTATTCGGGTTCAAGCCCATTCGATGGGCTTGCCTTGTAAAAATTTGAAAGTGATTTGCTCCCCTAGCTTCAAGTTCAAATTTTACTAGACTACGGCCCAATCGCCCTTTGTGTGCTGCCACACTTCTCATTCTTGTCATCTTAGCTCTGAGTCTCTGACTGAATGATTTTTTTTTTTTTTTTTTAATCAACAACATGATGATGATGATAGTAGTTGATATAGTAGGTCATGATTTCTAGTACAAGTATTGTCCCTTTAATTATTAACGAATTGTGTACATACACCACTGATAGCAATCATAATAATAATTTATGTAAGAGGATTCCCTATAATTCCCTTTCATTTTTAGCTGAACATGCAACACATGACATTTATTGATTTTTAAATATATCGTATCTAACCTCTAAATAAAAATTAGTAGGAATGAGTAGATTCAGTTGGATTGGAGTTCTTCCCATAAAATTATTAGTTCATTAATAAAGTTCTTATCTATTACCCATGTTGAAAAAGGATTCTAAAAATTAAAAAGGTTTGTTGAAAAAGAATGCTCGGTAATACTTGTTTTCAGGAAATCCACACTGTATGTTGTCATTCTTACATTGAGTTTGGAACGGGCAAAAGATGAAAGAAAAGGAAGCCTAGGAAGGAAATGTAGCTTCTTCTCGCTACAAAAAGTAGTTTTTTTTTTTTTTTTTTTTTTTTTTTTTTTTTTTTTTTTTTTTTTAGGGCCAAAACTCATGGAAAAAGTATGAAAGGCTAGGGATGGCAATGGGGAGGGGCGGGGCCGAAGGATGAGATCTTCGCCCCCGCCCCGTATGGATTTTTCTTGCCCCATCCCCGCCCCGCCCCGCATGATGGGGAAAATTTCTTACCCCATCCCCGCCCCTTAAGGCCCCGCAAAGACCCGCGAAGCCCCGTCCTACACCGTAAAATTTTATTTCTTGTTAATTTTCCCTACAACTATTACCATTTTTTGAAATAAAATGACATGTTTCAATAATAAAAATATACTTGAAATTATAAATAAATTTATCTTATCAAATCAAACTAATTTTTAGCAAAAACTAAATAATATTATCTAAATGTTTAACAAGACAATATCACAACAAAAATCTCATAACATGATAAAATAAAATTTTAACAAGCTTAAAGAAAAAGTGTTGTTAAGCAGCCAAATGCCCACACAAAATTACAAAAACAATGACACAGACACATATTTAGAGCCACAAACCCGTAACTCATTAAAAAAAATTATATTATGTTCATGATGAAAAGTAAGTTGATAAAGACCGTATGAATCATGAATGAAATCATCAATTCAATAGTATATAAATTTGTTTCCAATAAAGACAAAAAAAAAAAAAAAGTTAAAATTGGTACCTTATTTCCAACTTTGCTAGAGAGAAAAAAGAGGTAGAGCCACGTTAGGTAGAATAAAATAAGTTGATGATATTTTTGTTTAAATAGTAGGGTTTTAGGGTACAATAAAATTACAATTTAACCCTTATTAATGCGGGGCGGGGCGGGGATGGGGCGGGGCGGGGCGGGGTGGGTCTAAAAAGTGTAAACCCATCCCCGCCCCGCCCTGTGGTGTGGGTCTAAAATCTCGCCCCATCCCCGCCCCACCACCTTTGCGGGGCGGAGAAAACCCGCACGGGGCGAAGCATGGAGGGGCGGGTCAAGCGGGGCGGGGAAAAATTGCCATCCCTATGAAAGGCCCTCAAAAAATTTTATTTTGAGGTTTTGGATAACCCTTGATAAACTTTGAAACAAATTCCCTCAAAAAAGAAATTTTGAAGGCCTACATTACCCTCAAACAAAAATTTCGACACCTATGCAACCTTGAAACAATTGTTTTATCTTTATCTTCATTTTTTAAAATAGTGGTTGTATGGAGCAATTCAGTTTGACGATTCTTCTGAAAAATTGTGACCCATGAAATATGGTTGCTTTATATCAAGCGTGTTTTTATTTCCAGGGTGTTTTGTAAAACTTCAAAAAACATGAGTAGAAACATATCAAGTGTCTTGTAGTGTCTATTTGGATGACAAGAGAAAAAAGAAAATGATTGAAAATTGAGGAAAAACAAATTTCTCCTAGCACACATTTTATAATCCATCCAAATTAGTTGATACATTTTGGTAGTTTTTTCTTGTGAGAATTTGAGATTTTATCAAAATACAATTTATATAGCTATGTATTCTTTTTTTTTTCTTTTTTCTTTTTTCTTTTTTTTGAGAATATATAGCCATGTATTCGAATGTGCTTATCAATTATTTAAGTAATATCAATTCTAAATTTGTGATGAGGCTAGGTTTAGTTATCATAATAATATTTATAATTTATTTCTCCATTAATTATCTAAGTTAAAAAAAAAATACCATAAATGTTAACTCATTAATGAATTATATTTGAGAATTAAAACCTTATTAAACTTACATCTTATTGTGTCTACTTATATATTTTCTATGTTTGTTTCATGCATTCATGTTGTTTAGACTTTAGTGCATTGATAGCAGATTATCTAAAGAGACTAAAGGGGGTGACAATCTAGAAAGAGTAAACCAATTGATATATATCTTGGCATGATGATGGAAGCAATTATTCTAAAGCCAGTGTTATTTATTCAAATCCTATTGTAGGGGTATTGGGCCCAAGAGCTCATTATCTATGTATATATTGGACCTGAGACCCAAGCCAAGGACAAGGGGCTATCCGAGGAGGAGTAAACATTGTTAAGGGAACCTATGTTAGAAAATAAAGAAGTTAGTTTTGATCATAATGGCCCAGGAGGTTGGGCCGAGGATGAATGCCTCCTCGACTAACCAAAGCCAAGGTCCGTAGAGGTGGTTTGCCGTCCAGGAGAATGTTCCAGGAAGTTCTATTGGTACAGATAAGTATTGCAAAAACAAAGGACAGAGGGGTGTCCTAAAATATCTAAAGAGAAAGCTGCTACCACCGCATTAAAAACTCTACAACTAACTCTCTGACCACATTAATGTGGAGGTGATATCTGAACAGTGGTTTTCAACCTTATAACTACTACATAAAGACTTTAGGAAGGTGCTAATGGGACAAGTATCAAACACCAACCATCTGATCTGCACGTGGAAGGTAAAGATGAAAGGGAAGAGAGTATAAAAGGAGAAGGAAGCAATGAAACAAAGAGATCGAGAAATCAAGAGAGAAACACGGTAGCAATCAGGAATCAAATTTGTAATCAAACTTGTGAGAAATATATAAAAACTGATCTCCTCGGATTATGCCGAGGACGATTTTCTTTAGTTTAAATCAATCTAGCTACCTGTTCTTGTTATTTGAATCCACTTTATTTGTTGTCCAATTCATTTTGCCAAGTTTTCCAACCCACTCTCTATAAATTCATTATTTTCGGCTTTTTGGACCTAAGTTCATCCATCTTTTGGTCTAGGGACTCAAATCTGGTCCTTACACCTATCATATCTATTAAAAAAATGTTCTTAGCTTATTTATTTATTTATTTTTGGATTAATTGTAAATTACACCCTTAAAGTTTGCAGATGTTTGGATTTTACATTCTAAAGTTTTAGAATTTAGATTTTACTTCTTGAAATTTGGGGTGTTTGGATTTTATACCATGACATTTCAGAATTTGGATTTTACTTCCTAAAGTTTGGAAGTGTTTGGATTTTACACCCCCAAATTTTGAAACTTTAGGATGTAAAATCCAAACACTCCTAAAATTCAGGAGGTAAAATCCAAATTCTAAAACTTTAGAGCGTAAAATCCAAATATGCTCAAATTTTAGAGGTGAAATTTGCAATTTACCCTTTATTTTTTTCGTGGAACTTTCATTTCTATGACTATGTGTATACCCAATATTTTTTTAGTGGCACATTTGGATTGAAGGCAAGTACAAGATAATTGTAAATATGCTTTAAAAAAAAGGGAAAATAGATTTCTAGATTAATATATGGATTTCCACGTTCTTTAATGTTTCTTTCAAATATTTAAATGTACACACCCAATTAGCCGCTTATGGAGGTCTATAATCTATTCTTTTCTTTTCTTTTTCCTTTTTCTTTTTTTTATGGGAATAATCTATTTATCTACAATGACAAAGAGATTAAATTCTTTAAGGATGTGATGTAAAACCCAAGTTTTACACCCTCCAATCCCAACATGTCACATCATTATATTACATATTAAAAACTAGACACAGTCAGGGGCGGCGTTACACACAGCCCAGGGGGTTCAAATGAACCCCCTGAATGCCCCCAAAACAAAATTATATATAAACTTTTTTTTTTAATTCTTTTTTTGTTTTGACCCCTTTAAAATAAAATAAAATTTTGAACACCTTGATCCTAATTTAAAAAAAAAAAAAAAAAATCCAATTGAAATCAACTGAAAGATGATCATTTTACTGTTGTTTTTCACAACATTTTCACAATAAAAGTTAAATAGTACGTTGTAATTGGCTTTTATCTAGACCTGTAACTAACACAATTTTTTTACCTACCATCTAGATTTTGTTGCAATATTTTTCTAAAAGTATTGTGTCAAATTGTTAATAGCACTACTCTTAAAATATTTAAATTTATAAGAAATAGAAAAAATTCAAATTTTCGCTCATTTGTTAATTTTTTTTTTTTAAAGCCCTCTCTCAGAATTTGGCTTACTTTGGCATTAACAACAAAATAAAGTTTTTTTTTTTTTTCCTTACACTTTCCTTTTACATTTGTGGTTTATTAAATGTATGATTAGTTATTTGACAAGAATGTATGATTAATTATATAATTCTATTTGTTTATGTATTCAATAGTTGTTGTCTTACCAATCTTTAAACTACTAATAATTTTTTTAGACTATTGTAAAATATAGTTGTATTGTATACTAAATTGTATGGAAGTGGTGTATAAAGGGAAAAAAAATCTAGTCATTTTATTTTTTTAATTCCCTATAAATTCTTAGCTCCACTAATGCTGACCTCCCTAGAAAAAAAATCCTAGAGCCGCCACTGGACACAATCACACACAATCAGAATGTCTTGGTTTAGGTCTAGTGCACTAGATGCACTAGACCTGGTCAGATGGTGACACATGTCTAAAAGTGGACACATTTATCATCTCAATAGGTCCAGTACTAATGGACACTGGACCTAAGCCTGACCCATCAATTCTAATACTCATTTGAAAATTCAACTCAATTGTGAGTTTATTGATATGTTATTATATGTGATAGGATGTATTAAGTTTTAAGTAAAAAGTTGAAGTGGCAATCTCTTATTGGATAGTGTAAAAAATGGATTTTATACCACATTTTTATCAAATTCGGATTCTTAATTTAATGGCTAAAGGTATATGGTAGATGGATAGATAAATGCTATGACAAATGCATTGAATTATGTAAATGGAAATATCATAACTGGTTTAGTGGTCAAATTTGTTTTAATAACAATAACTTCAGCCAATTAAGGTAACGTTTAAAAAATGATTTATAGTTTTTTTTTTTTTGATAAACAAAAAATGATTTATAGTTGAATAATAAAATTATTGGCCACTAACAATCTAACATTCATAAAGTACTTTTTGCCAACTCATAAGGGAAAGTCATTTATTGGTTGTAGCTATGGTTATCAAAATCCCGATCTGAATCTTACGATCCTACGATTTTACGATCTTACTTGCCCAAAACGATCTGGATGTTTCAAAGATCTTAGCAATTGTTCAGGATCGTACAATTCTGATAATTCCAAATAATCCTGGTTTCTTGTAATCTTCTTTAACTTAACAAAAGACTTAGTTTGACCCAAATAAAAAATAACATCCTAACAGACCAAGTTTTGTTATTCTAATCAAGGAAGTCAATATCATACCGGAAGCTATACCGGTTTGGCCAACAGTACGATATATTTCGGATACCGGTTAATACCGATGTACTGTTTCGAATTTACCGCTATTTTTTACTATTTTATACAATATACAAAGTTATATTTCTAATAACTCAATATATCACATTGGCAACTTTTTATATTTTTTTATGGAGTTATTAACTTTTACCACAACTCCTTATATGATAAGTTGTGAGGGATGAAAAAAATTGTGAGTGTATGTGGGTTCACATTTTCATCACTCACAACTCCTCAAATAACAAATTATGACAAAAGTTGTTTAAAATGTTGTAATATTAGCATTGTTCTAAATATAAATTCGTTGCAATACCATGACAATATGGCAATACACGTATATTATGTCATATCATTTGGGCTCAAAGGCCAAAGCTGAAAAGAAGTGATGGAGAGCTCATCTTTTAATCAAAAATGAAAAGCTTTCCATATTTCCAATGCTTGGCAGCTAGTGTCAGTGTACTGAGTCACATGGAGAGCTTAGGAAACTTCAAAAACAAATACAAAACAAAGAAAGAGAAAGTGAGAAACCAGACCATACATAACAAAGTTCAACAAAAATAAAAAGAGAGGGAGACGGACAGACCGACAGAGAAGAAGAAGAAAAAAAGGTTCAGCAAAAAAAAAAAAAGAGGGAGACAGACAGACCGATAGAGAAGAAGAAGAAAAAAAGGACGGAAGGAAGAAGAAGCAGTTGCTTCACGGCGCCACCCCTGCAACCCTGCTTCGTCATCGTCTTCTTCCTTTTCTCCTTCTTCTCTGTTTTCTTTCCTTACACATGAGACATTTCGTGTTTCGGCCCGGTATCCATTTACCGGCCGAAATAGTCGGATTTCGTCGGTACAGCCGGTACGCGGCCGATACGGCCGGTATTTTTTCCGATATGAAACAAGGGGATTATCTGTACTGGATTACTAGCCGGTACGGTATATACCGGCCGGTATGGTACGGAATTGACTTCCTTAATTCTAATGTAGAGAGATAGAGTGTTAGTTGAACCCAAACAAAAAATAACATCCTAATAGAGTGTCACATTTTGAGGTTTTTGGCCTCTTCAAATGTTGCTTACTAATGGATGTAATGATGTATGGCAATTGCCTCAAATGGATGCAAATTTTTGGTTTTTATGAATGTATAATTTATGTGATTATTTAACATACCAATTTGTTTTTTTTTTTTTTTTTTTTTTCAAATAATGTAGGATCTTACGATTCACGATCCGATCCTACGATTCACGATCCCTCCTTCCTCCAACGATCTTAAGTAGGATCCTGATTTTGACAATCATGGTTGTAGCTAATAGCTCAAGTCAATATTTTGTTATTAAATGTGAATTTTGACAAATTTATCATTAGATTATATTCTTTTCTTGGATAAAGGCTGACTTCAAATTTAGTTGTAGCCTAAGGCTACAAATCCCACTAAAAATTAACATGATTACATATTTTAAAAATCTAACAATTTAATTGCATGTTCTTTATGTTGTTAAAACACATATGAAATTTCGTGTCAATCGGATTTTATTTAATATTTACTATTCAATTCATAAACTTATGTTTTATGTATAATTTTAGACTACAAAAAATTAAAATCTAAATGTTTGACTGATGATATAGTTATTAATCTTTGATATTTTAGAAATTTTGCAAACATGAAGGATATAAGAAGAAATGAAATAATTTAGCTACAAAATTAGTTGTAAGCTGTTGAGGGCCATTTGTGAGAAAGAAAGCCCAATAACAAGGGCAACAAAGGATTGACAAAGTAGGCAGCAAAACCATTAAGCTCAAACGGCAGGAATAATGGATCACAGGTCCAAGAAATAAACAAATGGGTCTTGAAGAAGCAAGTGGGCTCAAAAAAGCTCGAAAAGAAAGAAATAGCATTCCATGGGCAGTGTATGAGGTAGAAAAGCGAGAAAGGGCCGCCGCAGGCCCAATGTAATGTAAACTAAGAAAGTAAGGGGTTTATGGCAAACCCATAAACCCCAAGGATGAGAATAAGGTTATTGGGCCCGGGAAGCCCAATGAAGTTAGTAAAAAATTCATGGGAGTGTGGAATTAGCAAATGGGCCGAGGAAGCCCAAAGAAAGCAAACGGGCCATGGATGCCCAAAGGGACTTAGGAGCCCATAAGTAAAAGCAAAACAGTGGCCATGTCAAGCCACTGAGAGAAGGAATAAACGGCTGGCCCAAAAGAGACCCAGCAGGATTAAGTTATTACGGTAGGAATAACAGTACAACATTGCAAGAAATAAAGAAAACCAAAGAGTGGGCCAAAGAAATGTAAGGCCCATCATCAGACAAAGTCCAACTCTTGAATGGAGCGGGAAAACAAAGAAAAGCCTACATAAGAGGTCAAAAAACACGGATGACAAGCCTCCAGATCACGACAAACGCACGAGCAGCAGACAGATTTTTGGACATATCTAAAAGGAAAGCACACGCAAGGGCCAGGCACCACCAGCCTGTACCCAGCCAATATGGGACGTGGTGGGGTCATGGGCCAGAGGTAAGAGGTAAAGGGGGTATGGTTTGGTGGTGGGGAGAGGGGAAAATACCTATTTTGTGGCTCCTGCCCAAGCCCTTTTGGGAGGTACGTCCTGTTGGGATGACAGACCACCCAAAAGATGCAAGGTTGAGGGGGGAACCGTTAGGTGCATGCCTTGAGGGAAAGAGAGAGAAAGCATTTACGCCGTGGCAGGTAAGAGTGCTACGATAGACTGACGAATGAAACAAACCTGCATTTGTCTGACAAGGGTGAGTGGTACACAGACGAATCCTTTGGTGGTCGGCAAGTACGTCTAGACCAGACAAAGGCGGTTAAGGGGCAAAGTGGTAAAATCTGGTCACGGCAGGCACTATAAAAGGACCCTTGCTGTGCCCTGTAGGAGGCATCGAAAAACAAAGGGTATTCACAGAGTAAAAGAAAACAAAATAAAAGAAAACAAGAGAAAGAAAAGAAAAAGATAAGAGAGAAAACAAAGGAAAAAAGAAAGATAATACAATAGGCATGCACCAGTAGGTCGATTTCCCTCTCTCCCCCTTCAAATCCTGCTCTCTTCCAAAACATAACAAGGATTCCTTTTGGGCATTAACCATTCAGGTCCGACTCCCTAAAAGTCATTAATCCCCACGGCAAAATCTTTTCCTGGGAGATTATTTGCATTGAGATGAGGTGTTCTCCCCTCTTTGATTTTGCTTCTGCGGACCAAACTTAAACTTGACTTTATGCTCATTCTTGATTAGTTCATATTACTTTCTTTCTCCTTTACTTTCTTTGTAAATGACATTGTTACGACTGTAATTATGTTTTATAAGTAGGGATTACTTGGCCATTTTTCATTAAATAGTCAGAGTACTCTGTTTTGTTATTATTATTATATCTGTCTGCCGTAACTCATCTGAAACAGTTCTGCTTACCGTAATCATACTCCTAGCAGACGAGGCATAGTTTGTGCACAAACTGGCCCAAATTGAGTTATAGTTGGACTGGTCTCAACTCCCTTACTCAGAAACATTCGGGCCCATTACCGCAGGAGGCAACCCAACCCAACGCAATACACAAAAAAGGCCCCTACATAACCTTAGGCTATAACTCTACCCAATATCTTTTTATTGGACATGAATTTTAACAAATTCACTATTGGATTAATTACATTTTCTTCTTATATCATTCATGCTTGCAAAATTTTTAAAATATCAAAGATTAATAAATATGCCATCAATCAAATATTTAAATTTAAATTTTTGGTAGTCTAAAATTATGCATAAAATATAAGTTTATAGATTAAATAATAAATAGCATTTGATCGACATGAAATTTGACATGCATGGTAAGGATATAAAGAACTTACACTTCGACGATTGGATTTTCAAAATATGTAGTTATGTCAATTTTTTTGGGGGAGTTATAGCCAATGCCAAAACCAAGTTTATAGCCAAATTTTTAACAAATGTGGGTTACATGAGACAAATGGAGTGAATCTTTAGGTAAGTAAAGTGCCAACTTTCCAATCATGTACATGCAACGTGAATTCAGTCAAATCACAGGGACATAAACTGTAATCACCCTTTTATCAAATACCCAATGCACCGGCCCTAGTCCAAAATCTTTTGCTAAGAAGCCAATGGGCCGGGGGGATTGGAATTGACCTTCTTACATATTACTACTACTTCAGTCGTAGTCTGTGGTGTTGGGGAGAGCAATTGGCTTGTTAGTTGAAAAGTAAAACAACATTGAATTAGATGCGCAGACAAGCTTGCTAAGGAAGGCTGTTCCTGTCTTTCTGATTTTGTTATTTTAGATTATCCTAGCTCTGCTGATTTATGTAATATTTTGGAATCAGATACTCTGACCTATACTCCTTAAGGCTACCAGCCATAACTCTGCCCTTCGATTAGGGGCAGCTTAAAACCGAAAAAGACTAAACTGCCTGAAGAATAGTCAACTACTTAATGAGCTGTGAGGGATAATTTTGGACTAGCAAGTGATATAAACACATTCAATGGAGAATACTGGACTTGACAATCTTGTCCTCACTTAGGCTTAGGCTCAAAAAGAGTTCTTATATTGATGGAAACTTGCAAGGGGTACTACAAGACATAGCTAGAGAGGAATTTCGCTTTCATACACAAATCACACATAACAAGTGGGTATAAGAAAGAGACTAACAATTGAAGGTTAGTTCTGCGGACTTGCTTTTTTGGATGAAAATTCTCTGGATGCTTCAATAATTTTCATCCCCTGTTTTGTCAACAATAATTTTGGATTAGATTAGATTAGATTAGATCAGACTCTATATGGTGAAGGTAGTAGGCTCGAAAATTAAATTCCGAAAGTCCAGCAGACCAATTATACCAATAGGTAACATCAATAGTCAACAGTTTGGAAGGCAAGGCTCTTGTTTTGCAGGTTTTTAAAGAAGGCCAACAGAAGCCCCATGAAAAGAAATAATGAGAAACAAACTCAATATGTTCTATCACAGTGGAACTTGTTGGCTACCAGTGAAGAAGAAAGTTGCAACAGCTAGCGTGGTCTTCATCTTCTTCCTCCTTGTCAGTGCTTTGGTATTTCTAGGCTGGATTGATATCGTAAGTCTTTATTCTTATATATTCTTTAATCCTTACAGTATTTTGTGATCAGCCATATAGCAAATGAACTTAAACACAGACTACACAGTCGACCTACCATTCTATTTGGGTAACAGAAAAACTTGCAATGGAATTACGAAAAAATCGGTTAAGGCAATCACTTTTGTCTTATCAAGCCTATATTCCCACAAAAGCCTTGAATCCAACCTTCGAATTTAGGAAAATAAATATTTTTTAAAGAAATTAATCTTGAAGTTGGATTTTTTTTTTTCTCAATTTTTTTTTTTTGGCTATGAATTCGTCTACTAAAATTTTAGATTAACTAAAAGTATTCTCGTTTCATGCATGGATTTATTAAAATATATATGTAAATGAAATAAAATATTTTACTAATACTATTGAATTCAGTGCCTAAGTTTTAATATGATAAGACTGATTATTGTTGATACCCATTTTCACGACACATTTTCTACAAGCTTGATTCAACCAAGCCCGACTTCCTTGTGGGCTTAATTCATGTATTATATTTTATTTTATTCTTTTAAACATGGCCCAAGTCTATGCAACTTATTGGGGGAAATTAAGAAAATGTGGTTTAGAGGGTATGGGTCGGTTCCTTTCGAACCTTTTGCATGAGCCTAACTCATACGTGCTACCAAGTGGGCAAGGGACACTCGTAGCACCTCAAGCTCATGGAGGTGGTCTTGTATCCAAAAATTTTCACTCCAAAACAACTTTTATGCTCTGGGTGACTATGACCCAACTTTTCTACTCTACCATTTTTTTGCCTAAAACACAAAGCTGACCCTAAGTGGCTGGCCTTATTTGCTGCAACAACCAAATGCAATCTCCAAGGACCTACTATGTCTAGAAAACATCAGCCCATGAATTCAGGCTACTTTATTTCCCAAATTATGCAAAAGCAAGGCATCCCTCTTACCCAATTAAATCAAATCTGACCATAGCTTCTTTGATTGATACCTTGGGGTTCAAAACCTCTTCTATTGACCAAAAACAATCACTTAGAGCACCCCAAGTTCAGTACAAAAGGCCTCAATCAGATTCAAAAGGAATTAACCACATTCTACCCACATATCTGAAACTTCAGAGCAAAAGTCCATTCAACTAGTCAACAATCTCACAATTTCAAAACTTGAGGGTGGAAATATGAGTATAGGGAAACTTTCCCTCTCTTCCTCACAACCTCTCTCAATTTCCTCTTCTTGCTGATTGTGAGTCGAAGTTTCAGACCTATTGAACCACGTTTTCTCCATAGAGTTGAAACTTGAGAGCAAAAACCCACTGAGCTAGGAAACATTCTCACAATTCTGAACCTTAAGGGTGGAAATATGAGTACGGGGGAATCTTCCCTCTCTTCCTCACAACCTCTCTCAATTTCCTCTTCTCGGTAACTGTGGGTCGAAGTTTCAGACCTGTTATGTTTTTATACTTTTTCTACACTTTTGTTATTAGCATTTTAATTCTCAATTGTCAAAGCACCATTAGCCTTTTGTTCATTATACATTTGGACTTTTGGACTGGATTCTCCACAATAAACACCTCTAAAGAACCCAAGGGGAGATTTTGGCCGTTCTCGCATTTTCAGCCCTTGTCGCAAAAATGTTCCCGACAATTATCAAATAAATAAAAATTTTAATTTTAAAATTTTGAAAATTTTGGTAATAGAGTTATAGTTGGAATAAAATTTCAATCAAGTAGTGCTTTGGAGTACTACAAGTTTTACTACATTGAGCTTACAAACTAATGCTTCATCAATAGCAAAGAGGCATTTTAAATATTCATTTATGAGGTGATTGGAGCCCACTAATTACATTCATTATCACATTAGTTTATAAGTTTTATGTAGTAAAACTTGTCACACCTTTATTATTTTCCATTTCAATTTATTGGATCTTGAAAAAACTCACATTCTTAAATCATGAGATTTACGGGGTATTTCATGGGTAGAGAAAACCATGACTTCTAAAACTCAAATTTTATTATATGAGATATCTAACATATCATGCGTTAGGAAACTTGTTCCCTAATTTTGGTCATCTTCTTGGGGTTCACGCCTATTCAATGGGCTTGCATTCTCTCCTTTTGTTTTGTTTTTTTTTTTTTTAATTTAAATTGTCCATTTCAACTATTTGATTTTAAATACTTCTGTCAAAATCTTTATTTATTTATTATATATTAAATTCCGTTTGGTTGCTCAGGGAAAAAAAAAAAAAAAAAAAAAAAAGAGTCAAAATTTTCCACAAAAATATTTAAAAAAAGAAAAAAAGAAAAGAAAAGAAGAAGAATACATTATTAAGTTATTGATAGTGTTCACGTTTATATCGAGTGAGAACTGATTTGCATGAATTGTAGTAGAATTACGGTTTCTGGGTTGAGTTTTGTGGTAAGACTGTTGTGTTTGGTTACTAAGAAAATGTGGGAAAACGAAAAGAAAGATTGACTCTGAACTGTAAATTGCTCAAAGGGTTTTCTCAATTAATTTACTAGGATAATAGTTAAATGATTAAATATAAATTCATCATTTCCTAAAAACTTTAGTTTTTTGGCCAATTGGGTAATTTATCTGTCATGGTTAGCAAATCTTTTTGCTTCCTTCGTGTGCTATACGTTCTAAATTTCTAATACCTGTTGTTGAGGGTTATTTGTGAGAATCCAAGTAGAAAGAAGAAAAGCCCAATGACAAGGGCAGCAAAAAATTGGCAAGTAGATGGCAAAACCATTAGGTCCAAGCAGTAGGAATAAGGATCACAGGCCCATGAAATAAACGAATGGGCCTTGAAGAGGCAAGTGGGCTTAAAGAAACCCGGAAAGAGAGAAATAGCATACCTATGGGTAGTATATGATGTAGAAAAGTGAGAAAGGGCTGCCGCAGGCCTAAAGTAATGCAAACAAAGAAAGTAAGGGGTTAATAGCAGGCCCATGAACCCTAAGGATGAGAATAAGGTAATTGGGTCAGGGAAGCCCAATGAAGTTAGTAAAAACCCATGGGAATGCAGAGTTAGTAAAAGGGTCATGGAAACCCAAAGAAAGCAAGTGGGCCAAAGATGCCCAAAAGAAAGACAAAAAGGACACAGGAGCCCATAAGTAGGAAAACCAATGGTCATACCAAGCTACTGGAGGAAAGAGTAAACGGCTGGCCTAAAGAGGTCAAGCAGGATTGAGTCATTACAGCAGGAATAACAAAATAATATGGCAGGAAATGAGAGCAATGAAGAAGTGGGTCAAAGAAATATAAGACCCATTATCAAATAAGGCCCAACTCCTAAGAGGAGCGGGAAATCGAAAAGCATCCCACATAAAAGGTCAAAGAAAACGGATGACAGGCTATGCAGGCAACCCTCCAAACTATGATAGACGAATGAGCAGCAAACAAATTTTGGACACATATAGAAGAAAGGCACGCTCAAGGCCCAGGCACCACCAGCCTGTACCCAACCAATATAGGGCATGGTGAGGTCAGGGGTCAGAGGTTCAGAGGGCATGGTTTGGTGGTGGGGAGTGGGGAAAAATATATTTTTGAGGTTCCGGCTCAGGTTCTTTCGGGGAAGTGTCCTGCTATGATGACTTACTACCCAAAAGAAGCAAGCTGAGTTGGAATCACTAGTTGCATGCCATGAGGGATAGGGAGAGAGAAAGAACCCAGATCGTAGCAGAAAATGGTGCCACGGCAAACAAACAAACAAAATACTCTTCTTTGTCTGGTGATGAAGGGGTGGCACACAGACGAACCAGTGGTGGTCGGCTAGTACACCCAAACCAGACAAAGAAGGTTAAGGGCTAAAACAGTAAAATCCAGTCACGGCAAGTACTATAAAAAGAGAGCCTTGCCATGAACAAAATACGGAGTAAGAACGAGAACCATAACTAAGAAATAGGAATTCAAAAAGAGATACCAAGAAATAGAAAAGAAACGAGTGAGAGGGAAAGAAAGAAAACAACCAGAAAGAAAATAAAGTGAGAATTAGAACGGCAGACATGCACCGGTAGATTGATACCCTCTCTCCCTTATGAAATCTTGCTCTCTATTAAAACCAAAAGGGGCCTCTATGCATCAACCATTCAAGTCCGTTTCTCTCAGGGCAGTTAATCTCCACGGTAGGATTTTTCCTAAGAGATTAATTATGTTGAGAAGGAACGTTCTTTCCTCTCTGGTTTTGCTCCTACAGACCAGATTTTAGTCGATTTCTTCATCTTCTGATTAACCATACATATTACTATTTGCTCCCTTTCGTTCTATTCTTTTCCTTCTGTAAAAGTGATTATTATTATTGTGATTGTATTTGGGGATTATTTGGTCATTTCCTACTAAGTAGCCAGAATTTTTTTTTTTTTTTTTTTATTATGTCTGTCTATCACAACTTGTTTGAAACAGCTTTGCCTACCGCAAGCATGTTCTTGGCAAACCAAGCTTAGTTTGCGCACAAGCCGGACCAAATTGAGTTGCAGCTGGACCGGTCCCAACTCCCTTATCCAGAAAACTTGGGCCTAGTGCAGCAGGAAGCAGCCCAACACTACTAGCACAGTCCACCACTTTACACCTGTCAGTTGTCATCTTAGCACTGATTGATTTTTTTTTTTTTTAGATCACTATCAAAACAGTAGGTGAGGGTCATGACTCATGATTTCTATTACTATTTGATAGTTTAGAGGAGAAATGGATTGAACACTGGACTGGACATGTCCGTTAAAAATACCAGAAGATACTAATTATTTAAGTTACAAAACCCATTTTAATACTAATATTTCACATTACAATTGCCTAAAGAAAGAGTTTAGATCAGGAATAATAGCACAACTAATAGTAATCATAATAATAATATATAAATTGTTAGTTCATTAATATTTTTTATATTGTTGATCTCGCTTTAATCATATTCATTGTTACTGCAGTATATAGGATTTTAATAATAAAATTATCGTCATATTTATATGCGCTTTGCAGTCTATATTTTCAGGTACTACTTACAATGACAAACGAATCCAAAGAACAACAGAAAAATCACCAATAGAGCAAGAATTCCCACTGAAATGCACAAAAGGAAACAAAAAACAGACCTGCCCAAAAAACTTCTACCCCACAACAACACACAATCCTGACCGTCCAATATCATCATCATCATCAAACAGAACGTGCCCATCGTACTTTCGTTGGATCCACGAAGATCTACGGCACTGGAAGCACACAGGAATCACGAGAAAAATGGTGGAGCGGGCTCGCAAGACCGCGCATTTCAGGCTTGTGATCGTGAAAGGTAAGGCCTACGTAGAGAAATATAGGGAGTCGATACAGACAAGAGACATGTTCAGCTTGTGGGGCATTTTGCAGCTTCTAAGGTTGTACCCTGGGAGATTGCCTGACTTGGAACTCATGTTTGATTGTGATGATCGACCTGTCGTCCCATCGAACGACTTTCGGGGCCCAAATTCGGGCCCACCTCCATTGTTTCGCTACTGTTCGGATTGGTCGAGTTTGGATATTGTGTTTCCTGATTGGTCTTTTTGGGGCTGGTATGTAAATCAATCGTGCTTACCTTTCGATTGCCATTAGTCGAGTTTGAAATATAATCATCTTCATATCATGGTTTAAATGTTATTTCTTGAACCTAATAGTAATAATATACCAAGTGATAAAGAGAAAGAGATAATTTAAGAGGGCAATTTTTGCGGAGAAATTTTACATAGGTATGACTTAATTTTGTTAGGGCTGAGATCAATATGAAGCCATGGAAAAAAGTGTTGGAGGACATAAAACAAGGCAACACAAGAACCAAATGGAAGGATAGAGTACCCTATGCTTATTGGAGAGGGAATCCAAGTGTGGCTCCTACTAGAAATGACCTTTTGAAGTGCAACGTCTCAGCCAAAGATGACTGGAACACTCACCTATATATACAAGTTAATATACATTCTTCTTGTTTACTCACAGATGTTGATCATTCTCCTACATATATATGTTGCAAAAAAAAAATTGATGCGCTCTAATTTCAGGAATGGGTGCAAGAATCTAAACAAGGTTACAAACGATCAAATTTAGAAGACCAATGCACTCACAGGTAGTTATAAAAACAAAGTCAAAGAACAATTTTATTTCCATTTGAACTATTCTCTTTTATCCTCTTTTTAATTGAGAAAAGTGTGCTTTGTGCCAGATATAAGATTTATATAGAGGGATGGGCATGGTCTGTAAGCGAGAAGTACATTTTAGCATGTGACTCAATGACATTGCTCATAAGGCCTCATTATTATGATTTCTTCATTAGAGGAATGGTGCCATTGGAGCACTACTGGCCCATTAGGGACAATAGCAAGTGCACCTCTCTCAAGTTTGCTGTGGAATGGGGCAACAATCACACGCAAAAGGTCTCTCTCTCTCTCTCTCTCTCTCTCTCATTTCCAAAATGTTTTCACTAAGGGTTGTGCATCCACCATTCCAATGGACCGATCTAACCCAACGATTTGAATTGTTTTACATGGGTTGATAACTTGATTTGTTTTCTTTTTCTTTTTCTGAACTCGAATTGTGTGGGAATCATGTTGACAAAATTTCCAATCTAAGTAACTTACCCAACCTACACTATTAGATTTTATTTTTAAATATAAATATGTAATTTAAAATTGCTCGTTTGATTTATTTTGGATTATGAGACTTAGGCTGAATTTATTACCTTAATTTATTTTGCTATTTTGGGACTTTGTTTGATGACATTGGAATATTAGTCATAAGTATACAAGGTACAATTATTTATTAAATAATGAAGCTTCATAGTTGAATGAAACATTATTTTTTTTATTAGGCTCAACGAAATGGTGCAAACTCAACGACACACAACCCAATTTGAATTCTTGCAAGTTGGTTGGGTTGGTTCTAAATCTATCAATCCTTGGGTTGAGATTTCTCAACTCCAGCAAGTTGGTTAGATTGAAAAATCTATGATGATATATATAAAATCAAAATCATTTGACTTTTGGTTAATCTTATAATATTATGTCAAATTAGCTTTTAAAGCCTAAAATTTTTTTACATTATTGTTCTAATATATATAATTTTTTTGAGGACTAATGTATATTTTTAATAGAATTTTATTTTTATTTCTCTTACTACATTATATTAATATGTAATTTTGTAAACAAACGCAATAAATACCTAATGAAAGAATATAAAGTTTCATAATGAATACAAATTCTCTATACTACTTTTTGTGTTTTAATTTATATTCCATCAAGCACAACTTGTCATGCATTTGTTTGTCTTTCTTTATAAAACAACCAAAGCTAATGTGGGGAAAAAAAAATCAAATACATGACAAGTTATAATTAGTGGAATACAAAAAATGGTACAAAGAATTTGTATACCCCTATTTTTACCTTTTAAGTTTTCAAAAATGCTTTTGCATTTTTCACTAATTTAAATTCATGTTAAGAAAATCATTTATTATATTTTCAACTGTTATGATTTTTGTAAACTTAGCAGGCTCAAGCCATAGGAGAGGCAGCAAGCAACTTCATACAGGAGGATCTAAAGATGGACTACATATATGACTACATGTTTCATTTGTTAAATGAATATGCAAAGCTCTTGAAATTCAAACCATCTATACCTCGAAGAGCAATTGAGCTATGTTTAGAAATGATGGCTTGCCCAGCTAAGGGTACATGGGAGAAATTCATGGTTGAGTCCATGGTTAAGTCTCCCAGTGATTTAACCCCATGCACCTTGCCTCCTCCTTATGATCCTTCGTCACTACAAGGTTTTCTTGAGAGAAAGGATAAATCCATAAAGCAAGTGGAAATGTGGGAAAATAAGTATTGGAAAAATCTAAACAAGAAGCAATAAATGCATTTTTTTGTGTTTCTACTTTCATTAAATGTTAGAATTATTTTAATAAAGAAAAAACAAAAAGTAATAGTATTTGTAATTTATTTCCATGTTAATTATATAGCTTAATTTTTTTACCATAAATGTTCACTCATTAATGATTTATATTTGAGAATTAAAACCTTATTAAACTCACATCTTAATGTTCCTAATTATATATCTCTATGTTTCCTCAAAAATAAAATAAAAAATCTCTATGTTCGTTTTTATGCATTCATGCTTTTTAGAGTATTGGTAGCAGCTCCTACCAAAAAAAAAAAAAGCATATTGGTAGCAGATTATCTAAAAATAGGTAACCAAACACCCAAAAACCATCCACATCAATATACCCATCAACTTACTCATACACATACCCATTTAAGCTACAATGGTGACCTATATTTGGGGATAGGAAATTTGATGTTAGGGAAAAGGAAAGTGGTTACCTAAAATACGAAAAGTAACAAATAGGGAGAAAATTATAGTTAAACTATTAGAATTACTCTAAAGTAGCAAACCAAAATGAATAGTAAAAAAAATTTATGGTAGTGGACATTTAAATGCATGTTTATTTAGGAGTTTATGACCCAATAGTAAATTTTGTAAGTATTTTTTTAAGGGGAATTAGTAAATAATGACTAAATGTAGTTAATGAAGGTTAGAGGAGTCATTTTAATCTTACTCTTGTATGCATCTTTACTTTTACAAAAGATGGCACATGTTATTGTTATAGTATAAGGTTTGGCTCCAAACATATTTAAAGCTTTGGGCTCCAAGCCTCCAACTACTAGTGGAAAAATGTACCATGTCATGTGCAATGCACATGACTCACTTGATTGGCTAGATTAAGTGAGCCATGTGCAATGTACATTGTGGGGGGGATTTTCCCACGCATACTCAGCTCATTGTCCATTTTGGGGAGTCAAGCCCGCACGGATTTGTCCTTGTCCCCGAGTGTGGGAACCTTGGATGGATAGATCTTCGGGCCAAGGGCTTGCCTTATAGCCTTTTACACCGCATCCTTGGAGTCCCACATCGGTTAGAGAAGCACCTCATGCATGCCTTATAAGCCCTTGGAGCAAGGCATGGTGTACCACTAACACATGCTTTTAAATGTGGGGGATTTTCCCGCGCACACTTAGCTCATTGTCCGCTTTGGGGAGCCAAGCCCACACGGATTTGTCCTCATCCTCGAGTGTGGGAACCTTGGATGGACGGATCTTCGGGCCAAGGGCTTGCCTTGTAGCCTTTTACACCGCATTCTTGATATCCAATTTTTATAATATATACTAGTCTATAATAAGTGCAACGCACAAGAAATGTTTAATATAATATAATTTTTTATTTTGTCTAAATATAAAATTTGATAATTATGATAGTCATTATTTAGGATTTATTATAATTGTGGTTGAAAATGGAATTAAATACTCTACAATTAGGAATTTTTTATAACTATATGTTGAATAATATATTTACCATCAAAATAAAATATGATGTGTAAAGTTTCTAATGAAGGATTTAAATATTGAATGAAATATGATGTGCAAAGATTTATGTGGCAAATTATTATCAAATTAATCAAAAATCAAATGTTTTCGATTTTATATAATGAAAAATCAATGAATGCTCCAAGGACATTTGTTAGTGAACTATTTTAGGAAAGTTTTTATGGAAAAATAGAAAAAGTAATTAATGTTTTGATAACCTTTTTAATTTTCCCATAAAAGTGATTAAAAAAAATTTCTAAAATGATTTATTAACAACTACTTTAGGGCATCTGTTAACATGACAATTATATATATATATAATAGATTATAGATAATTAGATGGTAGATTATAGATATTATATTAGATTACTCCATTGTTTTGCTTGAGCACTAAATGTCTTTTATCTTAAAAATTAAAAACAATCAAAGCTTTTAATCACAAGAGACAAAATAGGAATCTTTTTGTAATCCATGATAAAAAGTTCAAGCCAAATGGACGGCTTTACATTTATTGTCACATTAAATAAACAATTTTACATTTATTATCATATTAGTTTATAAGTTTTATACAATAAAACTTATAGTTCATTTTGCATTTTTCCTATTAGAAAGTCTATTGGGCACAAATTTTAGCAAAAATAAAAATAAAAAATAAAATAAAAAGATGAATTTGGACAAAGAAATGATTCTTAATAAACCATTATCACTCTTAAATCAAGAAGATAAAATTCGAGGTGGTTGTTAATGTATATGGTAGGGGAACTTATTTTCATTCAGTTTTCTTGTTTTGGTCACTAAGCAAAAATAATAATAATAAATAAATAAAATAAAAAACATAAAATAAAAATCCACAACCCAACTACTACATATGACTATATTATGAACACATAATTGAAACTAGAAACATATGTTTAAACTTTTAAATTACAAATTAATAACAATATATAGCATAGATTCATGCTATTTAGAAAATGGAAATGCTAACAAATGCCCTTAGGGCAATAGTTAACAATCCATTTGAAGAATGTTTTTATGGGAAAAGAAAAAAAAATTAATATTTTGACAACTTTTTCCATTTCTCATAAAAGTTATGTCAAAACTTTCCTAAAATGGATTATTAACCATTACCCTAAGGGCACCCATTAGCATGGCCCAAAAATGAAAATGCTAATGAATGCCCTTAGGGCAATGGTTAAACGTAAACATAATATTGTTATACTGTTATACAATAATAACTTATATTGATATACATAAACATTAATTGTCAACGTTTCTCCACTTCCCTATGTTTACATCAGTTACCATGCTAATCCTCCTTGACATTTTCAAGATCCATGGACAAAAATATAGCATACTTATCTAACCCAATCACAATCTCACATTAAATAAGTTAGCATGCAGGCATACAATCAAATTTGGCATAACCTTCCATCAGGATGTTATTATAGTCTTGAGAATAAAAATAAAATAAAATAAATGATAAAGTTATAGACTTACTAATTAAAGTTACACAATATACCATTGAATGTGACGAAAAAATGACCCAAGAAAAATGTTAGCTTGTGACATGTTGGAGCCTATAATTGGATTTGATGTAACTATCTTATTGAAATACTCATTCTAACTATCTTCATTCAATCATTAATCATAACAAGGTACAAACCTCCATCAAAACTTATTAAAGTATTGCTAATTGAAGCCGTCAGAGAGATTAGCAAAATAGAAGGCATATACCAAAGACATCAAAGTAATATCTTTACTTTCTTCCAAATGCTCAAAAAAAAAAAAAAAAAAATCACTTTCTCCATCACCACCATATTTTGGAAAAGGTTTAAAAAAAATTAATCAATCAAACCCATTCTATGCACAAAAGACCACACCCCCATATCATTCGGCCAGTCCAAAACCACAAAGTGCTGCCATGGATGATAGATCGAAGCATATTAAAATCTCATTTCTCTCTCCTCCCCTTATTTTGGAATTTAAACATTTAATTGATAACATAAATTAATAATTTAATATGTTAATTATTGATAATTTAAACATTTGATTATACTCAATATTATTGATAACATAATTTGATAATTTTCCTCAAACACAGCATTTAATTTTAGTATGAACTAGATATTTATGAAATGGACATGAAAAAGATTCGCATACACATTATACACACACACACACACATATATATATATATATATATTTATTTATTTATTTATTTCACATGCACTGGACATGATGTTTGCATAACATAATCATAAACATAAATATAAACATTATATATATATATATATATATATATATAGACACACATGTGTGTTTAGAGGGCTTTCTATTTTCGTTTCAATTATTATTTGTTTTTGTGTAATGAGTTTTATGAAGTTATATGTTATAGGTAAATTTGAAAAGAAAAATATTATATTACGATACATTCTAATGAAACCTCTCTCTAATAATACGCACGTGTTCTTTCTTTTCAAAAATAATACTATCAACCAAAAGTTAGGAGTATTTTGTAAAATAATAATATTGTGTGGTCATTTCTCAGTGTCTACGGGAAGAGATGTGTTAGGTTCTAAGGAATTAGGAACTAATGTATTAGAACTTCAATTTGTAATGTTGGCAAACCATGATTAAAATGTTTTAGTCTTGTTTTAGACTTGCTTAAAGTGTGTTTATATGTAAAGTTGAAATCGAGTGTTCTGCAAGATTTACTGTGTAAATCTACCTAGCTCGATCGATCGAAAATTAGACTCAATCGATTGAAGCTTGTGCAAATTGTTTTTTTGCAGAATTTTCCAACTTAGCCCAAGCCCGGTTTGACGTATAGGGTTTTATATTTTTTCTTAAGTACAAAAGGGAAAACCCTAACCACGTTTAGAGGTTGCTCTCTATGTTGTATGTGTGAATCTTTTGTAAGATCTAGAGGTGTTTGCCTTCGCATACACTTAGGGTTTCCAATCTCAAGATTGATGTCGAGAGCTTGGTGATCAATTCAGTTGTAGATTCAAGAGCTTAAAGATATACAAGCGGGAGTGCTTGTGTTTGCTGGGAATCCAAGAAAGAAGTAGTCTGTAGACTCAGAACTGTCACGTAGTCGTGGCAGTAAGTTTCCTACTCGAGGTAGTAATAAGATGTTAGTGGTCTAAGTCGCTATTGTGTAAACTTCAATTCTTTCATAATGGATTCGGTTTACCTTGAGGATAGCTAGGTTAAATCCTCCCCAGGTTTTTTATCGGTTTGGTTTTCCTGAGTTATCATATTGTTACAATGATATAATATATTTGTGTTAACCTAGATTTGATATTTTGACTAAGTAATCACATGGCTAATTAAGTAAGTTAATCTGGTTATGTTTTAAATGGTCTAAAAACAAACAAGATGGGCCTCCATCACTATTTTCATCTTCTCATTTGTTAGCATCTCCCTCCATTGGGTTTGGATTCAAAAGGCAAGTCCCTCGCAAGTAAGTTTGTTTGTATGTTTGTTACTCTTTGCTTATTAACACAATTAATAATATATATATATATATATATATATATAAAATTAAAAAAAAAAAAAAAAAACTCCTTTCTTACACCAGCATTCTTTCAAAATTGATTTGCTTGCTACATATTTTTGAAAGTGATATGAGCATTGAGTGGGGTTTTGTTTCTTCTTTATTATAATTCTGGAGGTGAGGGGCATTGGCGACCATCCATTTTAATTTATTTATTTATTAAATAGGGATGTTTGGGAGCTATTATAAATGTTTTCTTGGTTGGTGACCATCCTTATTCGTCAAAAATTTTGCACAAAAATTAGATTCACTATTTTTTTGCTACACAAAAAATTAGATTCACATTTTTTTTCCAAAAGCCTGTATCGATTCTTGTGGTTATGATCAATGCTAGTTAGGCACACCCTTTTGAGTCATATTTTAAAGTACTCACATCTCAACGTTTAAAATTTAATTATATTTAAATTAAAAATATACTTTTTTTTTCTATTTTAACTTTCCAATTTTTTCTTCTTAAAATAAAAACACATATCCACTTTTTAAAATGTATCCTATATCCCACTTCTTATTTTTTTACTCATTTACAATATTAATTATTAGTTTTCCCCCCTCCCCCTCAAATGCCTAGATTATTTGACTATAAATAAATATTGAATTACCTATTTTACCCTCAAATTAAATTTTCGTTCGCACAACCTCTAATAGGAAATTCAAGTTTTTTTTTTTTTTTTATGGGATTTAAAAAAAAAAAATCATCTATTTAGGGGAGGTCATTATAAAAAATTTTCATTTTAGGGGAGATAAATTTAATAACAAATAATCTTAGAGGAGTTCAATGTAATTTTTATAGAAAAATAATATGACTAGTCTTGTGTGAAAGTTTTTTTTTTTTTTTTTTTTTTTTTCAATATTGGTTAGACTCACTCTTAACTCTTTTTGATAATTCACTCTTAACTCTTAAGTCTAAAGAAAGAGTTAAAAGCCCTCATGATATGATTTTGAGTATGTATTTTTGTTTGTTTTGATTGAAAACTTTTTTGTAAAAATAGTTTTTCATGTTTTCTAGTATTTAGTAACATTAGAAAATATTAGTAAAAAGAAAATTATCTTTGTTTAACGGAAAACTCTTATTAAAAGTATGAATTATTTTTTAGAGATTTTTTTGGCTAAATTTTTTTAAAAAAGAACTTTATTTCACACCACGCTAAATAAAAGAAGTTAAGAGGCAATATGGAAACTATTAAAAACAACTCTATCTCATTTTGAGGTTACTACCAAACATAAGAAAATAAGATAGATTTCTAAAAAATAAATTTTGGAAAATTACTCATTTTAAAAAAAAAAAAACATTAATGTTAAAACAAACAGAGTGTAATAATTCAATCCTTAACATATGTAATATATTTCTTTAATGACCTTCATAATTGAGTGGCATATTGGATTAAACTGTACTACTAAAAGAGGAATTAGCACCATTGTGTAGATTAAACCTTTTGCTTAAAGAAGTTTTTGATTCCGTTTTGCTAAAAGAATTTACCAATAATCACGTGGTGTTCTTTTCTTTTTTTGAGAACAAATGATGTGCTGTTTTAAACTTTTAATCAACGTATAAGCAGTTTGGTATCTTCCTACCTAAATTGTAGTGTGAAATGCAATAAACTTATTCAATTTTAATATAAAGAACTTAATTAGACAAATAATGTCACAAAATCTTATGTAACAAAATATTACGAAACAAATCAAAAGTCAAACATCTTCAATTTTTTATATATTATTATAGATTGGGCAAAACTTAAATACAGTACCTTAAGTTCCCTACTTAAAATTTTGACATCTGTCCAATTTAACATCTCAAGCAAACAGCGTTAAAACTAAAATTTCTTTTTTTTTTTTTTTTCTTTCTTCCTTCTTTTTCCTATACGTACTGCAGACGGCTTCTCTTCCAAACCCAAAACCTTTCTCCCTCATTTTCTTAGTAACCAAACAGGAAAGATCAAAAAATAAAATGAGTTTGAAGAAAAGGAAAATAATCAGAGAAGCTACTTGAAGAAAAGAAAAATAATGGGGAAGAGCTAAAAAAAAGGGTGTCATTCAACAAGAATGTTGCCCCCAGAGTTGGAAATGAGTAACACCAGCAACATTTCTTTCTGTTTTGCTTTTTACTTTTGCCTTTGATTCTTTCTTTGAGTCCGGTTTTCTTGGAAAAACTTTCTCTTGCCCAAAACCTTTCTCTTCCAAACCACCCATGACCCTTCTCTTCAAAACCCAAAACCCCAAAAAAGAAAGAAAAAAAAAATCTCATATCTCTCTCTCTTTCCCTCTTAGTGTGTGTGTGTGTGTTTCCTTTCTTCTTTTCTAATCTATGATTCTTTCTTTCCTGGTCTATGATTCTTTCTTTCTCTCTCTTGGTGTGTGTGTGTATCTGTTTCCTTTCTTCTTTTCTGTTCTATGATTCTTTCTTTCTCTCTCAGTGTGTGTATCTGCTTCCTTTCTTCTTTTCTGATCTATGATCTCTCTCTCTCTCTCTCTCTCTCTCTCTCTCTCTCTCTCTCTCTCTCTCTCTCTCTCTCCAAAATAATGAAAGTGGCTGTGACAATGGCTTTGCTGATGTTAAGAGTGTGGAAGTTTCGAGTATAGCTAAAAAGGGTCCCTTTTTTGGTTTGAAACCCAGTAGATATGGCTTTTATTTTTTGATCTTTCCTATTTGGTTACTGAGAAAATAAGGGAGAAAGGTTTTGGGTTTGGAAGAGAAGCCGTCTGCAGTTGGAAAAAGAAGGAAGAAGGGAAAAAAATGAAATTTTAGTTTTAACACCGTTTGCTTTTGAGATGTTAAATTGTACAAATGTCAAAATTTTAAGTACAGAACCTAAGGTATTGTACTTAAGTTTTGCCCTTATAGATTATGATTATAGACGAGATGATAGATTAAAGATATTATATAAGAATAATGCTAGAAATGTAAACTATTTTACAAAAAAATTTATAAACTGCTGATGTGGTGAGTAATTATTAGTAAATGAAAAAATAATATTAATGATGGGTTTAGATGAAAACTAATAAGAAGTTGATTACATCAACATTTTGTAAAAATATTGTAAAATGGTTTGTGGCTATAGTATTACTCATTATATGATATTAGCCCCCTTTTTTTTTTTTTCTTTTTTGCATGAGCACCAAATGTCTCTCACCTTTTAAAAAAGAAAATAAAAAATCCAAAGCTATTATTCACAAGGGGCAAAATAGGAATCTTGCAATTTCCTTCCATTCCCTTCCATTTTTAGTTAGTTGTGAAACACAACACATGATTTGAATTTTTTTTTTTTTTTTTTTTGGTTAAGAAAACTTCCTAACAACGCACGATATTTATTTTAAATGCTATGTATCTTACATTTAAATAAAAAAGAGAGAAAATTAAAAGATTCGATCAAAAAAGATACTATGCCGTGGTAATTAAGCAATGCATCAAATTCAAGCCAAATGGACAGCCTTGTTAGAAAGTCTAGTGGCCACAGATTTTAGAAGAAAAGTAAAAAAAAAAAAGATGAATTTGGACAAAGAAGTGATTCTTATAATAAACCATTATTTCAAGTAAGGAGATAGAAATTGAGGTGGTTGTTAATATGGAGAAGGGAACTAGTGTTCATTCGGTTTTCTGGTTTTGGTCACAAGGAGCTCCATTGTCTGGTTATTTTTCGATCTCTCCTGGGAAGAGATGGGCCTCCACAACTATTTTCGTTTTCTTCTTTGTTATCAGCTTCGTCTATTGGATTGACAAGGTAAGTCCCTCCCAGGCTATCTATTATCCTCTTAAGTCCCAAGTTTGTTTGTTTTTCTTTGCTTGTTAACATAGTTAATAACAATCTCTTTTTCTTTTAAAAAGTTATAGAGGTGTTTAACGTGGTTGTTGACCATAACCTTCGTTACAGTGTCCATAGTTTTCTCATTTTCTGAACTCATAAACCAAAGGCCTGTATGATTATTTTGGTCTATATTGATCAACCCCACTCTTGATAGTCATGTCCTAAATCACTCACATCTCATCTTTATATTTAAACCAAAAATCTACTCTCTTTTTTTCTATCTTACCCTGCCCTTCGGCAAGTTTGGGCCGTTTGGCCACCCAACACCCATATCAGTCGACAACCACGATTACCGACGACCGAAGTCAACCATTGCTTTGGGAAAAGAAGAGAGAAAGAGAAACGGACCTTGGGTTTAGGAATAGAACTAGAGGGAGAAATTTAAAATTATTATATAAAAAATGGATAGAAGGTACTAGAGTAATGAGTCATGCTAGAGTGAGACAAACGGCAGAGAAAAGGAAAAAGTGAGAATGAGAGAGAAAAAAGAGAAAAGAAAGAAGTGAGAAGAGAGAGAGGGAGAGAGTGACCATGAAGAGAGAGAGAATGATGAGATATTTTTATTAAAATAATAATATTTTAAAAGGAGAGAACGCGGCAGTCTCTTATTGGCCGTAAAACACTGGTTTTTCGCTACAACCTGACCGATTGTTTACTTTTTTGATAATAACTAAAGGGTAATGACCATTTAAATCTATCTTTTAGGTTCCATTATTGCCAAGACTAACTATAGAGAACAGCTGTAGCATTTTTATCAACTTGCTCCGTGGTAGTTATCCAAAAATAAATAAACTTGCTGAGAGGAAAATAGTGGGATGCAATATGGTTTTTATGAGTGATTTGCAGTGATTTGACTAGAAAAATAAAGGAAAATTAGAATAACTTCCGCTTAGGTTTTTCATTATCATACTTAACTTTTATTTAGTTTAAAATGAGAAACTCACTTTTTTTATTACTATAAATTATATTCCAAACAACCTTTTGTGCTTCAAATTTTTAGAATACATCAGCACCTTAAACTATAACATATAACATGTATTACACTTTACACCCTACTTTTAATTCTGCTATTATTGGAAAAGGTAAGTGTCTTATTTTAAACTGAGGCAAAGATAAGTGCAATAACCAAAAAAAAAAAAAAAAATTTAGGGGAAGTCAGTATAATTTTCCCAAAAATAATATGGCTAGTCGAGAGTGAATGTTCTTTTGGTTAATATTTGGTTAGCCTGGTTCTTAATTTCTTGAGTCTAAAGAAACAATTGAAAGCCATTATATATATATATATATATATATTAGTATGTATTGCTTTGAGAATCAAATTGCCATCATCTATTACATAATATTTTATTTTAATGGCTTCGTAACCAAGTGGCATCTTGGATTAAACTTATGACTAAGGAGAAATTAGTGCTATTTTTTTAGACTACTACACACCTTTGCACATTAGGAGAAAAGTCTTAATCTGATGATAAAAAATACCATTATCAAAAACAGATGGTATAAATTGTGTGTATATATATATATATATATATATATATATATACAACTTATGGGAACTTGTTTTCATTCGGTTTCCTGGTTTTGGTCAAAAGGAGCTCCATTGTGTGGTAATTTTTCGATGTCTCTTGGGAAGAGATGGGCCGCCATAACTATTTTCATCCTCTTCTTTGTTATCAGCTTCGTCTATTGGATTGATAACGTAAGTCCCTCCTACTCTTCTTTGTTATCTGCTTCGTCTATTGGATTGACAAGGTAAGCCCCTCCCAGGCTATCTATTATCCTCCCAAGTTTGTTTGTTTTTCTTTGCTGATTAACATAGTTAATAACAATCTCTTTTTCTTTTAAAAAGTTATAGAGGTGTTTAACGTGGTTGTTGACCATAACCTTCGTTACAGTGTCCAGAGTTTTCTCATTTTCTGAACTCATAAACCAAAGGCCTGTATGATTATTGTGGTCTATATTGATCAAGCCCACTTTTGATAGTCATGTCCTAAATCACTCACATCTCATCTTTATATTTAAACCAAACATCTACTTTTTTTTCTATCTTACCCTGCCCTTGGCAAGTTTGGGCCGAAGTCAACCATTGCTTTGGGAAGAGAAGAGAGAAAGAGAAAGGGACCTTGGGTTTAGGAATAGAAATAGAGGGAGAAAATTAAAATTATTATATAAAAAATGGATAAAAGGTACTAGAGTAATGAGTCATGCATAATGACTCAAGAGTAATGATCTTTTTTTTTTTTTTTTTTTTTTTTTTGAGAAACAATACCATCATTTGAATCTATCTTTTAGGTTCCATTATTGCCAAGACTAACTATTGAGAACAGCTGTAGCATTTTTATCAATTTGCTGACTGGTAGTTATCCAAAAAAAAAAAAAAAAAACTTGCTGAGTGGAAAATAGAGGGATGCAATATGGTTTTTATGAGTGACTTGCAGTGATTTGACTAGAAAAATAAAGGAAAATTACACTAACTTCCGCTGATTTTTTTAATTATCATACTTAACTCTTATCTAGTTTAAAATAAGAAACTCTTTTTTTGTATTACTATAAATTATATTCCAAACAACCTTTGTGCTCCAAACTTTTAGAATACACAGTTAGCATCTTAAACTATAACATGTGTTACACTTTACATTTTACTGTTAATTCTATTGATATTAGAAAAGGTAATTGTCTTATTTTAAACTAGAGAGAAAGATAAGTGTAATAACCTTAAAAAAAAAAAAAATTAAAAAAAAAAGAGGAGAAGCCAGTATAATTTTCCCAAAAATAATATGGCTAGTTGGGAGTGAATGTTCTTTTGGTTAATATTGGTTAGCCCTGTTCTTAATTTCTCTTTTTTTAGAAGGCTGTTCTTAATTTCTTGAGTTTAAAGAAGCAATTGAAAGCCATTATATATTTTCTTTATTATGTATTGCTTTTAGAATCCAATTCCCATCATCTATTACATAATATTTTATTTTAATGGCTTCATAATTGAGTGGTATCTTGGATTAAACATATGACTAAGGAGAAATTAGTGCTATTTTTTTAGACTAGTACAAGCCATTGCACATAAGGAGAAAAGTTTTTTTTATTCCATTTTAATTCTTAGATTAGTCAATGGCGTGCAGTTTACGAGTCTTTTTACGAGTCTTAAAAGACTCGTAAACTGCACGCCATTAACTAATCTAGGAATCATTCAAGGCATATTCCCCTATATTTTGAACACTTTGGTCCCCACTTCCTTTGGCTAATTAATTATCGTTTCTTCATTGTTTTTTTAAGTCTGCCTTAACAGGTAACTACTTCTTTAGGACATTTGTAAATACATTAAGTCCTAAAAAGTCCTCCGCCCAAGTTGAGTTCCCATTCAAATTCAATTGCTCCAATACGAACTTAACATGTCCAACCAATCACCCGGTGAGAATTGAGAAAGCGGAATCATCCCCTGTGGCATGTCCAGAGTACATGCGGTGGATTCACGAAGACCTACGGCCATGGAAGAGTGCCGGAATCACGAGGGACATGGTGGAAAGGGGAAGAGATTATGCAACTTTTAGACTAGTGATTGTAAAGGGAAAGGCTTATGTTGAGCAAATTAGGGGGACATTTCAAACTAGGGATATCTTTTCAATATGGGGAATTTTGCAGCTTCTGAGATTGTACCCTGGGAAGGTACCAGATTTGGAGTTGATGTTTGTCTGTGGGGACGAAACCGTGGTTAAAAAACGTGACCACCAAGGGCTTAAAGCCACGTCGGCGCCACCGGTGTTCAATTATTGTGAGGATGATGAAACACTAGACATTGTCTTCCCTGATTGGTCCTTCTGGGGTTGGTAAGTTTCAATTCCTTTTCAAATTTAATTACAATTTCATTCCAAAAAGTTACTTGTAAATCTCACATATTTATTAAACACACAAACACTTGTAAATTTCACATACCTAATATTGTATATCCATAAGATGAGGTACTCGTAAACAGTAAATTCACCCCATAATAATTTTCTAAGATGGTCGACGTTATGATAATAGCTTTACTGATCTAATTAAGTAAACTTGTAAAAAAGGTTATACTTCTTTGATTTTTTTGGGGTTGCACTCCTTTGTTTTCTCATGTGATTCATAGTTATTCTTTTTTCTTTTTTGGTTTCAAAAAAAAATCATTAACAAAAACTTTTCCTTCGCTAGGCCTGAGGTCGATATAAAGCCATGGGGGACAACGTTGGAGGCCCTAAAAGAAGGCAATAAAAAGATCAAATGGAAAGATAGAAAACCCTATGCTTTCTGGAAAGGGAATCCATATGTGTCTCAAAAAAGAGTAGAGCTTATGAAGTGCAATCGCTCTAACAAAAATGATTGGAATGTTCGTTTATATATCCAGGTGAATTTCTTTATCAAATTCCTTGATTTTTATTTTATGGAATATTCATACAATTCTAGTATGAGTGGTCAATTGTTTAGTTATCCTGAACTTTTTGCTAACAATATTTAGTAAAAGAAAAGACATTATATACTTGTACATCAAACAGGGTTGGCTTAATACAATTTCAGGCTTAAAGAAAAAATTTTAATGGGTGTTTTCATATTTAATTATCACTTAAATAATATTTAGTTTATTAACCATCAATTTAGTAAATGTTTTATATTACAAATTTTTATTAACAACCCATTATTCTTACTTTTAGTATGATTTATTTACTTGAGCGATATTTAAGATATTATAAATTTTACTACATAAACCTTACAAAATAATGTATCATCAATTAAAAAAATTAATTAATTCAAATTCATTTATTACGTTGTTTCGGAAACACCAATCACATTTTCGCCACATCAATTCGTAACTTTTTTGTAATAAAATTTTTGGTAGTTTAGCATTTTTTTTATTCATTTAATGGTGATTTGGTTGGATTTATATTAATCTATATTTATTTTTGGGAAAATGCTAAAAGATATCACAAATTTTATTTCAAAAATCTTACAAACTGAAATAAAAGAGAATTTGAATGGTTGCATTTCAACAAGATAATAAATGAAGGGTCAGGCCTAGGTCCAGTGTCCAGTAGTACTGGACCCGTTGAGATGCGTTGGACCTAAACCATATCCATAAATGAATATCTGGATTACTTCTTGTGATGGTGACACTAAAATTTCTAAGCTCTTTGAAGTAAAATTTGTAATCTATATATATAATAATAGGTGAAACTGAGAGAAATTCAAATTAGAAATTCAAATTAGAGTTTCAATTTTGCGCCATGTGTCCTAAATTATTTATTCTTAAAGTGTTTTATTTTTTACTTTTAGAATCAAATGTGGAACCAAATCATAAATATTCATCAAAGTGAGTTATTAAGTAAAAAACTAAAGAGTCTAGAATAAATAAATAAATAAAGTGCTTCACAATAATTTTTTTTTTAAATGACAATTTATGTTTCATACCTAACAATATTCACACAAAATTTTTTAAAGAGTTAACAAAATATAAAAATAACTATCAATAGTATTTAAATTATATATATATATATATATATAGAAATTATATTAAACATCTTATTGTATATCTTTAAGTGTATCTGTAGGGACACGATTATTTAACGGTCCAAGAATGTCATTGGGCTCGTAAGTAAAGGGCCCTAACAATATGATTTGTAGAGAGTGGGCTTGAAAGGCAGGACCTTAATCACAGGTCAGCGATTTAATCGAGGTTTCTATGGAAGCTTATACATGGGTGGACTTGGCTTGACTAGCTAAGCCTTCCATTAGTGCGGGTTGTAGGATTTAAGTCCTCGGACGCTATCCGAGGAGCATAGTATCCTTCCCTTTCTCCCTTTTGCAGGATTTTTTCCTCCTTCCGGGGGATCCTCTTCTCCTTCGCCTTCTTTCCCTTTTATATTAGTGTTCCTTTCCCCTTTTAGTGTCCACGTGTAAATTTTACTTTCTGGAGTGCAGACCTGTCCTGTCAGTCCATACCTAGAGTGGTTGGGGGTTGTTGGAAAAGTTAAATAGCATGGTTTGGAGTATGGGCCTGTCAAATGCAGGATTCTGTATTACGATGCTGGTAGCTTTCTCCCTTGTCCTGCCCCTGTACTGAGTTTGTCCTTTTCTCCAGGCGTTTTGTGAGGTGTTGAATATAAGATCGTCCTCGGCCATGTCCTTGTGCCTTTTTGGGCTTTCATTAGGCGTCCTCAGCAATAGCTCTCCTCGGCTTAGGCCTTGGGTCCTAATGTAGAGTGGGCCTGGGCCACGAATTCACTGGCCCCACAGTATCCATACATGGAGTTACAAGCTAGTATTTATAACATCACTCAATTTCTCAAGCATTCTTAAAAGAAGAGGGGGAAAAAGTAACAATTTACATATATATATATATATATATATAAATTTTAAAAAAATAACTTATGCCCCCTCTTTTGGGGGGGTGCCTTTCTCTAGTAGGGGTCCTAGGCCTAGGGCCGGTGGGCCAACCCTGATATCATTGACATGGTTGATTGTCAAAATTGTGAAAACACATGTAATTATCTAATAAAAAACTTAAATTAGTTATCTTATCTTTGCTTTTCATGAAAAAAAATACCCATTGAAGTGGACAGTTTCTTCAAACAATAAGTAGCCGAGAGGTTATCTGTTTAATTAAATGATATTGAGCATCTTATTGAGAAACAAGTGAGCTATTTCTTTGTGAAATTGTGCTTAATTTCATACGTGGAAATTATGCAAAGATCTTGTTTGATCCTATTTTGGAAGCACAAATAGAGTTTTTTTTCCTCTTTAGAAGAAATAGTGTGAAAGAAACATATAGAAGAAATAGTGTGAAAGAAACATATAGGAAAAAAGAACTAGGCAGACAGGGTTTTGAGAGAAATTTGGAACATATTTATTTCAACTATTTTATCTGTATTCAGGATTGGGGAAAAGAATCTAAACATGGATTCAAGAACTCAAAACTAGAAGACCAATGCACCCATAGGTAAATATTGAACTTCTTTAATTTTCTCAACAATTTATTTTTCTTCATTTTTCTTATAATTTCCTTTGAAATATGTCATAATACATTCATAGTGTTATTAATGACATTATTTTCTGTTTTGTTTGGCTTTTTCATCTGAAGATATAAAATTTACATAGAAGGAAAGACATGGTCAGTGAGTGAAAAGTACATTCTAGCTTGCAACTCCATGACCTTGCTATTGATACCTCAGTACCATGACTTTTTCACAAGAAGCTTGGTGCCCATGCAACACTACTGGCCCATCAAAATAACTAATGATACATGCAGAGATCTTAAGCTTGCTGTGGAATGGGGCAACAATCACACCGACAAAGTAAACCTCTCTTACTCTCTTCCCCTCTTGACACAACCAAATTTAGCCACATATGGACATGCATGTGTGGTGGCTTTGTTTTCCTAAAACAGTTCTCTTTTCTTGAATTATGAAAAACATAAACTAATGCAGAACACTTATGTAGAAATGCACTGTTTAAAAGCCTTCTCAAAATGGTGTTAATTGTTTTTGTTAATTTTCTATTTTTCCTTAGAGAAGTAGCACGATTTTTTCTGATTTTCTCATGGAATGCTTGTTATCTACAAAGTAGACTAGTGCTATACATTTTGGAAAGAGTAATGACAAGGATACTACAAAATTTACTACATAAACCTTACAAATTATTAACATATCACCAATCACAAAAAAATAATCAAAAAATACTAAAACTGTTTGTTTGTTTAGACCTCTTTAAAACAAATTGTTTACACCTAGTGAATTAGCCAAGTACTTAGATTAATTATGAGATCTAGATTAAACAATAGTATATCATATCATGCACGCCAGAAAAGTAAAAGACACAAAGATATGATTACCTAGGAAAACCAATAAAACTAAATGTTTCAAGGTAAAAATCGAGGGAAGATTTGACCTAACTATCCTCAAGATAAACAAATCTACTAGAAAGAATTGAAGTTTACAAAAGATTTAACTCCTAAACCTAATGCTTAACTCCTAAACCTAATGCTACTTCCAGTAGAACTTACTAACACGACCACGTGCAACTCCGACTCTACGAACTTTTCTCTCTTGGATTTGTTAAACACAAGTTCTCACACTTATGACTTTGAGATCCCACTTAATGGTTTCAAATCCCCAATCATTGTTGATCTTGTATCAGCAACTGGATTCCCCTAGCACTTAATTATAGATCTCGTTCCGATAGACACTTGTAGAGTTAGAAGGTTACAGAAACCTAACAAATCTTACAAGAGTAACTCACAAGTTTTCCAAGAGTCTTCAAAACGTGGTTAGGGTTTTCCTTTTATACTTATAAGTGTTGGACTAAAACCATAAACGTTTTCACAGGCTTGAGCCTGGTTTAAAATCTACAGAATTAACTTTTCTGCGATTTTCGATCGGTCGAGTCTAATTTTTGATCGATCAAGCTTCATAGAACTTGAGCTCTTCTTTCTGCAACTTGAATGTTCTTGAATCTTGATTTGTAAAATCTTGAGCAATGTCTAACACCTAATCTAGACTTGTTTTTGTTCTCCGTTTGCCAACATACATAAGATAAGAATCTAAATATTTAGAAGCTAACAAAAACTACTATCAATTTTACTAATCCTCCATCTATTATCCCTCAACTATAAATTGTGTCAATGTAATAATTCAACTTTCAAAATTAAGTCACAATCTCATCCTTATGTCTACCATTTAAATTTTAACGTAATTAATAGTTGAAAGTTGATTTAGCTTTAGAATTTTCACACTTTCTATAGATACCTTTCAACTTATGCTCTATTTGCTACATTAATTAATTTTGTCAATCTCATTAAGATTTAAAAGAACAGAAGTTTCATAATGATATTTACTTGATATTGAAACTTACGGGACTATGTTGATTCAACTAACAGTTGGGGAGATTAAACTGACACAACTAACACTCAAGGGACCAAATTAAACTTTATCGCATAATTTGATGACCGCATCAATAATTTAACCCAAATAAATGTCTTAATTTCTATTTTCTATGATTGATGACTCATTAATTTATAAAGCTTATAGAGTAAAATTTATAGTATCTTTTACATCACATTTAATTATTATGTTATTAAAGTTGTACATATTATATTCATTGATACGTCACCTTATAAGCAATGTAACAGTCAATAATGGGACCTAACATGCACTATGTTTCTTATTTGGTGCTAGACATGCTTGAAATTTATTTATTTTCTTTATTTAATTGTTTTTCTTCACAATTCTATCTCCTACAACACTTATATTTCAGGCACAGGAAATTGGAGAGGCAGGAAGCAAATTCATTCAAGAGAAACTTAAAATGGACTTTGTTTACGACTACATGTTTCACTTGTTAAGTGAATACTCAAAGCTCTTGAAATTTGAACCAACAATTCCTGTAGGAGCGCATGAGGTCTGTTCAGAAACAATGGCATGTCAAGAGGGTAATAAATTTTGGAGAATTAAGAATTTCATGGTGGAGTCCATGGTGAAATCCCCTAGGAATACACTTCCATGCACAATGCCTCCTACTTTATGATCTTCCAAGTTCCAACTATTGATGCCATTTCTCGAAGAAAATAAAATATAATGAAAGAAGTGAATATGTGGGGGAATGAATATTAGGAGAAACTAGTTAGTTGAAAATTTGAAATACAATAAAGGCCTCTGTTGTTTGTGTGCATTTGTTTTGAAGCTTAAAATTTGGAGTATAATCTAGTATATAATTTCTCGAACTTCCATTTGGGCTTTGAAGGTTATTCTAAGTTTCTAACAAAAAATAGGGGCTTTGAACAGGGCCGGCCCAAGGCCTAGGCCTCAGACCCTACCAAAAAACAAAATTTTCCTTAGAAAAAAAAAGACCCCACATCCCGTAGTTAAATGCCTAAATTTTATAAAATTATATATAGTTTTTAAAAGGTTATTCATTTTTTTTATTAGTGATTTTTTTTTTTGAAACGTTTATTAGTGATTTTTTTTTTTTTTTACAATACAGAATTTCTACTCTAACCTAATCTAAGTATATATGTATGTAAAGTTCTCTCCTAGAGACTTAAACCTCGGCCCTTGCCCCCCACACCCCACAAGTATTAATACTTATGAAGTGATTACTGCATCAAGGGTGTGTGGTGGTATTAGTGATGTTAGGGATACTACAAATTTTACTATTAACTTACAAATTGTCATGTTATTAATTACAAAAAAGTGATAAACATTCATTAGTTAAATTGATGAAGTTCATCAATGAGAGTCAATGTCACATAATATTTTGAACAATTTATAGTGCTTTTAATTAGCGCATTTGTACCACCACACACCCTTAGTGCGATGGTTACTTCACAAGTATAAGTGTTTGTGGAGTGTAGGGGACAAGGGTCGGAGTTTAAGTCTCTAGGAGAGAGCTTCACACATATATACACTTAGACTTGGCTATAGTAGAATTCTATCTTATATCAAAAAAAAAAAAAAAAAATTAGCGCATTTTTCTTTTTCATCTATTAAGACTCCCAAAATACGAGACCAATAGAACCTTAACCCAATTAAAACCCTAAAATGTTTCAAAAAGATGTTGCAAATGTATTAAATCATCAATTATAGATTAGTCTCTACTAAAAGTTTGATACTTTAATTTTTGTAAATTGATTACCTACAATGTCATACACCAAATAATATCTATCTCTCTCTCTCTTAAAAACAAGATATAAAAATAAAAATTAGATTACAACTTTACTTAACTATGCATTGTCATATATCCAAAATAAAGCATCTTTTTTAATCGTAATATATATATATATATATATTTTTTATTAATATTTATAGTTCAACTATGATATTCAATTCTCTATATGAAGTTAACATGAGTTTGGTTAGTATTATTCATCAAATCATATATTTAATTTATCAAATTAACCTTGATTTTATTTGTATTAAATATTTTTTTAATTAATATTTACATATTAAAGGCCCACAAATTAATATTTATATTTCAACTATGATATTCAATTCTCTATATGAAGTTAACATGAGTTTGGTTAGTATTATTCATCAAATCATATATTTAATTTATCAAATTAACCTTGATTTTATTAGTATTAAATATTTTTTTAATTAATATTTACATTTTTTTTAATTAGTATTAACTTTTTACCTTAGGCCCCAAATTATGTTAGGCCCCTGGCTTTGAAGGTTGGGGTGTGGAATAGAAATTTACATGAGTTGGGCTTGGTTTCTAGGCTTTGGAACTTTATTGATATATTTTGGGAAAAATACCAACACATCCCTTGAACTTTGAGTTGATGGTCATTACACCCCTAAACTTTTAATTTAGCCAATTTAGTCCTTAAACTTTGCACAACTGCCAAATAGAGTCATCTGTTAGATTGCCGGTTATTATCAAACGACCGAAGCGTTAAAAAACAAAACACCACACAAACTAAAGCATTGAAAATAACAATCTCAATTATCTAACTCAAAACAATTAATGATCGCAAGCCCCCCCCCCCCCCCCAAAAAATAATAATAATGATCAAGCACGTGTATTATCTAACTTTTCAACCAGTAAGTTCCAATTAACCGCTAAATATCAAGTACAAATATGAGATTCATCATTCATGTTTGGAATAATAAACCCAAAACACAAAACACAAATGCAAATAAAATCAATCTTACGAAATCATGCTAACGATCACTACAAACTCTAAAGATTAAACAGATATAGAGTCATAGAGACAAATTGAAACAAATTAACGTCACTAAGAAGGCAAACGCTTTATTATTTTACAAATTGAAACAAATCCATTAGACACAGATTTTTTTTTTTTTTTTTTTTTTTGACCAGTTCATCATCAAGGTTAATCAAACACTTCATTGTTTGCCTAGAAAAAAAAAATGAAATCAAAGGGCAGTTAGTTTGCCGAGAAAATGAAAGAAAAGACTGGAGAAAGAAAAAAACCATCAAAAGATAAAACAAAATAAAACAAACAAATTAACAATCTCTCTTAAAAAATGTCTTCTTTCAAATCACAAAAAAAAAAAAAAAAAAAAAAAACTAAACCTAAGCCATAAAAGATAAAACAAAACTATTGAAAAAAAAAAAATTACATAAACAAACTTGATAGAACATTGCAAGGAGGAGCATCAAAAGTCAAAGCCTGCTAGGAGCAAGTGGATGAGGTTGATAAGTAGGGGGAGAGAGTAAGGAGAGGCGAAGACGTTGCTAGGAGCTTGGGCGAGAAATATTAGAGAGAGAGAGAGAGAGAGAGAGGGGTGGGGAACTAAAATGGGGATCTAGATATGTATAGGGTTTGTAATTGAAATGACATCGTTTCAGGTTTTTTATTTTTTAAAATCTCATACCAAAATGACATTTTTTTTTTTTTGTTTCTCAAAAAAAAAAAATACATTTTTTTGGAACTGATATTAAAATTAATATCAAGTTCAAACGACATCGTTTTGGTATTAGATTTAAAAATTTTAAAAACCCTAACAGTTCCTAATAACCTATATCTCTCTAATGCCATTTCTCCTTTTTCTTTGTTGCCTCTCTCAAACTCGCACTTTCACACCTTCTCTCTACTGAAACCTATAGCAATTCTATATATAAATTATATGTATGTTAAATTATAGCAAATAAATATATATACACATCGGTGCGGTGCGGTTTCTCGTTGGAATTCAAAATAGCCACTAATTGCCCACAAGCCACTTTCAATATGGCTAAATCTCTACCAACCATCACATCGAACTCTTATGATGGAGCTTTGTATCAGTCGGATCGGATCATTTCAATGCCAACCGGTTTCATTAGTATTGGTCAAATCTTGAACATGCCTAGTGCTAAGAAGAATTGGCTATTGAAGTAGAACAAAAAACATCAACTACCCATCCTTCAATCCTCATCCTATTGAAGTATCCAATGGCAATTAGTCCAAATGTGAACATAAGAATTCTTGAAAGTAGAATTAAGAATGCCAAATTTTGGCCAAATTTTGAATTAAGAGGACCAAACTTAAAAAGGGGAATATGATTTTCTCCCTTTCATGGTTGAAACTATTATTTCTTGGATTTAATAATATACATAGTGTTAGAGAGAACGAGATAAATTTACCACCATCAATTTGAGGGGGTTTCAGGGAATTTTATATAGGCTTCACTTAATTTTGTTAGGGATAAGAGCCTGAGACCAATATAAAGCTGCGAAGAAGTGTGTTGAAGGACAAAAAACCAAGGCAACACAAGAATCAAATGTAAGGACACGGTACCCTATTGGAGAGTGAATGGCTCAAATTAGAAAGAAAAAAAAAAAAAACCATTTGAAAATTGAAGTGCAATGTCTCAAACAAAGATAACTGGAACACTTGCCTATATACGTTAGTTAATACACATTCTTCTCATTTACTCACAAATGTTGATCATTCTCACTTTCTGATCCTATAGTACACATGTTTCATATAATAATTCTTGTATAATGTGTTCTAATTTTTGGTCAATCCCATTAAACATCATGTGTTCAATTGGTTTACATGAAATTTATTTCAAACTTTTAGGTTTAAAGGAAACTTAGTAGAAACTGTAAGGTTCAAAATAAAATTATAAAATTTTATATTAACTAGTAATAATATCCTTGTCTGATGCGTGTATTAATTAAAAATATATATGTGTAAGAAAGAAAATACTTTACTGATATTATCGAATGTAATGGGTAAGTTTTTTTTTTTTTTTTTTTTTTTGAGAAACACACACACATATATAGGGGAAGAAGGATGAGATAAGAGAATACACTTATACGCCAACACCAAATTATGTTAATGGGTAAGTTATATTATGTTAAAACACAAATTATAATAAAAATCAAAATAAATATTAAATTTCTTGCAACTTAAACAATAATGTTTTTATCAATAATAAACTATCCTAAGTATGTGATATGATATATGATAGTGTTACATACATAAACTTCATCAAACTGTTTAGCAAAAAACCTCATCAAACTAGTTCCCTAATTTCGTCACCTTATTCGGGTTCAAGCCCATTCGATGGGCTTGCCTTGTAAAAATTTGGAAGTGATTTGCTCCCCTAGCTTCAAGTTCAAATTTTACTAGACTACGGCCCAATAGCCCTTTGTGTGCTGCCACACCTTCTCATTCTTGTCATCTTAGCTCTGAGTCTCTGACTGAATGATTTTTTTTTTTTTAATCAACAACATGATGATGATGATAGTAGTTGATATAGTAGGTCATGATTTCTAGTACAAGTATTGTCCCTTTAATTATTAACGAATTGTGTACATACAAAACTGATAGCAATCATAATAATAATTTATGTAAGAGGATTCCCTATAATTCCCTTTCATTTTTAGCTGTACATGCAACACGTGACATTTATTGATTTTTAAATATATCGTATCTTACCTCTAAATAAAAATTAGTAGGAATGAGTAGATTCAGTTGGATTGGAGTTCTTCCCATAAAATTATTAGTTCATTAATAAAGTTCTTATCTATTACCCATGTTGAAAAAGAATTCTAAAAATTAAAAAGGTATGTTGAAAAAGAATGCTTGGTAATACTTGTTTTCATGAAATCCACACTGTATGTTGTCATTCTTACATTTAGTTTGGAACGGGCAAAAGATGAAAGAAAAGGAAGCCTAGGAAGGAAATGTAGCTTCTACTCACTACAAAAAAGTTGGCTTTTTTTTTTTAGGGCCAAAACCCATGGAAAAAGTATGAAAGGCCCTCAAAAAATATTATTATGAGGCTCTGGATAACCCTTGATAACCTTTGAAACAAATTCCTTCTAAAAAGAAATTTTGAAGGCCTACATTACCCTCAAACAAAAATTTCGAGACCTATGCAACCTTGAAACAATTGTTATATCTTTATCTTTATTTTTATTTTTTAAAATAGTGGTTGTATGGAGCAATTTATTTTGACAATTCATCTGAAAAATTGTGACCCATGAAATAAGGTTGCTTTATATCAGGTGTGTTCATCATTTAGCGTTTATTTCCAGGGTGTTTTGTAAACCTTCAAAAAACGTGAGTCAAAACATATCAAGTTTCTTGTAGTGTCTATTTGATTGACAAGAGAAAAAAGAAAATGATTGAAAATTGAGGAAAAACAAATTTGTCCGAGCACACATTTTATAATTTATCCAAATTAGTTGATACATTTTGGTGGTTTTTTCTTGTGAGAATTTGAGATTATATCAAAATACAATTTATATAGCTATGTATTCTTTTTTTTCTTTTTTTGAGAATATATAGCCATGTATTCGAATGTGCCTATCAATTATTTGAGTAATATCAATTCTAAATTTGTGATGAGGCTAGGTTTTGTTATCATAATAATATTTATAATTTATTTCTCCATTAATTATCTAAGTAAAAAAAATTTTACCATAAATGTTAACTCATTAATGAATGATATTTGAGAATTAAAACCTTATTAAACTTACATCTTATTGTGTCTACTTATATATCCCCATGTTTGTTTCATGCTTTCATGTTATTTAGACTTTAGTGCATTGGTAGCAAATTATCTAAGAGACTAAAGGGGGTGACAATCTAGAAAGAGTAAACCAGTTGATATCTTGGCATGATGATGGAAGCAATTATTATAAAGCCAATTTTATTTATTCAAATGCTATCATATCTATTAAAAAAATATTCTTAGCTTCTTTATTTATTTATTTTTGGATTAATTGTAAATTACACCTCTAAAGTTTTGGGGTGTTTGGATTTTACACTCCAAAGTTTTAGAATTTAGATTTTACTTCTTGAAATTTGGGATGTTTGGATTTTACACCATGACATTTCAGAATTTGGATTTTACCCCCTAAAGTTTGAAGTGTTTGGATTTTACACCCCCAAATTTTGAAACTTTAGGATGTAAAATCCAAACACTCCCAAACTTTAAGGAGTAAAATCCAAACACCCCTAAAATTCAAGGGGCAAAATCCAAATTCTGAAACTTTAAAGTGTAAAATTCCAATTTACCCTTTATTTTTTTCATGGAACTTTCACTTCTATGACTATGTGTATACCCAATATTTTTTTAGTAGTGCATTTGGATTGAAGGCAAGACAAGATAATTGTAAATATGCTTTAAAAAAAAGGGAAAATAGATTTCTAGATTAATGTATGGATTTCCACGTTCTTTAATGTTTCTTTCAAATATTTAAATGTACACAACCCATTAGCCGCTTATGGAGGTCTATAATCTATATATCTTTTTTTTTTTTCTTTTTTCTTTTTTTTTTTATAGGAATAATCTATTTATCTATAATGACAAAGAGATTAAATTCTATAAGAATGCGATGTAAAACCCATGTTTTACACCCTTCAACCCCAACATGTCACATCATTATATTACATATTAAAAACTAGACACAATCACACCCAATCAAAATGACTTGGTTTAGGTCTAATGCACCTAGTGCACTGGACCTGGTCAGATGGTGATACGTGTTTAAAAGTGGACATATGTCATCATCTCAATAAGTCTGGTACTACTGGATACTGAACCTAAGTCTGACCCATCAATTCTAATACTCATTTGAAAATCCAACTCAACTGTGAGTTTATAACGATGTTATTATATGTGATAGAATGTATTAAGTTTTAAGTAAAAAATTGATGTGGCAATCTCTTATTAGATGGTGTAAAAGATGGATTTTACGCCCCCATTCTTATCAAATTCGGATTCTTAATTTAATGGCTAAAGGTATATGGTAGATGGATAGATAAATGTAAAATGCTATGACAAATGCATTGAATTATGTAAATGGAAATATCATAAATGGTTTAGTGGTCAAATTTGTTTTAATAACAATAACTTCAGCCAATTAAGGTAACCTTTTTTTTTTTTTTTTTGATACGAGATAGAATTCTACTCTAACCTAATCTAAGTGTATATGTGTGTGAAACTCCCTCCTGGAGACTTGAACCCCGGCCCTTGCCCCCCACCCTCCACAAGCACTTATACTTGTGAAGTGACCATCGCACCAAGGGTGTGCGGTGGTAGGTAACGTTTAAAACCAATGATTTATAATTGAATAATAAAATTACTGGCCACTAACAATCTAACATTCATAAAGTACTTTTGCCAACTCATAAGGGAAAGTCATTTATTGGTTGTAGGCTTATAACTAATAGCTCAAGTCAATATTTTGTTATTAGATGTGAATTTTGACAAATTCATTATTGGATTATATTTTTTTTCTTGGACAAAGGCTGACTTCAAATTTAGTTGTAGCCTAAGGCTACAAATCTTACTAAAAAATTAACATGGTTACATATTTTAAAAATCTAACCATTTAATTGCATGGTTTTTATGTTGTTAAAACACATATAAAATTTCGTATCAATCGGATGTTATTTAATATTTACTATTCAATTCATAAACTTATGTTTTATGTATAATTTTAGACTACAAAAAATTAAAATCTAAATGTTTGACTGATGACATAACTATTAATCTTTAATATTTTAGAAATTTTGCAAACATGAAGGATATAAGAAGAAATGAAATAATTTGGCTACAAAATTAGTTGTAACCTAAGACTACAACTCCACCCAATATCTTTTTATTGGACATAAATTTTAACAAATTCACTATTGGATTAATTACATTTTCTTCTTATATCCTTCATGCTTGCAAAATTGCTAGAATATCAAAGATTAATAATTATGTCATCAATCAAATATTTAAATTTCAATTTTTGGTAATCTAAAATTATGCATAAAATATAATTTTATAGATTGAATAGTAAATAGTATTTGATTGACATGAAATTTGACATACATGGTAAGGATATAAAGAACTTATACTCCGGCGATTGGATTTTCAAAATATGTAGTCACGTTAATTTTTTAGTGGGAGTTATAACCAATGCCAAAACCAAGTTTATAGCCAAATTTTTAACAAAATGTGGGTTACATGAGACAAATGGAGTGAATCCTTAGCTAAGCAAAGTGTCAACTTTCCAATCATGCATATGTAACGTGAATTCAGTCAAATCACAGGGAGATAAACTATAATCACCCTTTTATCAAATACCCAATGCACCGGCCCTAGTCCAAAATCTTCTGCTAAGAAGCCAATGGGCCGGGGGGATTGGAATTGACCTTCTTACATATGACTACTACTTCAGTCGTAGTCTGTGGTGTTGGGGAGAGCAATTGGCTCGTTAGTTGAAATGTAAAATAACATTGAATTAGATGCGCAGACAAGCTTGCTAAGGAAGGCTGTTCCTGTCTTTCTGATTTTGTTATTTTAGATTATCCTAGCTCTGCTGATTTATGTAATATTTTGGAATCAGATACTCTGGCCTATACTCCTTAAGGCGATCAGCCATAACCCTGCCCTTCAATTAGGGGCAACTTAACACCGAAAAAGACTAAACTGCCCGAAGAATATTCAACTACTTAATGAGCTGTGAGGGATAATTTTGGACTAGCAAGTGATGTAAACTCATTCAATGGAGTATACTGGACTCGCCAATCTTGTCCTCACTTAGGCTTAGGCTCAAAAAGAGTTCTTATATTGATGGAAACTTGCAAGGGTTACTACAAGTCATAGCTAGAGAGGAATTTCGCTTTCATACACAAATCACACAGAACAAGTGGTTATAAGAAAGAGACTAATTGAAGGTTACCATTCTATTTGGGTAACAAAAAAACTTGCAATCGAATTACGAAAAAGTAGGTTAAGGCAATCACTTTTGTCTTATCAAGCCTATATTCCCACAAAAGCCTTGAATCCAACCTTCGAATTTAGGAAAATAAATATTTTTTTAAAGAAATTAATCTTGAAGTTGGATTTTTTTTTTCTCAAATTTAGTATTTTTTTTTTTTTTTTTTTGCTATGAATTCGTCTTCTAAAATTTTAGATTAACTAAAAGTATTCTCGTTTCATGCATGGATTTATTAAAATATATATGTAAATGAAATAAAACATTTTACTAATATTATTGAATTTAGTGCCTAAGTTTTAATATGATAAGACTGATTATCAAATAAATAAAAATTTTAATTTTAAAATTTTGGAATTTTTTGTACTGGAGTTAGAGTTGGAATAAAATTTCAATCAAGTAGGGCTTTGGAGTACTACAAGTTTTACTACATTGGACTTATAAACTAATGCATCATCAATCACAAAGAGGTATTTTAAATATTCATTTATGAGGTGATTGGAGCCCACTAATTACATTAATCATTACATTAGTTTATGGGTCAGGCTAACGAGTGCCCTTAGGACACTTGTTAATAATCCATTTTAGGAAAGTTTTGACATCACTTTTATGTGAAATGAAAAAAGCTGTCAAAACATTAATTTTTTTTTTCTTTTTCCATAAAAACTTTCTTTAACTGGATGCTTAACCAGTGCCCTTGGAACACTAGTTAAGAATCTATTTTAAGAAAATTTTGACATCATTTTTATGGGAAATGAAAAAAGCTGTAAAAACATTAATTGTTTTTTTTTTCTTTTTCCATAAAAACTTTCTATAACTGAATTCTTAAACAATGCCCTAAAAGCACTCGTTAGCATAACCCATTTTATTATATGAGATATCTAACATATCATGCGTTAGGAAACTTGTTCCCTAATTTGGGTCATCTTCTTGGGATTCAAGCCTACTCAATGGGCTTGCATTTTCAAAATTTGAAAGTGATGCGCTCCTTTTGCATCAAATTCAAAATTTTCTGACTCCTAAACCACGGCCCAATAGCCCATCTGTGCTATACGTTCTCATCCTTGTCATCTTAGCAGTACTGTGATTTTTTTTTTTAAAAGATCATAATCAAGATAGTAGGTGAGGGAGTGGTTCATGATTTCTATTACTTTTTGATAATTAGATAGTTTAAGAGAGAGGAGGATTTGAACTCAAGATTGATCCATTGGAAACACCAAAAAACACATTTTTTTGGTAATCATCAAACTTTCATAAACTAAACAAAAACAAAGGCATTAAAATTCAGAGGATATATCCTTTCATAGTACAACCCCGAGTTATCATAATACAACAACATACATAAGTCCACAGATGGGCTATCAAAAAGCATAAAGTCCTGATCAAAACCACTACCTCTTCTAGCCAAAGCATCAATGCACTTGTTAACTTCACGAAAATAATTACTCATCTTTGGTTGAGAAATTTGGTTAATGAGAGTCCTGCAATCCATTATAAGACAAGCATGTTGTATATTACTGTTATACTCTTCAGTAACCCAACCAAGCACAATTCTTGGACCAATTTCAATTTATACTGCCAAAAGATTCAAACTAATCCACAACAACAACCCACTGGAAAAATACTAACTATTTAACCTATTGAATCTTGGCATGATTTTATTACTAATATTTCACTTTAATTAATAACGAATTGTGTAGGTACACAATACACCTGCCTAAAGAAAGAGTTTAGATCCTATCAAAAAAGTAGAAGAAAGAGTTTAGATCATTAATAATAGCATAACTAATAGTAATGATAATAATAATTTATAAATTGTTAGTTTAGTTCATTATTATTTTTTATATTGTTGATCCTATATTAATCATATTCATTGTTATCACAGTTTGTAACATCAATCATCAAATAAATAAAAATTTTAATTTAAAATTTCTTGAAATTTTTGTTACTAGAGTTTTAGTTGGAATAGAATTTCAATCAAGTAGTGCTTCGAGTACTACAAGTTTTTTTACATTGAGCTTTCAAATTAATGCTTCATCAATCACAAAAAGGCACTTCAAATATTTATTTATGAGATGATTGAAACCTATTAATCACATTCATTTCCACGTTACTTTGTAAGTTTTATATAGTAAAACTTGTCGTACATTTAGCATTTTCCATTTCAATTTACTGGAACTTGAATAAACTATCACATTATCAATTCATGAGGTTTGTGGGATATTTATTATCAGTTCATGATGTTTATGGGGTAATTCATGGATAGAGAACCATGACTTCTAAAACTTTATTTTTACTATATGATATTTATATATATAACATATTATGCGCCAAGGAGTAAGTCTAGTATCACAACTATTTCCACAATTTTGTCACTTGTTCACGTGGCAACTTGTAAGCGATGTAATTGTGGACTCACAATTTTTTTTCCACCACTTACATCTCACCACGTAGGCAAGCTGTGACCAAAATTGTCAAAATTGTTGTGATAGAAAACTTACTTCATCATGAAACTTGTTCCATAATTAGGTCATCTTCTTTATTGGGTTCAAGCCTATTCAATGGGATTGCATTTTCAACATTTGAAAGTGATATGCTCCGCTGCATTAAATTCAAAATTTTCCAACCCTTAGACCACGGTTCAATTGCCCTTCGTGTGCTATACATTCAGGCCTATTCAATGGGCTTGTATTGTCAACATTTGAAAGTCATATGTTCCCATTGCATTAAATTCAAAATTGTCCAACCGTTAGACTAAGGCCCAATTGCCCTTCGTGTGCTATACGTTCTCATCCCTGTCAGTTGTCATCTTAGCACTGATTGATTTTTTTTTTTTTAGATCATTATCAAAACAGTAGGTGAGGGTCATGACTCATGATTTCTATTACTATTTGATAATTTGATAGTTTAGAGGAGAAAGGGATTGAACACTGGACGTGTCCATTAAACATACCAGAAGATACTAATTATTTAAGTTACAAGACTCATTTTAATACTAATAATTCACATTACACCTGCCTAAAGAAAGAGTTTAGATCAGGAATAATAGCACAACTAATAGTAATCATAATAATATATAAATTGTTAGTTCATTAATATTTTTTATATTGTTGATCTCATATTAATCATATTCATTGTTACCACGGTTTTTAAGATTTTAATAATAAAATTATCATCATATTTATATGCTTTGCAGTCTATATTTTCAGGTACTACTAACAGCGACAAACGAATTCAAAGAACAACAGAAAAATCACCAAAAGAGCAAGAATTCCCACTGAAATGCACAAAAGGAAACAAAAAACAGACCTGCCCAAAAAACTACTACCCCACAACAACACACAATTCTGACCGTCCAATATCATCATCATCAAACAGAACGTGCCCATCGTACTTCCGTTGGATCCACGAAGATCTACAGCACTGGAAGCACACAGGAATCACGAGAAAAATGGTGGAGCGGGCTCGCAAGAAATATAGGGAGTCGATACAGACAAGAGACATGTTCAGCTTGTGGGGCATTTTGCAGCTGCTAAGGTCTAAAGATTCCAATTTTTTATTAATCCTATCTAAGAAACTATTATTGTGTCTATCTGTCTGTCTGTTGATTTTATCCCCTGTGTATGTACTCCAATTATAGTTGTAGGTGGCCAATTTGTTACGATCCCAAGACAGTATTGGGCTCGTACGAAAGGAGGCCCTCACAATATCATTTGTATAGAGTGGGCTTCAAAGGTATGGCATTGGGCATAGATAATCTGCTTGGTAGTAGTTCCTATGGGAAATACTGCATGGGCGGGTTTGATTTCCCTAGTTAAACCCCTTCCCTTTTTTTTAGCCGGGGTCCTCTAGAGCTTTATTTTCTTCTCCTTTTATACTGGTGCTCCATCCCCCTTTTTTGTATCCACGTGTTGATTTTACTTTTGGGGTGCAGGCCTGTCCAGTCGACCCATACCTAGAGTGGTTGGGAGTTGCTGGAAAGGCGCATGGGCATGGGCCTGTCAGACGCCGAATTCCGTATTACTGTGTTGGCTGCTTTTTCCCTGGCCCTGCCCTTACACTCATTTTGTTCCTCTCTTTGGGCATTTAGTGAAGTGCCGAGGAGAAGGTCGCTCTCGGCAATGGCTCTCCTCGGCTTGGGCCACGGACCTTAAGATAAACTGGGCCTGGGCCGAAGCTACACTTTCTTTGGCCCCACAATAGCCCCTCAAAAGCCTGCTGCCCGACTTTTAGTTGGGAAGGAGGGTTTTGATAATGTTGGGCCTACATCATAGCCTGTTCTGATTCTGCACTCCATAAATATTTGCATTTTTCCATTTACTCGGGAGTCGTGTCAAACCAAGGGACGCGTCTTTATTTTTCATTCGCGTGGAGCCTTTTGATATTTCAGTACTCGAGGCGCGCCTTCACGAGGATCTTCAGATCCTACGGCTGAGGTTGAGGTTGGAAATTGAGTCCAGTCTGCTTTGTCTGTAACGTTCCTTGGAAATTTGCACAAGTTAAATGCCACCGATCTGCTCTGTGTATAAATAGGATAGGGGGTCACTCTCCTTGCATACAAACCCTTCTGCTTCCTTCAGAAACATAATCCATCCGCCATACTCAGTCTCCATTTTCAGTTTCATTTAGCCTCAGGGTAGTATGCTTGAGGCATGGGTGGGGATGAAGGGTCTTTACCTGTTTCAGAGGCACCGAATCCTCAAGGTGATATGGTACGGACAAGGATGGCACAGGTTCAAGCCGGTCCTCCGCTTTGACAGGGGGAAGATGGTCTTCCTCTCTCTTTTAGTCAAAATCCGAAGCAGGTTCTGGTCATGCCAGATTTTTGGCATGTCAGAAGAAGGAATTTCCGCCATCAGCGCCGTCTGCCTTGCCGCAGGAAAATTTTCGCGGGGGCTCCCCAACTTCCGGCTCCCTACACCTTTTCTTCAACGGTGCAGGCCCCAAGTTGGGTTCCCTGCACCTTTTCTTCAGCGGCGCTAGCCCAAAACCAGGTGCTCTCTGCACCTTTTCTTCGAAGGTGCAGGCCCCTCGTCGGGTTCTTTTACTGCCTGAGTTATGGGCATGTAAAAGTATTGAGGAATGGTTCCCTTACTCAACATCTCGGCGCAGTAGCCAACCTCTCCTCTGTGCTTCTCCTTCGACTTTATCTTTACTCTCTTGTATTTTTCTTTTATTTACGCAGTTAGCTTTAATGTAAGCTTATTTCAGCTTTTTATTGTACACTGTACTATTCCTTTGTCTTAATAAAAGATGCGTTTATTTCTTTCTAAATACTTTTCTTTTCTGCAACAACTACTTTGTGCATGAATATTAAATATAAGCTTGCCTTTAATGATACTCGGAGCAGAAAAATGCCTTAACACAGATTCCTACTAGTTCAAACTTACGGACATTATCAAGTATAACAATGGTAATCCTCAATAAATTAAACTCTTGGAACTAACCTGGATAACGGCTGAGTGCTGCGCGATGCATGCTAGACCAATGTCCGAGAACGATAAACTCTAAATAATTCATCCGAGAGGGTAGCCGAGCAGTGAGGGACCTCAATTGTGTTTTTTGGTAGCACATTGCTCTAAATTGCGTCAATCCCTTTGGTACTGAGGGTCCGAGGGTAAGCTGGGCAATCCATTCAGTGTAGGGATTAACCCAACCGTTAATGGGGGAATTATCTTCGGATAGTTCCTAAGGCCCATGTAACGTAGCTTTTCTTTTAAGTACTTGGTTTCCCCATAGGCTTGAGTCCGAGGACCACACAAGGCCTTGGTTCTGTCCAAAACTTGTGTTTTGCTCTTAAGTAGTTGGTTTCCCCAGAGGCTTGAGTCCGAGGACCATACAAGGTCTTGGTTCTGTCCAAAACTTGTACTTTTGCTCTTAAGTAGTTGGTTTCCCCAGAGGCTTGAGTCCGAGGACCATACAAGGCCTTGGTTCTGTCCAAAACTTGTACTTTTGCTCTTAAGTAGTTGGTTTCCCCAGAGGCTTGAGTCCGAGGACCATACAAGGCCTTGGTTCTGTCCAAAACTTGTAATTTTGCTTTTAAGTAGTTGGTTTCCCCAGAGACTTGGGTCCGAGGACCATGCAAGGCCTTGGTTCTGTCCAAAACTTGTAATTTTTCTTCTAAGCAGTTGGTCTCCCCAGAGGCTTGGGTCCGAGGACCATGCAAGGCCTTGGTTCTGTCCAAAACTTGTAATTTTGCTTTTAAGTAGTTGGTTTCCCCAGAGGCTTGGGTCCGAGGACCATGCAAGGCCTTGGTTCTGTCCAAAACTTGTAATTTTGCTTTTAAATAGTTAGTTTCCCCAGAGGCTTGAGTCGAGGACCCAGAGTCCAAAACTTGCTTGAGTCCGAGGACCATGCAAGGCCTTGGTTCTGTCCAAAACTTGTAATTTTTCTTCTAAGTAGTTGGTTTCCCTAGAGGCTTGGGTCCGAGGACCATGCAAGGCCTTGGTTCTGTCCAAAACTTGTAATTTTGCTTTTAAGTAGTTGGTTTCCCCAGAGGCTTGGGTCCGAGGACCATGCAAGGCCTTGGTTCTGTCCAAAACTTGTAATTTTTCTTCTAAGTAGTTGGTTTCCCCAGAGGCTTAGGTCCGAGGACCATGCAAGGCCTTAGTTCTGTCCAAAATTTGTAATTTTGCTTTTAAGTAGTTGGTTTCCCCAGAGGCTTGGGTCCGAGAACCATGCAAGGCCTTGGTTCTGTCCAAAACTTGTAATTTTTCTTCTAAGTAGTTGGTTTCCCCAGAGGCTTGGGTCCGAGGACCAAGCAAGGCCTTGGTTCTGTCCAAAACTTGTAATTTTGCTTTTAAGTAGTTGGTTTCCCCAGAGGCTTGGGTCCGAGGACCATGCAAGGCCTTGGTTCTGTCCAAAACTTGTAATTTTTCTTCTAAGTAGTTGGTTTCCCCAGAGGCTTGGGTCCGAGGACCATGCAAGGTGTTGGTTCTGTCCAAAACTTGTAATTTTTCTTCTAAGTAGTTGGTTTCCCCAGAGGCTTGGGTCCGAGGACCATGCAAGGCCTTGGTTCTATCCAAAACTTGTAATTTTGCTTTTAAGTAGTTGGTTTCCCCAGAGGCTTGGGTCCGAGGACCATGCAAGGCCTTGGTTCTGTCCAAAACTTGTACTTTTTGCTTTTCTCATCTGTGGGGCCTTGACTTTAAGGGAATGAAATCCTCGGCTGAGCCCCTTGAACCATCTACGTGGCTAACGCTATAAGTGTAGCCCCTAGTCAAGGATCATAGCCCCTATCGAAGCTTTACGCTAGAGCACTGTAAGTGGCTAGTAGAAACGACACAGGTATTGTCTCAAACCATCATCTATGCTAAGACACAAACCTTCCCACAGACGGCACCAATTGTAGGTGGCCAATTTGTTACGATCCCAAGACAGTATTGGGCTCGTACGAAATGAGGCCCTCACAATATCATTTGTAGAGAGTGGGTTTCAAAGGTATGGCCTTGGGCATAGATAATCTGCTTGGTAGTAGTTCCTATGGGAAATACTGCATGGGCGGGTTTGATTTCCCTAGTTAAACCCCTTCCCTTTTTTTTAGCCGGGGTCCTCTAGAGCTTTATTTTCTTCTCCTTTTATACTGGTGCTCCATCCCCCTTTTTTGTATCCACGTGTTGATTTTACTTTTGGGGTGCAGGCCTGTCCAGTCGACCCATACCTAGAATGGTTGGGAGTTGCTGGAAAGGCGCATGGGCATGGGCATGGGCCTGTCAGACGCCGAATTCCGTATTACTGTGTTGGCTGCTTTTTCCCTGGCCCTGCCCTTACACTCATTTTGTTCCTCTCTTTGGGCATTTAGTGAAGTGCCGAGGAGGAGGTCGCCCTCGGCAATGGCTCTCCTCGGCTTGGGCCGCGGACCTTAAGATAAACTGGGCCTAGGCCGGGACTACACTTTCTTTGGCCCCACAATAGTTATAATTGTTATTATAGTTATAATTATAATTATCCATATCACTGTCAAAGTCAAAATCAGTTTCATAATCCATATTATTATTTAACCAACTATTGTCTATATCTCTCATGCTATATCCTTCATCATAATCTATATCATCATAATCCATGTTTCTAATTAAGTTTATAGTATCCTTAAATGACTCTACGTAAAGTGAGTCATTTAAGATTTAATGACTCACTTTTAGGAATGATGGAAACAAGTCTACATAATGGACCAGTATATTTTAATTGTTATCCTAATTTTGCTTTAAGTTTATCTGACAGAAATATTATGGATGCTTTAACTTTGAATGTAAAAACAGATGGTTAGTATATGAAAGAAGGCTCAAAACCCTTAGCTATTATTTATAGAATTTATTATAAACTTATGAAAACCACCCTTGACCCTCAATCCATGGTTGAACCATCCCCTAAAAGACATACTCTCCTTCTTCAGGCCTCAACCCCAGATAGTAGACTTCGTGTACCCCAACAGATACAATGGAAAGACATAAACCTTCCTGAACAATGGAAATTACAGACCATTGCCCTCACACCACAGATAGAAAACACTGAACCAGACTTCATAGTACAACAAGCAGATGGTACAGTTATTATTGCTTTCAATAATAATGACAGACAAACTGACAGCCTTATTAGACCCAGTAGTTCTTCAAGCAAAAAGACACCTATGATGTTTACTCCTAGAAGCTCCTTCTCCTCCAAGACATCTTTCTCGGATTCCAAACTTTTACCTCCTTAGAATCTTCCTCCAGTTATACACCTTCCCCCTATAAACACTAAGAAAACCCCTATCCAGACTGAAACAGCTTATTATATGGCAGATACCACACAACCTACCCCTAATGTTCATCAACCCCTTTATCAGCCCCAACCTCAACCTGATTCTCCTACCCACACAGACATATTAGGATTCACAGAACAGGACAGACAAATTAATGTTTTATCTAAAGAATTTGTTTTAGATAAAGAATTATTAAAATTTGATTATTTAAAACCTGAAAATATTGATAGGAAAAACCGGTTTTTTGAACAATATAATGAACAAGAAAGGAATAATTTAAGGACTAAATATTATGAAATGATGATAGACTTGCAGACACACTTTAGTTTCTTTGGCTTTTTGGACTATCATAATAAAAAGATAAGTGTGATAGAAAAAACATTGTCATGGAGAAAGACAGAAAATCATGAAATGTGTACCAAACTTATCCACCCTTTGAATCAGTTATATTGAATCAAAGTAGTGGAACTCAAGTTTTGGCTACTCCTATTAAAAGACCTAGTCTAAGTGATGATAATAAAAACCTAGATAGTATAATTCGACAGAATAATTATACTAATATATATCTAAAAACAATTGGTCAAAAGTTACAAGACATAGAAGACAGAATAACACCCCCTTCTACTTCCATAAAAAATAAAAATAAAAAATAAAAAAAAAAAGCATCTAACACCCCTTTATTTATCCCTCATGAAATACCTCATCATCTTAGAGTACCTTTAAAGAGACCCATGACAGAGAAAAATAAAAAGTTAGACTTAATGAAATTAGTGTCACAAAAAGACATGAACCCACTAAAAAACAAAAATAGGACATTAAATACAGTAGGAATAACTGAATCTTTAGAGGATAAAGATTCAGAAGATAATCAATTGATAGATTTGACAGATTCATCAGATATAGATAATTTAGAATCACAATTTACTAAAAAATTATAGATTAATAAATTAACTTTATCATCTTCATCACAAAATCGTAAAAAAGGAAGAATTGAGGAACCATACCACAAAAAGAATTGGTATCCTAAACCTACTCCTCCTGATTTACAGTTTGAAGAAAGACATACTTTTGTTAATTCATCTTAATAAAAGAAGCTTTGAGAGATTCTCCTTTATTGATCATTAATTGTGATAATCTCTTGAGCAAAGACAGACTTAATTCCTTCACAGGAAAAGTTAATCATAAGTTTTTGATAGATTTTCCCCAGACCATTACAGTAGTTGATAAAAGAATTTATGGAGAAACTTTATTTCACATATTCGCACAGGATGAGATATATAATAATACATACATGAATAGAATCATACTAGATTTTAAAAACCTTTTGAATTTCACTCACTTTGACAAATTTCATCATGACTACTCTAATACCATTACTACTCAGCTAGAGTACAAAGGTGTACAGAGAAAAGTTTGTTTTACATATGCTTTAAATTTTCTTATAAATATTTTAAAAAGACTTTACAAAAGGACGTTGACAGAAAAAATTTAAAAATAAATTTTACAGAAGCTTTGCAAGAAAATATTTATTTTCAAGATCATATCTCAAAACATAATCTTTTTCCTAAAACCCATTTGCAGACTAATATGAGTAAAAGAACCTCCCAGGCAGACATGAAAGGAAAGGGCAAAGCACCAGCGGTGCAACCTAAACAATTCTGAAAGCCTTCAGTACTAAGGATTTCAGATAGGCATGAAGTCATCTCAATAGAGACAATATCCCTTCAGGATACGTTGCTAGTAGAGGCAATGTATTCATGTGGTGAAAAAAGTGTAATTCTGCAAAAAGTGGTCCACACTGACCTCATGTTTCAAGACGGAGAATTCATATTAAATACTTCTTGATAATTTACACACAGCCTTTACCCTCAGACAAAAACCTTTATTCCAAAAGACCCTTAAGGCTTTGGAATTACATCTTGTTAGCACCAGTGCATTCATTGAAGCATCTGGTTGTCAACTCCTTAGCAAGGAGGATGGAGATTCAAGCTCCACAATGACAAAATCACAGTCTCTAAAAAGCTATCTTATGCAGGCTTTTCTCTGTACACCTTTGTGCTCTAGCTAAGTAGTAATGGTATTAGAGTAGTCATGATGAAATCTGTCAAAGTGAGTGAAATTCAAAAAGTTTTTAAAATCTAGTATGATTCTATTCATGTATGCATTACTATATATCTCATTCTATGCGAATATGTGAAATAAAGTTTCTCCATAAATTCTTTTATCAACTACTGTAATGGTCTGGGGAAAATCTGTCAAAAACTTATGATTAACTTTTCCTGTGAAGGAGTTAAGTCTGTCTTACTCAAGAGATTACCATAATTAATGACCAATAAAGGAGAATATGTCAAAGCTTCTTTTATTAAAACATCTGTTACATGAATATTTAAGGATACTATAAAGGGTGTAAATATGTCATTTATTATCATTTTATTTGGTACTTCTATCATATTGTCAATCCATGCATATTGACTAGAAGAACTTATAAGCATAGTTCTTTGTTTTTTCCCTTAAATTCTTTTTCACAAGGTGTTTGGGCTATATGTCAATGTTTATGCTAAAAAGCAATGGGGGAACAAATCTCTGTCTCTTTATCTTGTTTAAATTTCTTTTTGTCCTTTTCTGTCAATTGGTCATCTAGTGATATTTTTGTCTTTAAAGATGACAAACTTATTTCAGTTCTATAGATTCTTTCTTTATTAGTATGTTTTAGAATAGTGACCTTTTTGGAAGAATGATTTTCTTTCAGGACAGGTGGTAAAATGAATCTAAAGAATATATCTTTTCCCAACACATTAGTTTTAATTCCTTCATCTGTCACTAAAAAGGGGTAAAGCAAAGCCATAAAAGGAGTTCCTAAAATCATTTTAAAACAAAGACTATTTCAAAACATATTCCATCATGGCATATATGAGCATTAGGTATTTTATTAATTATGAGATTTTCTCCATTGGCCTGAGTTAATCTTTCAAATGATTTTTCATAATACTTTAAGGGTATTAATCCTTCTTGTATACAATTCATGTCAGCACCTAAGTCTATTAAAGCAATTTCTGTCAAAGAGAATTCTTTATTGATTACTAAAGTAATTTCTATATGCCATTTTTAGAAAATTACTCTATCAATTAAACTCAAGAAATTCTGTCTATTGCCATCATCTTTTTCTAATAAAGGTGGGTCTCTCATGGGTTTCGGAAATTCTTTTAAATTTATTATTTCTGCAATATTTTGTTCATCTATTTCTGTGGAATTATCTTTTTTAATTTCTTGTTTTACCATTTTTGCTTCTGTCATTAAATCTTGTAGTGTTACTGGTTTTTTATCTACGCCATCTTGTTTCTTTTTTGTCTTTTCTTTCTTATCTTTTTCTTTCTTAGCTTTTTCACATTCTATAACATGGTGTCCATAGTTCCTACACTTAATACAAACAATAGGTATTTCTATAGAATCTTTCAATTTTAATAAATATTCTTTTTTGTCTTTATGGTGATTCGGTAGATTTTCTATCAATTTCATTATTATATCTTTTTGCTTCCTTTTTCTTTTATTAATTTTAAGTGGGTTGGTTGATTTTATTTCTTCATTCTTCATTATTTGATCTATTTCTTTTTGCTTAACATTAAATATTTCCATTAATTCATTTATTATGTCTTTCTTAAATTCTAATTTAATTATTTGTTTTACATTTTTATTATGTCTGTCACATTGTTTTTTAGTATGCCCATATTCTTTACATTTATGACAAATAATATTTCTAATATTTATTTATTTATTAAATAGGGATGTTTGGGAGCTATTATAAATGTTTTCTTGGTTGGTGACCATCCTTATTTGTCAAAACTTTGCACAAAAATTAGATTCACTATTTTTTTGCAACATAAAAAACTAGATTCACTTTTTTTTTTTTTTTTTTTTTGCTAAGAAAAATTAGATTCACTTTAGATGTGTCATTCTGCATAACTTTCATGACCATGTCAAGAGTTTCTCGCAATCATAAACCAAAAGACTATATCGATTCTTGTGGTTATGATCAATGCTGGTTAGGCACACCCTTTATAGCCATATTTTAAGGCGAAAATAGCCAAATACTACTTTGGCAAAATTTGTGGCAAAGTAGCACTGTTTCGGAAATATTTAGCAATTTACCACTTTTTTAGTACTCGAGTTTAGTGAACTCGAGTTCTTGGTGAGTCGCCAGCGTGGCACTACTAACCTGGAATTTCTGTAATTAAAAAAATAAAGTGGTACTCGATATTACTAAAATCGAGTACTTCTTTATAGTACTCGAGCTTCATACAGTAGAGTACCTTGTTTTTTTTTTTTTTCCTACTTTTCATACAATCGAGTTCTTTTCTATCTCTCTGTCTTACGTAGAGGCACTCTTTCTTCTTTCTTTTTCTTTTTCTTCTTTATTTTTTTTTTTTTATCTCCCGTAGGAACTCACTCTTACAAGTCAAAGAAACTTGTCAAGTCAAAAAAAAATGGCAAGCATTTATGACCAAAGAAAAGAAGCATGAATTTGGTTTGCATGTTAGGTGTTGTTCCTGGCCATCTTCTTTGACAATTCATGAAGAATATTTAATGCAAGCTCTTGCATTTCTTCATGAATGAAACTTCTTAAATATCATGCATCTTCCTGACATGGGCATGCAAGCCATTTAATGGTTTGTTGGCTAATGTCAAGCTACTAAGTTTGACTATTCAATCCATTCCAACAGAAACAAAAAGTAGAAGAAAAAAAAAAGTTACTCGACTGAACTAAGCTCGAGTACTATAAAGAGATACTCAATTTCAATAATATCGAATACCATTTTTTTTTTTAATTACATAAATTTTAAGTCAGCAGTGTCACGCTGGTGACTCACTAGGAACTTGAGTTCACTGAACTAGAGTACTATTTAGAACTCGATTTAGTGGAACTCGAGTACTAAAAAAGTGGTAGATTGCTAAATATTTCCGAAACAGTACTTATTTACCACAAATTTTGCCAAAACATGGTATTTGGCTATTTTCACCCATATTTTAAAGTACTTACATCTCAACTTCTAAAATTTAATTATATTTAAATTAAAAATATACTTTTTTTTTTTCTATTTTAACTTTCCAATTTTTTCTTCTTAAAATAAAAACACATATCCACTTTTTAAAATGTATCCTATATCCCACTTCTTTTTTTTTTTTACTCATTTAAAACATTAATTATCAATTTTCCCCCCTCCCCTCAAATACCTAGATTATTTGACTAAAAATAAATATTGAATTACCTATTTTACCCTCAAATTAAATTTTCGTTCACACAACCTCTAATAGGAAATTCGAGTTTTTTTTTTTTTTTAACCTTTTCTTTACGGGATTTAAAAAAAACATTTTTTCATCTATTTAGGGGAGGTCATTATAAATAATTTGCATTTTAGGGGAGATAAATGTAATAACAAATAATCTTAGAGGAGGTCAATGTAATTTTTCTAGAAAAATAATATGACTAGTCTTGTGTGAATTTTTTTTTTTTTTTTTTTTTTTTTTGTCAATATTAGTTAGACTCACTCTTAACTCTTTTTTAATAATTCACTCTTAACTCTTAAGTCTAAAGAAAGAGTTAAAAGCCCTCATGATATAATTTTGAGTACGTATTTTTGTTTGTTTTGATAGAAAACTTTTTGTAAAAATAGTTTTTCATGTTTTCCAGTGTTTAGTAACATCAGAAAATATTAGTAAAAAGAAAATTATCTTTGTTTAATGGAAAACCCTTATTAGAAGTATGACTTATTTTTTAGAGATTTTTTTCCGCTAAATTTTTTAAAAAAAAGAACTTTATTTCACGCCACGCTAAATAAAAGAAGTTAAGAGGCAATATGCAAACTATTAAAAACAACTCTATCTCATTTTGAGGTCACTACCAAACATAAGAATATAAGATAGATTTCTAAAAAAATAAATTTTGAAAAATTACTCATTTTTTTTGAAAAACATTAATGTCAAAACAAATGGAGCGTAATAATTCAATCCTTAACATATGTAATATATTTCTTTAATGACCTTCATAATTGAGTGGCATCTAATTGGATTAAACTGTACTACTAAAAGAGGAATTAGCACCATTGTGAAGATTAAACCTTTTGCTTAAAGAAGTTTTTGATTCCGTTTTGCTAAAAGAATTTACCAATAATCATGTGGTGTTCTTTTCTTTTTTTGAGAACAAATGATGTGTTGTTTTAAACTTTTAATCAACGTATAAGCAGATTTGGTATCTTCCTACCTAAATTGTAGTGTGAAATGCAATAAACTTATTCAATTTTAATATAAAGAACTTAGACAAATGATGTCACAAAATTTTATGTAGCAAAATATTACGAAACAAATCAAAAGCCAAACATCTTCAATTTTATATATATATATATTATTATAGATTATGATTATAGACAAGATGATAGATTAAAGATATTATATAAGAATAATGCTAGAAATACAAACTATTTTACAAAAAAAATTATAAACTGTTGATGTGATGAGTGATTATTGATAAATGAAAAAAATAATAATAATGATAGGTTTAGATGAAAACCAATAAGAAATTGGTTACATCAACATTTTGTAAAAACGTTGTAAAATGGTTTGTAGCTATAACAATTCTCATTATATAATATTAGCCCATTTTTTTGCATGAGCACCAATGTCTCTCACCTTTTAAAAAAAGAAAGAAAAATCCAAAGCTATTAATCACAAGAGGCAAATTAGGAATCTTGCAATTTCCTTCTGTGGGGTCATGGGCTAAAAATCATACAATGGGGCGTGAGGCTTTGGCCGAGAGCGCGGTAGTCCAAGTCCGAGGAGGAATATATCCTCGGATCGGCTAAAGCACGGTCAGATATAAGTCCTAAATAGTCAGAGTGACCTTCTAGGAAGTTCTAAAGGATAGGAACTCAGGAATATTTAAGGGAAAGTTGCTAACACCGCATTTATGTGGACAAGACCCTTGAACAGTGCTATCTCGGTTACCGCAACTCACAGAACGCCAGAGAGGGTGTCTGATGGGACAGGCACTCAAATATAGGCTTGGATGATCAACAAGTGGAAGGCCAAGATCGTTCAAAGGGGACTATATAATAGGAGAGACTCACCATGGAGAAGAGGCCCGAGGATTAAGAGAGAAAGCACTGTAGAAATCTCAAGAACTCCTGTAACCATTATCATCCAATATATACTAGAACAGAGCTCCTCGGATTGTGCCGAGGACAAACTTTCTTGTACAAACTTGGTTCGTTTCCGTTTGATTGCCTTGGAGACTCATTATAACTGCTATCCCATTCACTAAAGTCTAGTTCTTCTACCCACTCTCTACAAATTTATTGTACTGGGTTCACTGGGCCAGTATCCCATACATTTTGGGCCTGGGCTGAAAACCGTGTCCCTACAATTGGCGCCATCTGTGGGGAGAGCTTGTGTGATAGTGAGTGCAACAGTCAACTATGGTGGGTTCGGGTCCTCACCAAGTAGAGCCCACGGCGTCCCAACGCAAAAATTCTTTCGCCAACCTTGAGCGTAGGAGGAATCGAGAGGGCAGCGTGTATACTACGCATACAAGCAAAAGCCACTCTCAAGTTGGAAGTCACATCTCTAAGGAGCAACGTAGAGTCTGGGACCCGTGGCGGTGAGATGGTTCAATGGCCTAAGAGCAAATTCCATAGACTCCTTCAAGGGGCTCCCCTCGAGGCTGAGCCTTATAAGGCACCCGGGAAAAGTGGTTAAACAGAACCTTAGTCATGCTTGTAATCCTCGGACCAGATGCTAAGGGAAAATTAACACACAGTGACATCTTTGCACTCGGGGCTGAGCCTTATAAGGCACCCGAGGAAAGTGGTTAAACAGAACCTTAGTCATGCCTGTAGTCCTCGGACCAGATGCTAAGGGGAAATTAACACACAGTGACATCTTTGCACTCGGGGCTGAGCCTTATAAGGCACTCGGGGAAAGTGGTTAAATAGAACCCTAGTCATGCCTGTAGTCCTCGGACCAGATGCTAAGGGGAAATTAACACATAGTGACATCTTTGCACTCGGGGCTGAGCCTTATAAGGCAGTCGGGGAAAGTGGTTAAACAGAACCTTAGTCATGCCTGTAGTTCTTGGATCAGATGCTAAGGGGAAATTAACACACAGTGACATCTTTGCACTCGGGGCTGAGCCTTATAAGGCACCCGGGGAAAGTGGTTAAACAGAACCTTAGTTATGCCTGTAGTCCTCGGACCAGATGTTAAGGGGAAATTAACACACAGTGACATCTTTGCACTCGGGGCTGAGCCTTATAAGGCACCCGGGGAAAGTGGTTAAACAGAACCTTAGTCATGCCTGTAGTCCTCGGACCAGATGCTAAGGGGAAATTAACACACAGTGACATCTTTGCACTCGGGGCTGAGCCTTATAAGGCACTCGGGGAAAGTGGTTAAATAGAACCCTAGTCATGCCTGTAGTCCTCGGACCAGATGTTAAGGGGAAATTAACACGCACTGACATCTTTAGAAGCAGTTAAACAGAGCCTTAGCTATGTCGGCTCCCTCAGACCTCCTGCTAAGAAGAACCCTAGCTAGGTCGGATCCCTTCGGATCTCCTGCTAAGCGTTATACAGAGCCTTAGCTATGTCGGGTCCCTCAGACCTCCTGTTAAGAAGAACCTTGGCTATGTCGGATCCCCTCGGATCTCCTGCTAAGCGTTAAACCGAGACTTAGCTATGTCGGGCCCCTCAGACCTCCTGCTAAGCGTTATACAGCGCCTTAGCTATGTCAGGTTCCTCAGACCTCCTACTAAGAAAAGCCTTAGCTATGTCGGGTCTCTCAGACCTCCTGCTAAGAAGAACCTTAGGTATGTTGGGTCTATCATACCTCCTGCTAAGTGTTAAGCAGAAACCTTAGCCATGCATAAGTCCTCGGACCAGATGATGCGGGAAGGTTAACACTCCATGACAACTCTACAAGTGTTTAAACTGAACTCAAATCATGCCTCGGTCCTCAGACCAGATGATGTGGGAAGGTTAACATTCCATGACGACTTGTCAAGTGTTTAAACAGAACTTTAGTCATGCCTGGCTCCTCGGACCACATACTTTGGGGAGAGTAACGTTCCATGATATCTGTTTGTTTCTCACTAAATGTCAAGACAAACCCAAGATTATAACCGACTCCTCAGATTTTTAGCTCTGAAATGTGCAATTTACAGTACAAATATAGGGCGCGTGAAACGGCACTCCCACGGGTGTAAATCAAAGGATCAAGTAGAGTTAACTCTTAAAAAAATTCAAAACCCCACTTTTCTCCTCGGGTGAGAGGAAAAAACCGGAGTTTTGAGGGGCTATTGTGGGGTCATGGGCTAAAAATCATACAATGGGGCGTGAGGCTTTGGCCGAGAGCGTGGTAGTCCAAGTCCGAGGAGGAATATATCCTCGGATCAGCTAAAGCACGGTCAGATATAAGTCCTAAATAGTCAGAATGACCTTCTAGGAAGTTCTAAAGGATAGGAACTCAAGAATATTTAAGGGAAAGTTGCTAACACCGCATTTATGTGGACAAGACCCTTGAACAGTGTTATCTCGATTACCGCAACTCACAGAACGCCAGAGAGGGTGTCTGATAGGATAGGCACTCAAGTATAGGCTTGGATGATCAACAAGTGGAAGGCTAAGATTGTTCAAAGGGGACTATATAATAGGAGAGACTCACCATGGAGAAGAGGCCCGGGGATTAAGAGAGAAAGCACTGTAGAAATCTCAAGAACTCCTGTAACCATTATCATCCAATATATACTAGAACAGAGCTCCTCGGATTGTGCCGAGAACAAACTTTCTTGTAAAAACTTGGTTCGTTTCCGTTTGATTGCCTTGGAGACTCATTATAACTGCTATCCCATTCACTAAAGCCTAGTTCTTCTACACACTCTCTATAAATTTATTGTACTGGGTTCACTAGGCCAGTATCCCATACATTTTGGGTATGGGCTGAAAACTGTGTCCCTACACCTTCCATTCCCTTCCATTTTTAGTTAGATGTGAAACACGACACATGATATTTATTTTAAATGCTATGTATCTTACATTTAAATAAAAAAAAGAGAGAAAATTAAAAGATTCGATCAAAAAAGATATTATGCCGTGGTAATTAAGCAATGCATCAAAATTCAAGCCAAATGGACAGCCTTGTTAGAAAGTCTAGTGGCCACAGATTTTAGAAGAAAAGTACAAAAAGATAAATTTGGACAAAGAATTGATTCTTATAATAAACCATTATCACTATTTCAAGTCAAGGAGATAGAAATTGAGGTGGTTGTTAATATGGAGAAGGGAACTAGTGTTCATTCGGTTTTCTGGTTTTGGTCACAAGGAGCTCCATTGTGTGGTTATTTTTCGATGTCTCCTGGGAAGAGATGGGCCTCCACAACTATTTTCGTCTTCTTCTTTGTTATCGGCTTCGTCTATTGGATTGACAAGGTAAGTCCCTCCCAGGCTAGCTATTATCCTCCCATGTTTGTTTGTTTGTTTTTCTTTGCTTATTAACATAGTTAATATCAACCTCTTTTTCTTTTTAAAAGTTATAGAGGTGTTTAACGTGGTTGTTGACCATAACCTTTGTTACAGTCATGTCCAGAGTTTTCTCAGTTTCTGTAGTCATAAACCAAAAGCCTGTATGATTATTGTGGTCTATATTGATCAACCCCACTCTTGATAGTCATGTCCTAAATCACTCACTTCTCATCTTTATATTTAAACCAAAAATCTACTTTTTCTCTATTTTATTTTTAACTATCAACTTTTTAAAATATATCCTATATGCTATTTCCTCTTCTCAATTTTTTTTTTTTTTAAGTTGTTCTATTAAATATTCATTATTAGTTTTTTTGCCTTTTTTTCCTCAAAACAAAAGCATCAACTTTTACCCTATTCTTTGGCAAGTTTGGGCCGTTTGGCCACCCAACACCCATATCGGCCGACAACGATGACTACCGACGACCGAAGTCAACCATTGCTTTGGCAAGAAAAGAGAGAAAGAGAAAGAGACCTTGGGTTTTGGTATAGAAAGGGAGGAAGAAAATACAAATTATTATTTAAAAAATGGTTGAAAGGTACTAGGGTAATGAGTCATCATGACCATTTTTTATAATGACTAATGAGTAATGATCACTATTTGAATCTATCTATTACATTCCATTATTACTAACACTAAGGTGGGGTGTTGATTTGGATTTGGATTTGGCGGTTTTGAGTTTTGCGTTGATTTTTTTTTTTTTTTTTTTGCACGCATTTAAGAGATAGTGTGGTTACTGTTGAGTCTCGTAAACAATGTACAGAACCTACAAATCTCACTTTTTAGCAATTTTTTCATTAAAAATGGGTTTCATGGTATTATTCACATATTTAAAAATTATTTTGCTATAATATTTTCAGTTTTCAATTTCAACAAAATAAGTTCTATCCAAACGGACTTAATTATATTAAGAACAACGATAGCATTTTTATCAATTTGCTGAGTGGAAACTAGTGGGATGCAAAATGGTTTTTAGGTGACTTGCAGTGATTTGACTATAAAAATAAAGGTAAATTACACTAACTGAGGTTTTTCATTATCATACGTTGCTTCTTCTTTTTTTTCTAGTTTAAAATAAGAAACCCACTTTTTTAAAAACGTAAATTATTTACTCGGACTTCTCTTTTATAAAATTATCAAATTATACATATATATATATATATATGAGTTCAAATTATATTTAGTATAACTTTAAATAATGTTACACCACATAATAATTTGTTATAGAATTCATATTTTAAAATTTTCACCATTGAATTACATGTTCCATATGTTCTTAACATTCATGCCAATTAATGTTATTTACCATTTGATCCATAAACTCATCTTTTATGCATTATTTTAAATTACAAAAACTTAAATTTAAACAATTGATTAAAATTTTGCAAGTATGGAGAATATATAAAAACAATATAATCTAACGGTAGATTTGTCAAAAGTTGCATCTAATTAAAAAATATTGAGTAGTGTAATATATATATAAGCCCCTCTGCCCCCTAAATGACTGAAAAAAAGGGGCTATAAATATGGCTAGTGTTCTTTTGGTTAATATTGGTTATGCTCACTCCTAATACCTTGAGTCTAAAGAAATGATTGAAAGTCCTGATATATTTTTAAGTATGTATTGCTTCTAGATTCCAATCCCCAGCATCAATTACATAATAATAGTTTTTTTTTAATGGCCATTGTAATTGAGTGGCATCTTGGACTAAGGAGAAATTAGAGCTATTTTGTAGACTTCTACACCTTTTACTTAAAAGAAAAATTTTTATTCCGTTTGGCTAATCAAGACTCATAACTCATAAGCTACACGCCATTGGCTAACCTAGTAATTATTCGAGGCATATTCTCCAATATTTACCAGACTTTCAATATCGTGGATCTTGTGGGAGAAAGCTCAGTTTGAAATTTTTAATACATTGGGCCCCATTCAATTCGGCCAAATTTTGTTATACACTTGTTACATGATTTGATCGAAAGGGAGTGATAAGTAGATTTGGTAGCTTTCAACCTAAATTGAAATGTGAAATACAATAAATTTATTCAATTCAATCTAAAGAACTATCTATTAACAATTTAACAGTCATAACTAGTTGAAACTAAACTTATAATTTGTGCTTTCTTTTTCGCTTATAGAAAACAAGTATAATCTTTAATTTTCTCGGTTTTGCATTTTCAATTAGAACGTATATATTTTTCTCATATAATTTCTTCTTCTTTTTAAGTCTGTCATAACAGATGCCAACTTCTTTAGGACAATTGCAACCACAATAAGTCCTAAAAAGTCCCCTGCCCATGTTGAGTTCCCACTCAATTGCTCCAATTTGAACTTAACAATAACATGCCCAACCATTCACCCGGGGACAATTAATAAGAAAGAGGAATCATCCCCTGTGGCATGTCCGGCTTACACCCGGTGGATCCACGAAGATCTACAGCCATGGAAGAGTACCGGAATCACAAGGGACATGGTGGAAAGAGGAAGAGTTCATGCAAATTTTAGACTTGTGATTGTGAAGGGAAAGGCTTATGTTGAGAAATATAGTGAGGCATTTCAAACTAGGGATGTCTTTACAATATGGGGAATTTTGCAACTTTTGAGGTTGTACCCTGGGAAGATACCAGATTTGGAGCTAATGTTTTGGTGTGGAGACTCGACCAGGATTAAAAAACGTGACCACCAAGGACTTAAAGCCAAGTCGGTGCCACCACTATTCCATTATTGTAACGATGATGAATCACTAGACATTGTCTTCCCTGATTGGACTTTCTGGGGTTGGTAAGTATCCTTCAAATTTAATTACAATTTGATTGCAAAAAGTTACTTGGAGGCTTGAGGCATAGGTGTTTTTGCTTAATGCAAAAAAGGATACCATGTTTCCATCCCCGAATATAGGTGGTTTACATGTATCAAATATATGATATAGCAGCTAGCTATATGTAGTAGGTTTCTCACAAGTGAACCTCATGCATTATTGGGGTCTACAAATTTTGAGAGAACTGTCGTATGCAATGGAAATAGAAAATACTTCATCCAAAAATAGTTGTATACAACACTCCCTTTGCATGTATATTAACACACATACACTTGTAAATTCCACATACTTAATATTGTATCATATATGTCCATATATAAGATGAGGTGCTCGTAAACAGTAAACTCACCCCCATAATAGTCTTCAAAGATGGTCCGACGATATGATAATAGCTTTACTGATCTTTTTTTTTTTTTTTTTTTTTGAGAAAAAACATTACTGATCTAATTAAGTAAACTTGTAAAAAAGGTTATACTTGTTTTTTTTTTTTTTTTTTTTTTTTTTTTTTTTTTTTCATATGATTCAGCTTCTAACAGTGGTTATTATAAAATTATTATTATTATTATAACAGGGGTTGCACTCCTTTGTTTTCTCATGTAATTCATAATTACTTCTTCTTTTTTCAAAAAAATAATTAACAAAAATTTTCCTTTGTTAGGCCTGAGCTCGATATAAAGCCATGGAGGACTACGTTGGTGGCCCTAAAAGAAGGCAATAAAAGGATCAAATGGAAAGATAGAAAACCCTATGCTTTCTGGAAAGGGAATCCATATGTGTCTAAAAAAAGAGAAGAGCTTTTAAAGTGCAATGTCCCTAACAAAAATGATTGGAATGTCCGTTTATATATCCAGGTGAATTTCTTTATCAAATTCCTTGATTTTTATTTTAATTCATACAATTCTAGTATGAGTGGTCAAGTTTAATTATCCAGAACTTTTTGCTAAGAATATTTAATAAAAGAAAAGACATTAAATACTTGTACATCATAAGGTTGACTTAGTACAATTTCAGGCTTAAAAGCAAAAATTTAAATGGTTCCTTTCATATTTAAGTATCACTTAAATAATATTTGGTTTAGTTAACCATTAATTTAGTAAATGTTTTATATTACAAATTTTTATTAACAACCCATTATTCTTACTTTTAGCATGATTATTTCACTTGAGTGATGCTTGGTTTATTATAAATTTTACTACATAAGTCTTACAAAATAACGTGCCATCAATTAAAAAAAATTAATTAATTCAAATTCATTTATTATATTGTTTAAGTAACACCAATCACATTCTTGCCATATCCATTTGTAAGTTTTTTTGTAATAAAATTTGTGGTAGTTTCGCATTTTCTATTCACTTAATGGTGATTTGGTTGGATTTATATTAATCTATATTTTTTTTGGGAAATGCTAATGATGTTATATATTTTACTACAAAAATCTTACAAACTGATGTAGAAGAGAATATGACTGGTTGCACTTCAACAAGATAATAAATAAATATTTGGATTACTTCTTGTGATAGTGACACTAAAATTTGTAAGATCTCTGAAGTAAAATTTGTAATATTTATAATATCACTAAATTTCTCAAGCATTCTTAAAAATGGAGAAAGAAAAAGGAACAATTCACATTATATATATATATATATATATATATATATATAACCCTTATGCCCCCTCTTTGGGGGACCTTTCTCTAGTATATGGGCCCCAAGCCTTGGGCCGGCGGGCCAACCTTGACATCATTGACTTGTTTGGTTATCAGAATTGTGAAAAACACATGTAATTATCTTAATGAATACTAAATTAGCTATCTTATTTTTGCTTTTCAAAAATAAAATAAAAATAAATAAAATAAATAAACTCATTGAAGTGGAAGGTTTCTTCAAACAATAAATAGCTGATGGGTCAATTGTTCAATCAAACAATATTGAGCATGCATCTATCTCTTATCGAGAAACAAGTAGGCTATTTCTTTGTGAAATTGTGCTTAATTTCATATGTAGCAATTCCGCAATGATCTTGTTTGATTGTATTTTTTGAAGTAGATATAGTGTTTTTTCTCCTCCTTGGAAGAGATAGTGTGAAAGAAACATATAGGAGAAAAGAACTACGCAGACAGGCTTTTGAGAGAAATTTGGAACATATTTACTTCAACTATTTTATTTGATTTCAGGATTGGATAAAAGAATCTAAACAAGGATTCAAGAACTCAAAACTAGAAGAACAATGCACCCATAGGTAAATATTACACTTCTTTAATTTTGTCAACAATTTATTTTTCTTCATTTTTCTTATAATTTCCTTTGAAATATGTCAAAATACATTCATAGTGTTATTAATGACATTATTTTCTGTTTTGTTTGGCTTTTTCATCTGAAGATATAAAATTTACATAGAAGGATGGACATGGTCCGTGAGTGAAAAGTACATTCTAGCTTGCAATTCCATGACCTTGCTAGTGAATCCTCAGTACCATGACTTTTTCACAAGAAGCTTAGTGCCCATGCAACACTACTGGCCCATCAATATAACTAATAATATATGCAGAGATCTTAAGCTTGCTGTCGAATGGGGCAATAATCACACCGACAAAGTAAACCTCTCTCTCTCTTCTCCTATTGGCACAACAAAATTTAGCCTGTGGACTTGCATGTGGTGGCTTTGTTTTCCTAAAACAGTTCTCTTTTTTTGAATTATGAAAAACAAAAACCAATGCAGAACACATATGACATATATAGAAATGCACTGTTTAAAAGTAGGGATGGCAATTTTGCCCCGCCCCGTTTGACCCGCCCCTCCCCGTTTCGCCCCGTGCGGGTTTTCCCCACCCCGCAAAGGTGGTGGGGCGGGAATGGGGCGAGATTTTAGACCCGCACCACGGGGCAGGGCGGGGATGGGTTTACACTCTTTAGACCCGCCCCGCCCCGCCCCACCCCATCCCCGCCCCGCCCCACATTAATAAGGGTTAAAATGTAATTTTTTCATACCCTAAAACCTTACTATTTAAACAAAAATATCATCATCTTATTTTATTTAAGTGGAGATTCTTTTTGAAGAACTAGGCAATTTTTATTTTGTTATGTATTAGGAGTTTGGATTATTTTATTGTGTCATACTATGAGATTTTTGTTGTGATATTATATTGTTAAATATTTAGATAATATTATTTAGTATTTGCTAAAAATTAGTTTGATTCGATAGAATAAATTTATTTATAATTTCAAGTATATTTTTATTATTGAAACATGTCATTTTATTTGAAAAAATGGTAATAGTTGTAGGGAAAATTAATAAGAAATAAAGTTTTACGGTGTAGGGCGGGGATTCGCGGGTCTTCGTGGGGCCTTAAGGGGCGGGGATGGGGCAAGAAATTTTCCCCGTCATACGGGGCGGGGCGGGGCGGGGATGGGGCAAGAAAAATTCATGCGGGGCGGGGGCGAAGATCCCATCCTTCGGCCCCGCCCCGCCCCATTGCCATCCCTATTTAAAAGCCTTCTCAAAATGGTGTTAATTGTTTTTGTTAATTTTCTATTTTCCTTAAAGAAACAACAAGATTTTTCTAATTTTCTCATCAAATGCTTGTAACGTACATGGTAGACTAGTCAGTGGCGGAGCCAGAATTTTGGTTCAGAGGGGGCAAAATTAAAAGATATTATTCAAACTGAAATTGATCTAAAAAATATTAATAGATAATAATAACAAAATAAATAAATAGTTGTAAGAAAATAAATATATTTCATATCATTAAAATAAATTTTTAAAAAATAACTGATTGATACTACAAAATTTACAAAAAAAGTTTACAAACTGATGTGGTAAAAATGTGATTAGTGTTATTTAAATAATATATAATAAATAAATATTTGGAATTATTTTCTGTGATTGGTAATATACCAATTTGTAAGATATAAGTAGTAAATTTGTAGTATCTCTAGCATCACTCAACAATAAAATACTGTAAAAAGTCTCATTAATAGTGAAAATGGTGAAAAATAATAATAAGAAAAAGAAAAAAATTGTGAAACAGGTGTCAAACTTGGGACAAGACGAAAACCACTTACAAGAACAATAAAATAGGCGAAAAAGTTATACGATTTGATGTCTGAGAAAACTTTTTTTACTTTTTTTTTTTTTGTGTTATAATCACTTTTAAGTTTTAAGTTTCAACCAAGTCCTTTTTTAGTTTTTTTCTCTATGCTAGTCTTTTTTTAAGATTACATATTCATGACAATTTTAGGAGGAGTCAGAGGGGGCAGGTGCCCCCCCTCGCCCCCCCTCTGGCTCCGCCCCTGAGACTAGTGCTATACATTTTGGAAAGATTGATGATAAGGATATTACAAAATTTACTACATAAACTTTACAAATCATTGCCATATCACCAATCACAAAAAAAAAAATTGAAAAATACGAAAACTACTATCAATTTTACTAATCCTCCAACTACTGATCCCTCAACTATTTATTGTGTCAATGTAACAATTCAACTTCAAAATCAAGTCACAATGTCATCCTTAAGTCTTCCATTTAATTTTAAGAGAATTAATAGTTGAAAGTTGATTTAGCTTTAGAATTTTCACACTTTCTAGAATAACCATTTAACTTATGTTCCATTTGCTACATTAACTAATTTTGTCAATTTCATTAAGATTTAAAAGAAGAGATTCATAATAATATTTACTTGATATTGAAACTTAAGGACTATGTTGATTCAACTAACAGTTGGGGGATTAAATTGACACAACTAAGTGTGTGTTTGAATTGGGATGGAAAATTAAAATTATTTTATTATTCAGCTTATTTTTGCTACTATTCATGAGCCCCACTGTACTTTTTGATACTATTCATGGGCCTTACTATACTATTTCAACTAACTTTTACCTTTATCTACAGTACTTTCAGCAATGAGTTTTCAGTTTCAGCAAAATAAGCGGTATCTAAACACACCCTAACACTTAAGGGATCAAATTAAACTTTATCGTGTAATTGGATGATCATATTAGTAATTTAACCCAAATAAATGTTTCAATTTCTATTTTTTGTGATTGATGACTCATTAATTTATAATACTTATAGAGTAAAATTTGTAGTATCCCTAACATCACATTTATTTATTATGTTATTAAAGTTGTACAAATTACATAAGTTTATAAGCACTGTGATAGTCAACAATGGAAACCAACATGCACTATGTTTCTTATTTGGTGCTAGACCTGCTTCAAATTTCTTTCTTTCTTTCTTTCTTTAATTGTTTTTCTTCACATTTCTATCTCCTCCAACACTAATATTTCAGGCACAGAAAATTGGAGAGGCAGGAAGCAAATTCATTCAAGAGAACCTTAAAATGGACTTTGTTTACGACTACATGTTTCACTTGTTAAGTGAATATGCAAAGCTCCTGAAATTTGAACCAACAATTCCTCCAGGAGCACATGAAGCCTGTTCAGAAACAATGGCATGTCTAATGGATGATAAATTATGGAAGATTAAGAAGTTCATGGTGGAGTCCATGGTAAAAACCCCTAGGGATGCACTTCCATGTACAATGCCTCCTCCTTTATGATCTTCCAAGTTCCAGCTATTGAAGCCATTTCTCAAAGAAGAAAGAATATAATGAGAGAAGTGGGTATGTGGGAAGAGCTGGGCTTGGTTTCTGAGCTTTGGAACCTTATATATCTTGGTATAGGCTAGAACTTCTTAAGGGCATCATGGTGTTAAGAAGAATTGGTTATTGAAGAAGAACAAGATATATCAACTATCCATCCTCCGATTTTTATCCTAAAGCTGTCTCCAATTTCGTAGACCTTATCGTTTTGTAAAAAAATTGTTTTCATCATTTTTGAAGAAAATTATGTATTCCAAAATGGCAAATAGTCCAAAGTGAAAATAAGAAATTCTTTAAAGTATAATTAAGAGTGCCAACTTTTGGCCAAAGTAGAATTAAAAATCATTGGCCAACCTTTGAATTAAAACCAAACTTCTAAAAGGGGAATATGATTTTATCCATTTCTCAGTTGAAACTGTTATTTCTTAAATTTAATAATATACTGAGGGCTAGAGAGAGAGAGAGAGAGAGAGAGTGTGTGTGATTGTCAATTTTGGGGGGGTGGTTTGGGGGGGGGGGGGGGGGGAATGAATTATAGACCAATATAAAGCTGTGGAGAAGTGTGTCAAAGGACATAAAACAAGACAATACAATAGCCAAATGGAAGGACATGGTACCCTATTGGAGAGGGAATCCAAGTGTGTCTCCAACTAGAAAAGACCTTTTGAAGTGCAATATTTCTAATAAAGATGATTGGAACACTTGCCTATATACAGTGGTTAATATATACATTTTTTTTTTTTAATTTACTCACAAATTTTGATCATTCTCACTTTCTGATCCTATAGAACACACACATGTTGCATAAAACATTTCTTGTATGATGTGTTCTAATTTTCGGTAAATCCCATTAAATATCATATATTTAGTTGGTTTAAATGAAATTTATTTCAAATTTTTAGGTTTATAGGAAACGTACCGGAAACTCTAAGTTACACCTGGTGTATTTTTAGGTTCAAGTTACACCTAGTGTAACTTTAAATAATGTTACACCACCCAATAACTTGTTACAAAATTCATATTTTGAAAATCTCACCGTTGAATTACATATTCTATATGTTCTTAACTTTCATGTCAATTGGATGTTATTTACCATTTAATTCATAAACTCATCTTTTATGCATTATTTTAAACTACAAAAATTTGAATTTAAACAACTGACTAATGACATAACTATTAATTTTTTATTACCTCGAAATTTTGCAAGTATGGAAGATATATGAAGATAATGTAATCCAACGGTGGATTTCTCAAAATTTGCATCCAATTAAAAAATTGAGTGGTGTAATTTTATTTAAAGTTACACTAGGTGTAACTTAAACCCAACTCATATATATATATATATAGAACAAAATTGGCCTTTGCCCCTTTCTATCAAACAATCCAGCATTTTACTCTATTTTCCAAACTAATTAGGGAAATACCCCTCTTTTAAAACTTAATTTTCTCAAAATCAAGTTAAGCCCTATAGTGGCGTTTTCAGAAGCCTATAGTGACATTTTAAGAAGCCTATAGTGGCGTTTTAGAACTCGCGCTCCACGAACTCGAGTTATAGGTTATTAAAAAAAAAAAAAAAAAACAACAACAACTTGCATGGAACTCAAGTTTATGGAACTCGAGTTCCAAAACACCACTATATGTCCTTAAAACGTCACTATAAGCTCCTTAAAACGCCATTATAAAGCTCCAAATTTTTTTTTTTTTAATAACTTGATTTTAAGAAAATCGAGTTTCAAAAGATGGGCATTTTCCTAATTGGTTTGGAAAAGGGAGTAAAATGCTGGATTTTTTTTTTTTAAAGGGCAAAAGCCCATTTTCTCTCTCTCTCTCTCTCTCTCTCTCTCTCTCTCTCTCTCTCTCTCTCTCTCTCTCTCTCTCTCTCTCTCTCTCTCTCTCTCTCTCTATATATATATATATATATATAAGGTTTAAATGAAACACAATAAAAACTCTTAAAAATTAATTTTCCTAAAAAAAAGAAAAAGAAAAAAAGCTTTGATTGCCGTATCATATGTACTCATGGTTATCAAAATCGTGCTATCGATCTTACCCTTGAAATTGATTCAGATATAAAAAGTGAAATTGTGTTGGAATCACATTCAGCAGATCTTACTACACAGCATTACAAGGGATTGGATTTTTTTTGGGGGTTATTGAGCCAAGCTTCGAGCCCAATCTAATAAAATGGGCCATGGTATGATATATGTTTTGATCAGCCCAGCCCATTAAAAACTTAAAAAAGTCATTTAAAATCTCCCCCAAAATGAAAGCCCTAGTCCGAAATTTTCTCGATACAGAGAAACACACAGACTCGCCGTGTCGTGTCGTGTCGCGCGACGCCGAGTTGGGAAGACAGCCGTGTCCTCCGCGACGCTGATTGAGGAATTCGACTCCTTTCTCGGTGAGTATTTTCTGGTTCCGGTGTCAATCTATGAATGTTTTCCTCGTTTTCTTGTTAGTTCATGGTTAGCTGCGGCTTCTGAGAAAATTTGATCGAAAACGAAAATGGGTTTTAGAGTTTTTGTTGGGTTTGTTCATGAGTAGCTGTTGTTTCTTAGAAAAATTTGATGGAAAATGAAAATGGGTTTTAGAGTTTTGTTGGGTTTGTTCATCTGTAGCTGCGGATTCTTAGAAAATTTGAATAAAAATTGGATTTTTGTGTCATATTGGGTTTGCTCTGATATATTGTTTTAATTTTAGGTGAAGATTGAAGTTGTGGGTTCAAGACCCATTGGATGCATTACTAAATTTATTATAAAATAAAAATTAGACTTAGTTTTTATAGGATTATAATTGCTTTCTAATTGAGCTAGAGAAGGACAGGGATCCTATAAATAAATTTTAAAAAAATAAAATAAAAAAGAGAGAATGACAGGAATAAAGTACCTCAAATTTTTTGTCATATTTAAATGGTTCTAGTAAGGGAGGAAATTCTTTAAAATTCCAGTTGAAGTGGCAGACAGTATATTTTGACTATCATTTACAAACTTAAGAGGTAGAAATGTAGGAACAAGAGTTTTAGCCCTATTTCGCTCAATTGGGTGTTTTAAGGCCTAATAGTCTGATTCAATAAAGAGGTTGTGGATGTACTTTCAGTTTTATCTCTTTTGGCAAAACTCGTGTTAACTGCATGTTATCTTCCGCATTACTATGGTGGCTGAAGCTTCATGACTGCTTTTGTACCTGCAGTTAACTTTTCAAATTTCATGAACTAAAGTAGATCCTGACCCAAATTTTAGGGATCCATTGAATATTTTCTCCTTTTCTTTTTTATTTTTAAACCAGCTATGTAATTATTTTAAGCAATTTTATTTATTAACTTATTGTGGTGTTGATTTGGAACTTGGAAAACATTTTCAGTTGCTTATGTTTGGTAGTTTTGGTACATGGTGGATAGCTACTAAACTTTTGGGTAATTTGTGCTAGAAAAGAAAAGTGCATTTCTTTATGGCGTAGAGATGTAGCCATGATGCTGTAAAAGTTACGGTATAATTATTCAACATATATAATAATTATTAATGTTATGTTATTATAATTATTGTTGATGCAACCGCAAAGTGCCTCTAATCACTTGTAGGATCTGTATTCTGATAACATTGGTGGCCTGTATTATGGAACTTTCTTGGATTGGGGGGTCCTCCCTTATTCATTAGCTTAGGTGGAGAATGTTATGTTGACCTATTCTCATTGTTTGTAGTTTATTCTTCATGACATTTTTTTTTCCAGGAACTTGGATTTGTTGTTGACCTGAGAATAACATGAGGATAGAAAAGTGTTGGTTCTGTTCCTCAACTATATATCCAGGGCATGGTATTCAGTTTGTCCGCAATGATGCAAAGGTGAGTTGTTATTTTGTAATGGGAATTCGCTGTTCTATATTTATTCCTTTGCCATTCTTAAGCTGTTATATCCAATTTGATCTCTGTTTAGTTTTGTCATACCATATTTTCCATTTATTTTAGCTTCTGGTTTTACCTACTATTTAGTTTCAAATATCATAATCGCTTTTTTGTGATTGACCGGGGTGTGTGGAGCTTACCAATCAACTTACTAAAAAAAACTGAATTAAGATAAATAAGTTCCATCTGTTGGAATCACTACCAATTCGAATGTCTTCAAGTCTTTGTTTAGTTTTGTCATACCATATTTTCCATTTATTTTAGCTTCTGGTTTTACCTACTATTTAGTTTCAAATATCATAATCAATTTTGTGTGATTGACCGGGGCGTGCGGAGCTTACCAATCAACTTACTAAAAAAAAACTGAACTAAGATAAATAAGTTCCATCTGTGGGAATCACTACCAATTTGAATGTCTTCAAGTTGTTGGGTTTGTGCCAGTTGTGATATTTTCCTAGATGTATAAGTCTAGAACAGCAATCAAATAATTCCTGTTTTCCAATGTTAAAGTTTATATTTTGCTTCACAAAAATTCTGTGTAAATGCAAACTTGAAATTGCTTACCCCCAAAAAATTATAAAAAAAATTATAAAAAAAAAAAAAATTTATTTATTGATTTTGTTAAAGCTAGATTGCATGCCTTCTAAAATGTCTGTAGATTTGGTAGCATATTATACATTTGTTCATACAATTATTCTTTGTCTCTAGTTTCTGATGGGTGATCTTTCTGCAGATATTTCGCTTCTGTAGATCCAAATGCCACAAGAACTTCAAGATGAAGAGGAATCCTCGTAAGGTGAAATGGACCAAGGCCTATAGGCGATTGCATGGAAAGGATATGACACAAGTAAATATGATTGGTTTACTTGATCTTTTATTAAACATCATTGTATTTCTCGTGACAACAGTAACATGACCACTATTGATTGGATAAGAAAAGATTGAGTGTTTATTAATTTTTCTATTTCCTGTTTCCATATATTGCAGGATTCTACCTTTGAGTTTGAGAGGAAGCGTAATAGGCCAGAGAGATATGATAGGAATCTCACAGAAAACACTCTGAAGGCCATTAAGACAATTGATAAAGTCAGATCAAGGAGGGAGGCCAAACATATTGAGACGAGGTAATTTGTTCTTCTTATCATTTGTTCATATATACATATAGGTAGGATGATGAATATCATTTGACATGTAATTGAAAACATCTTGCAGAAAGAAGGGAAAGAAGGCCCAGCTTATGAGAGAGGCAGTTAAGGAGCTGGAGCAAAGCATCAGCTTGGTGAAAGCCCCATCTGTTCTCAAGGAGGATAAATCTTACACTCTTCCGAAGATCAAGGTCAAGGTATCTCAAGAAGAGGCAAAGAATCAACCCATGGAAGAATGAATGTAGTAATCTACATGTTGCCGTGCTCAGATAATCCTCCAATATGCTGTACGCTATTGTTGCGTGGAAGCAAAAGTTTTGTCCATAAGACAACATGCATATTAAAATATTTTTGTTGTGGTTTTGTTTTTGTTTCTGATCATAGGAAGTGATGAATTACACCTTTCAAATATGATTTGTTTTAGCAATTTGTTGGTACTAACTATTTAGTAAAACATGTTTTGAACTGTATTGTTACCGTCCTATGCCTACCAAAATGGAAAAAGGAATGAAACCTGATTATCCCATTGGTCTTTGAATGAAGCCATGCTAGGAGACTACTACGTGCATTATATAATTGACTCCATTAACAAGCGATTCACTCACTGCCGTTTTAGTTGGGCCTCTAGAGAAGCCAAGGAAGCAGCCCATTCCCTTAGCAAGTGGGCTTCATGCCTTGATTTCTTCTTGATTAGGCAATATCATTACTCCAATACAAGATATTTGGTATGTGATTCATTCATTCATTCTAGTCCTCTTTTTTTTTCTTTTTCTTTTTTTTTTTGATACACATTCATTCTAGTCCTAAATTGTGTAATATTTGATTCATGTGTGGCTGGTTTAAACTTTAAATAGATTAGCAAATTTTAGAATTTATATTTATATTAAATAACATGGATAGAGAATGAAATATTAATTATTTTAATTGATAAAAAAATTATGGAAAGATCTAAACTTCATTAAAATGTAGCTTTGAAATGTAAGATGTAGCTTCCCTAATGTGTAGCTTCCTAACACCTTTGGTGCAAAAGTGTGAGGATAGACAATTAGAAAGTGATGAAAAAATGGAGAGATGTTCGGTTAGGAACAATATATTTAGTTGAAATTGAAAATTTTTTGTTGAAAGTGTAAAAAATAGTTAAAAGTTAGCTGAATAGTACAATTAGACTCATAAATAGTACAAAACCAATGCAGTAGGACTCATAAATAGTATAAAAAACAAGCTAAAAATTAAATGAGCTAAAGGACCATGGTGTGTTTAAAATGGGGGAGGTTTGGGTCCAGTGCACTGGACCCGGTCGAATGATGACACGTGTCCAAAAAAAAGACACGTGTCACAATCCCAACAGGTCACTGGACACTGGACCTAATCCAAACCCGTTTAAAATTAAAGGAATTGAAAACTCTTTTATTTAACTAAAAAGAAAAATGAGAAAATGAAAAACATATTTTGTATAAATTTACTCTCATACTCCTTTAGAATAAAAAAAAGAAGTAACAAATTAGGAAAGGAAAAAAAAGGGGAATAAGAAGTACCAAAAAAGACAAAACCATAAAATCCAAGGAAATAAAAAATAAAAAAGGAAGAAGAAAATGACAAACTCATTTAAAGGTTATTCAGGGGGCTTTTGGGTCCAACACGCACGAACTTTTTGTGTTCCGCTTTTCTCTCCAATGTTCTCCCCAATTTGGGGAGAAAAAATCTAGACTCTATCAGCTTTCCGTCTAAAATCACCCCAACTAAACACTCAAAAAAATCATATTCGCTCTATTGTTCTCTCCTTATTTTTCATCCCCTAAAATAACCCTAACCAAACAGGTTCTTAAAGTTTGTGGAAGCCTCTATACTTGTGAGTGTACAAGCCTAAACAAACCCCAATAAGGTGGGTCTCTCTTGAGGCTTGAATTAGCTGTCTGAATGTTATGAGGATGACTTAAGTGTTGGAGGAAAGTTGGAGGAACTCCACTTCGACTAAAAAAGGCTAAAGGATTTAGGTATTTGGGGACCAATGTACGCATAGGATAATTCAAGGGAGGAAGAAAGCAATGTGCGAGAGAGACTTGATTGGGTTGTTGCAACTTGTGAATGGGAGATGCTATTTCCGGTAGCTCGAGTTCATAATCTTATGGCTCTAGCATCGGATCACAAACCAAACTAGTTAAAATTGAACACGCAAGAAAGGAGGAGACATGAACCACAATAGTTTTGGTTTGAGAAGGACAGTGTGAGATAATAAGAGATGTTTAAATGCGGATGGTGTGGACTGTAGATGGCTTACATTTATAACAAAATTAAGAATGTGGTGCTGACAGTGCTGTGTTGAGTAGGCGGAATAAGGGGGTGTTTCACACAAAGGATGTTAAAAAAGAAAGAGGCAAAACCTTTTTTTTCCTTATATTTTGAGGGTTTTTTTTTTTTTTTTGTCTTTAATATTTTGAAAATTTTTAATTTGGTCCTTAATTTTTTTTCAAAAATTTTCATTACGATCCTTGTTATCATCTTAGTGACCAAAAAAAAAATGCTAACATGGCTGACAAAATACTTAATTAATAAGCATGCTATGACCAAACTAAGATGGCAGCAAAGACTAAAAGGAAAAGTTATTGAAAAAATCAATGATCAAATTAAAAATTTTCAAAATGTAAGGATTAAAATGAAAATGTTCCCAAAATATAGAGACCAAAAAAGATGTATTTTTTAAAGAAAAATGAAGTTATACAAAATTGGAAAGTATGGATCATGAGGATGAGGGGTAGTATGGGTTAGGGCACTAATGAGGTGAATGAATTAATGGATAGAGAGGAAATAATGTGGAAGAAAAGATCAAGAATCAATTGGCTTAGAGAAGAGGATCACAATACAATAATTTTCACACTAAAGCTAGTCAAAGAAGGAAGAGGAATATGATTGTGGGGCTATGGGATACTCAAAATGTGTGGTGTAAGGCATAGAGAAGGGAACACAGTACAATAACTTTTTTGGGATACTGGATGTTTGGTACATGTGATTAAACACATGTTTTCAGTTTTTAAACAACGTTACACATATTTTCACACACTTTTTCACTCATACGTATTTCTAAAAAATACAAACAATGTTACTAGAACAACATTACCAAACAGCCCTTCTGAAATATAAATATTTCCAATATTGGATCTACTACTGGTAGTAGTCTTCTTTCTTTCTTTTTTTTGGTCTTTTTTTTTGCAATTCAATACTTCTGTGCTAAATAATGCCTTGGAAGAGTAAGGCAAATTACTTAAAAAAAAAAAACAAATTAATACAATAATTGCAAGATTAGTATTATGGAGAAGAAAATGACCAGGAGGTCAACATGTTACTATGGAAAAAGAAAACTAGAGACAATGAAAAATTAAATTAAGCCACACCACTTGTGATGCATGTGCCAAATTTTAACAGAAATATGTATAACATGAATTATCTTTCATCATTCAGATTTAAATCCAAAGTTCCAAACAAAGATTAACTTCAAAACAAAAAATCAAAAACGGAAAAGAGGAATAGCTGATAGCTCACTAATTAATAAACAATAAGGAAACCTCCTCAAATCAAAGTCTGTTGTGAAGATAATGTAGTGCTTTCTAACAATTAGAGAGCTCTGCCTTTAATGATATCTAAGCTCATCTCGCTAGGATCTGTTGCTTGCAACTCGACTTGAACACCATCCAATTCTCTCCTGAATCTGTCCTTCGAGCTTGCATAAAGCATCTTGCTCCTCACCCTGGATGTGTCAGGTGACCTACATAGACAATGTGATATGAAAATATGACTATGATGAGTAAAACTAAACAATTATTGAAAATTTTCACATAAACTTATATCTCACAATCAAAACTTCTATGACATAATTATTTATATAACTTTTCACTAAGATGCACTTAATTTTTTTTTTTTTAGAGGTCAAGTTTGCTATTGGGTCATTTCCTAATGTTATATATTGTATATATAGCAGTATAGGATCAACACACATCACCAACAATGACTATAATAAATTATTATGCCTGTTACCATCTATTAATCATGAAATTCATTAGGGGGAAAAAATAAAAACATTGATGCCGCTAATAAGCTCTCACATAAGTCTAAATTATTTTTTATTTTGATAATTTGATAGTTAGGAGAGGGAGAATTTAAACTCTAAATATCTCTATTGAAAATTCCAAAAATGAAAAATGTCAATTGAACTACAAAACTCTTGGTCCTTACGTAAACTTACCATGAAATGAAGAAAATTTTGCTTTTCTGACAATTCTCGTCGGTAATGAAATCAAAATCAAAGACAGCATAACGGCACTCATTGGCTGGCATAGACGCAGTGAAATCATCGTAGGTTTCTTCAGGACCCCCAAGCTTCTCTACTATCACCTGTTGGATCTTCTCTTCAATCTTAAACACGATGAACCGATAGTTCCGCTTTGCTTTTAGTTCCAAGAACTTGAGCTTGCAGTCATCGTGCACAGCCATTCCAGACGCTGAATTTGCCTATAAATTGCAGGAAAAAAGAAAGAAAATAAACAAAGGCATCAATTTTTATCCATAATAACTGTAGTTCTCTACTATAATATAATAATTAATACTTGGACAAAAAAAAAAAGGGGATCCAATTCTTTATATATATACAGATAAACGATAGAATTTGGACCTATTACGTCATCATTAGATTAATACACCATTTTTTTAGCATAAGATATATTACTAGTTAAGCTAATTTAGACCCATATAAATGATCCAATTCTACTCAACTTGTTAATGGCTCATCGTAATTGTTTCAAAGCCAATGATGAAATGAAGAATGTTATTTAACTGAATAGAATGTGGAGGCATATTTGAGCCATTAGGCCATGGTGTGATTATCCTACATGAATAGAATGTATTCGGAAGAATAATCTTCCAATTTTGATCCTAAAATACCAGGAAATGATGATGTAAAGTCCAATTGCACAGATTCAGGCACGTTTCTGCATCACATGACGATTGAAATAGTTCCATTGCGCATCATTGGAAGGTTTAAAAAAATAAAATTTAAAAAAAAAAAAAATTCAACTCAATACCCAATAGAATGTAGATCAACGGTTATAATGGTGAAATTTAATTATAATGAATTATTCCATGGCACGTACAACACAATCTTATTCCATAACATGTACTACAATGAGCAGTGTTTATTACACACAAACTGTCATACACAGTTTTACACACACCCTCAAAAGTAATTGAAGTCACGATTTCCAAGTTTAACCCTACCACAATAATAATTCAAGATTGTTATTCCATTTTATTGGAAATGCATACCTTTTCAATCCTATAATCCTCACTTTAGCTTCACCCATTACAAAATTTGCAAAAAAAAAACAATGAAATATATGTCAAGCAAGAGAGGTTTAAGATCATACCATGTTATCCTCCAATAAGAGATGAACCTCTGAGAATGTAGCAAGGAAAAGCCAAAAAAAAAAAAAGAGAGAGAGATAGAGGGACTGAGTGATCTGAAACAAAGAGAAGAGACAGAAGGAGATCCCCCTAGTTTGATAGGGGTATGAGAATTGTGTTGTATTGAGGAATTGGAAAAATAGAGGTGGGGGATGAGAGATTTTTGTGGGAGAAAACTTAAGAGTTGGCATGGCATGGCATCTCTGTTAGCCCTTTCTTTATTGGGCTGATCAATTCCACAACAAACATTCATGCTGCCACGTTGTGGGTTCATTTCGGTACAATTTTGTTTTGCCATTTTTGGTCAATATTGTGATTTGGTTGTGCCAATTTTTGGATTTACTTAGCTATTGCCATTTTGACCATGTGTTTTCACCCTTTTTTAAGATTCTCAAACCTTGGTTTCCCATCAACTTCGCAATTTAGTTACACTGTTACAACTTGAGCAAGTTACTAGAACAAGTTTGGAATTTGGTCCATTTGGATAGGATCATTTGTATCTATTCATTTAGAAACCGAAATACACAAGAACCAGAATTTTGTTTTTATAGCCTTTGTTTTGATTTTGGGCCTCAAGCTCAAATAGTTACCAAAGGCCTATGAGTAGGATAATCATATATAAACCCCACTCTTATCTTATGCACTCCTTTTTTTTCATTTTTAGACATGACATAACCAGATCCAGCTATTCAAACCATTGCCATACACGTCTTAGAGATATAATCATGGGTTGTAAAGGAACTTTGGAGGTTATAAATTTGTGTTATCTGAGTCATAGCTTTCATCCTAATCTGCCATTCTGACTTATTTTAATAAGTTATTTAGGCATGGAAACTATGGGCCATACACGGAGATTTGATTGCATAATATAGAATTCAAATAAATGGGTAAAGATGATGCTTTTTTAATGCTTCTAAGAGGCAATTAAATTAATGTTTTTGAGACCCTCTAATCCTAACTTTATTGAGAAATAAAATAAATAAAGCCATAGCTCATGTTACACAAGCAGTACATAATTTATTTTTAAAAAAATCTGGTTTCTCTATCTGTTTAGCTGGGTGCGTGGAACAGTAAATATTGTTCTGCTCCACATGAATCAGCAAAATGGGCCCTGATGATGCCCTGTTTGTTTGGAGGCTATTGTAAAAGGCAAGTTGTTTTTGAGTTTCTGATTAATATCTTTACATCCAGCGAATAGAGAACAGTAGTTAATTTGTTTTTTAAAACTTATCAACAATTCATTCTCCCTCTCTCGTCTAGGGTAATAAATAAACTGAGCTGTATTCAACAACTTAGATTCGGCTCGTTAACAAATTTATTTATATTCGTTTATTTAGTAAATGAGTCAAGTTCAAAACCTAATATTAAACAAGAGAATTTTGAACATTATAATATTCTTTTTTTTCTTTTTTTTTTTTTGGTTAAAAGGAAGTTAACATTCAACTAAGCCAAAATGGCCAAACTGTTGGCAGTAAGCCTACAAATGTTTTCCCCCATGGCATCTGAATATACAAAATTAGCAACAACATCAGATGGGGAGCTATCCATTACAACAAAATATTCTTGCATACTACAACCTAACTTAGCCAGTGCGTCTGCAACTCTATTAGCTTCACGGAACACGTGCTGCACCTTGAAGTGTTGAAATCTGCCCAACAGGGACCTGCAATCAGCCAGCAAAGAGGAGTAGAAAGCATTAGATGTGGTATTGGTCTGAACTAACTCCACCACAACCTTAGCATCTAGTTCAATCACCAAGTTTTGCACTCCAATCTGATCTGCCAGCAACAACCCATCTCTTAGAGCCCAAAACTCAACAATAATGCTAGTAGTGAACCCAATAGCTCTAGCAAACCCTTTCACCCATCTCCCCTCACTATCTCTAATAATTCCTCCTCCTCCTGCCCTACCCGGATTACCAAGAGAGGCTCCATCAGTATTTAGTTTACACCAATCTAAAGGAGGTTTCTTCCAGCTAACAGTACACGCCACCTTGTTCCTATGACAGTTAAGCTTCCCCACACAGTAGTAAAACTCCAAAGCTTGGTTTATACTAGATCTGTGTAAGTTAGCATTGAGGGTAGTGTTATTGAAAACCATTCCATTCCTTTGTTTCCATAAATTCCAAATGGCAAAAGTAAAAATATGACTCCACGGCACCAAGGAGGAATGGGGCACTCTACTTTGACAATTATTTTCCAGCCAACAATTCAAATCTAAATCAAAAAAGGAGCTAACCATAGTTGGGGGAATCTTAAGATTAAACCAGAAATTTTTTGACACCACACAATCCCTTAACATATGGCTTAAGGTTTCAGGAAAATTGTTGCACAAAGGGCAGTAACTGTCAATAGTTATACCTCTCCTAGCTAATTCAGACCTCACAGGAACACTGTTATGCATACACAGCCAAAGAAAGCTGACTATTCTTGGCAAAGTGTCTAATTTCCAGACCCATTGACCTTGGAAAGGCACGGTAATTTGAGGAGCATCATTTAGCAAAGCATAGGCAGATTTAGTGGTGAACTCTCCATCCTTAGAATACTTCCACATAATGACATCTTCCCCACTGTCAACCAGCCGCCTTGGGATAGCCTTAATCCTATCCTTAATGCAAGGAGGTATTTCAAAAGACAAAACATCCCACTTCCACCCCTGCATATGATCAAGAAATAATTCAGACAACTTCATATCAACTTCCCTCTGAGTTAAAGGGCCTTCAATCAATTCTCTCAAAGAACACCCCCTTATCCAACTGTCAGTCCAGATATTTATTCTTTCACCATTCCCAATCCCCCAACAAATTCCATCCTTAAAAGTTTGGAAACCAGCCTTAATAGCTTTCCAATTTGGAGAGGCTGGCAGCTTATCCGGTTCTCTAGCTCTCCTCCTCTCAATCGAACAATACTTCCTTAAGATCACTTTGGCCCATAAACTCTCTTTTTCCTGATACATTCTCCAGTTCAGCTTAGCTAATAAAGCCAAATTCTTAGCTCTAGAAGATTGGATCCCAAGACCTCCCTCCTCCTTTGGCCTAATAATCTTGCTCCAACCCACCAAATGTAGCCTTCGCTTTTCACTGGTTGAACCCCATAGAAAATCACGATTAATTTTATCTAATTTTTCACAAAGATGCGAAGGGAGGGTGGCAGCCTGCATAACATAGTTAGGAATGGATGACATGACTGACTTCACCAAAACAGACCTTCCTGCAAAGGATAAGAACCTTGCCTTCCAACCAGCCAGCTTGTTCATTACCCTCTCAATTATAAAGTTAAGCCTATTCCTTGGAACCCCTTTATGCTTTATCGGAAACCCCAGGTAATTCCCAATATTGGTTGTAGCTTGTATTCTCAGTTTTGAGCAGACTTCACTTTTTGTTTCAGCTTGCACATTGGGGGAAAAGTAAATTCTAGACTTCTCTACACTAACTTTTTGACCCGACTCTCCACAGAACTCATCTAATACTTCCAAGATGGCTTCACATGCATCATCATCTACTTTGGCAAAGAGAATTAAGTCGTCCGCAAAAAAAAGATGAGAGATTCCTATATTATCTCTAGAAGCTTTTAAAGGTTTCCAATCTCCTTCCATACATTTCTTTTCAATTAAATGCCCTAAATATTCCATGCATAGAATAAAAAGGTACGGTGATAAAGGATCACCTTGCCTAATCCCTCTTGAAGGATTGAACGACTCCAAAGCCCCTCCATTAAACAAAATTGATATCTTAGTAGAAAAGACACAGCTCATTATCACCTTAACAATGTTTTGGGGAAAGTGATAGGCTAGAAGAACCTTATGAATAAAGCACCATTCCAACCTATCGTATGCCTTCTCCAAATCTATCTTAATAGCCATATACCCTTCTTTGCCTTTCTTCCCATCCAAAGCATAGAAGAGCTCTTGAGCAATTAAAATGTTATCTATCCCCTTCCTTCCGGGCACAAAGGCAGATTGGACAGGAGACACAAGCTTGTTTAGATGAGGTCTAATCCTTTCCACTAAAATCTTGGAAACAATTTTATAGACCGAATTGCACAAACTAATCGGCCTATAATTGTTTAGGGATTCAGGGTTTTTACTTTTCGGAATGAGAGTCACAAGAGTATCATTGAGATAATCTGGAACTACACCATCCGAGAAAATACTCTTCACCTCCTTGCAGATAGGATTCCTCACTTCATGCCAAAAATGCTGAAAAAATCCAGCATGGAGACCATCCGGGCCTGGGGCTTTAAACGATTTCAAAGCCCACAACCCATTCCTCACATCTTCCTCAGTAACTTCCCTCCCCATCAAATTTCTATCAACTTCTGTGAGAAAGCTACCAGAGAACTCAGCCACATGAGAGGACCTAAAGGACATCTCCAGATCCGTGGAATAGAGTCTCTTAAACCCATTCAAGATATGTTCCTTCACCGCTTCTTCCTCTACAATCCATTCCCCCATGTTATCCTTCAAACACCTAATCTTATTTCTTTGCCTTCGAACGACAGTATTTAAATGAAAGAAAGAAGTGTTTCTATCCCCAAAGGCAACCACATTAATCCTCGACTTAAGGGCCCAATACTCCTCTTCCTGGAGCAAAATAGAGGAATACTCCTCAATGAGCTGGCTTTCAAGTCTCATAAGAGACTCATTCGGGTTATCAGCCAAAGCTTTCTGAGTCCCCTGTAATCTGGCTAAAACCCTCTTTTTCTTCCTAAAAAGGTTCCCAAAAACCTCAAAATTCCACTTCCTAGCCTTTCTAGTAAATTCTGGGATATCTATTTGTAACTGAGCTTCATTGGGCCAAGCTTCCTTCACAATTCTGTAAAAATCCGAATGAAGAAGCCACATCGTTTGGAAACGAAAAGGCCTCACCAGTCTATTCACATTGGGCTTCCATAATTCAATCAAAACAGGATGGTGATCAGAAAAAGTCCTAGGGAGATGAGTAACAACAGCTTCCGGGTACAAAATTCTCCACCTAGGATTAGCAAAACACCTGTCTAAACGTTCCAAAATCAAATCCGAAAGCTGCCTTTTATTAGTCCAAGTATATTTTGGACCGGCAAAACCAAGGTCAACAAAATTGCAAGAGTCTAAACAAGATTTGAATTCCAGGGCTCTATTTAAATTAATATGGTTCCCCCCAAATTTATCCTCCCCACTAAGCACCTCATTAAAATCACCAACCATCAACCAAGGGAGATTATGTAACTGCCCTATCTCCTCTATGTTGGACCAAAGAATTCTTCGTTCAGCTAATCGAGGGCTAGCATAAATTGCAGAAATTAACCAAGAATAATTTGAAGCACATACCTTCACAGTAGCATGAACCTCCTGCTCCGTAGCTGCAAGAAGTTTGATCTCCACATCCTCTTTTTTCCACAGAATCCATAAGCCTCCAGCATACCCAATAGTCTCTGTTATAATAAAACCATCAAAGGAAAGACCTTCAATGATCCTTTCTGCTCTACTTCCACCCACCCTAGTCTCTGTGATAACCATTATCGATGGAAGATAATTCACAGCCATCTCAAACACCCTCCTCTTAAAATCCGGGTTTAGTGCACCCCTGCAATTCCACATAAGAACATTCATCTTCACACACTGATCCAGGGGAAATTCGGCTTGACTAGGATTTATTGTTGCTGCTTCGATCATACTCCATCCCAGCCTCCTTAACAACTCCGTCGAGTGAATCCACTCCAGTTTCCATATCATCATGTGCTTCAATATCCCCGCTATGTCTTCCCGGCAACATATCAACACATCGCTCTTCTCTATCGGAGCCAGAACTTGGATAAGCTTCAGCATCGGTTGGTTCCCCATCAGAGCTGTTGCCATACCCCTCTGGTCCACGAGTCTTCTTTCCTGAATCACCCACCCGAATTCGTCAAAGTGGGGCGCCACCAATGGCCTTCTCAGCTTGTTCAAAGTTTCGGCTTCTTCCCTTGAAATTAACGGAATGTCCGTTATGAACTGCCACCAAGGGTTGGGCGTCTGCCCCCAGGCCAGATGATCCGGAGGTAGAGTCCCCGAACTGCCGCTCCCCATGGTTAACGGAAAAATGCCCCGCCCTGCTTGACCCATCTCGGCCTTGCACCACTCCAGCTCCTGCGTCAGCAAGGACCTGATCTGGTGTATTATCGCCTTTGGTACCTCTATCAAGCTGTTTTGGTGCCAAATCGCCCAACCACTCCTGATTGAACTGCACCGATTCCTTTGGTTTTCCTCCATTCTCCCTTCTCTGCACACTCTTGGAAGAAGAAGCTCTCTGTGAAGAAGATGAAGAAGGGTGTTGTCTTTTCAGAGATTTTGCTCCTTTCCCTCCACTAGGTCTACTGCCTCCTGTAGCCGTGCCTGAAGAACCAAACTGAAATTTCCCATCAGTCCTCATCACGTCTTCTCCTTGTATCGGGCACATCACACTGGAGCCTCCAACAAGATCCCTCAAATCTTCCTTCTGTGGAGCTTCCTGACCAACAACGTTCCTCTCTTCACGTGATCGGTCAGAAGGATTAGACAATACCTTTTCTTTTATGGGTTTGACTGAAACACCCTCATCTGTTTCCTTTCCTTGGACAAAAGAGCCCTTTTGGTTGATTTCACCCTTAAGATCACTCCTCAAGGGAAATCTTGACCGTCCATTTCTAACTGGATTCTTTTTCCTTGTAACTAGCATCCACGGACCAAAATTTGGATCCAATTGTTTGTCTTCCTCACTGGCCTGGTTCGGACTCTTTTCTGTTTCACTGTCTTTCCTATCATTTTCCTTAATCTGGTAGAAGCAATTTTCTTGTCTGTGTCCAAGTCGCCCACAGCAAAAACAAAGCGACGAGATGCCTTCATACTTAACTTGTTGCACCAATGACCAATCTACCAATCCTGATAGATTTTATCAATGGCTTTACCAGATCAATTTGTATACAAAGCCTTGCGTAGCTTCCCCGTGAACCTGTGGCTGTATAGGAGTCAATACGAAGAACCGGCCCAATAACACTACCTATTTCTTTCAACACTTCCATATCATAAAACTCAATTGGCAGTTCGGGGAATCTCACCCAAACTGCAACTGAGGTTAGATTATCTCCTGAGGCTCTGAAGTATGGTTCCCAAGGCTTAATGGCCAAAAAATGCTCACCAATAAACCATGGGCCTCCACGTAGAACTTTATCATAGTCATTTGCACAATAGAACTTAATTAAGAAATAATCTTTCCCAAGGTTAACACAATCCATCCTAGTTGCAGGTTTCCACAAGGCATTGAGCTTGAAAGTGAGATAGCTGTAACCAACAGTTCTACCGAACACTTTCACTATCAAGGCCTTTGACCATGGGGCTCTGATACGATCCTTGGTTTCCTTAGACAGCTTCACTTCCGCCATTCCTTCAATGAGCAGTTCAACTTCTGTGTCTGATTCTTCACCATCATCCCAGACATTATCCAGTTTAAAGGCTTGTTCATAAGCTCCAGGAATGTCTCCTACAAGTCTATCTTTGTAGCTAACAAAGTCCTTTTGTGGTGTAGACTGATTAACTCCACTGCTCTCTTTAAACTTCTTCACACTACGACCTAGCTCATCTTCTTCCTCACTTGAACGTGGTGGGTCATTGCAATACTCAGCTTCCATACTCATCTTGACTAACTAAGCGAACATTATAATATTCGTGCATATGAGACTCGATTAAAGTATATAAAATATTTATATATTTATACATATGCATGAATAAAGATATGCTTATATAGACTTTAGATTAAATTATGTAAATATGTTTAAAATATATCAAATTATTATTTGTAATTTAGTGCTAATATAAATAGTCTATTTTATACTAAAAACTATATATAATTTTTAATAATACAAGTTTGGTGAATCTAATTTGTATAATTTTATTTGGAAAAAAAAAATCTTTCTCTAGTTAACTCAAATCATGTATAGTATACATTAGAAAATAATAAATCAATCAAATAATTCGTAAACAAACTTGAGTATGCCGACAAGAAAATTAACCATGTTTGTATATCTAATTTAGGTTGGTGATGAATCCAAGCTCATCTCATGTTCAAAACAAAATTAAAGAAACAATTATGAATATTTAATATTCTGACTTAATTAGCTTGTCCTACTTAAGTCTCTCAAGGACATATATATAAAATCCCTACTCTTATAGAGTTACCCTTGGTCCAACTGGTGTGAATTAGGGGCTTAGGGAGTTATGGCACAGTGGTACCTAATAAAAAATTTCTGGTCATAAAAACAGAAACACATGACCTAATACCTTCTCGTGGGCCAGAAGACTTAGAGAAGTTGCTGTTATGATAATTGATAAATGGTTAAAAGTTGGAAATTTGTAATGATGAAGCAAGGAAAGGATACAAAGTTCAAAATTTGGAACCTAAGGGACAGTGATGTTCCACCGAACATGACAAGGCATCTGCAACTAAAAATACATCTAAGGCAGGCTGTTGTCACCTCAAATTCTATATTATTAATAGGTGGAAATATTCTTTACCCAATATTTTAGAGAGTTCAGGTTGACCCTTTTAAATTTAGGAAACTTTTTAATTTAATATCTAAAATTTTAATTTTATCAATTTCATTTTTACCAACTTTGTAAAAGTTTACGATATGATGTTTTCATTCATATACGATGGAAAAAAAGTTCAACCTTTAAAAGAAAAAGAAAAAGAAAACATTAAGACTCATAATTTTTTTCCCCTTTCTTTCCTCACTTTTCTCCTCCAAGTGAAGTGACCCATCTTTCACTTATTTTTCCTATTTTTTGTTTTGTAAACCGAAAGCATTGCAAAAATGTTTCATCAACTATATGATTTTTTGAGGTCTAAGTAATAGTTTAATAGTAATGATATTCTCTCCAATTTTCATATTTGTGGTTCAAACCCCACCTCTCCCTCTCTCATTATCTACCTAAAATAAACATATTCAATTTCTTTATACTCACTATCCCCATTCTCCAATTTTTCAATATCTAATTTACAAATTTCCACCTCTTTCTTTCTTCATTGGAAAAGAATTTTGCAGTTGCTATCAATATTTTAAATATAAATATATATATATATATAAATAAATATATGTTTCTAATATTTCACACAAATCTCACTCGGTATTGCATCACACAAAATCTTTTTATAGGAATAATCTTTTTAAAATTTTACTGTTAAATTACACATTTTTTATATTCTTAAAATGCACGTCAAATTTCATTTTAATCAAATTTTATTTATAATTCAATTAAAAAAATCATGTTTTATGTATTGTTTTAAAAGTTCAAGAAACTTGGAAATTGAGATCAACATGACATTTTTCAGATGAAAAGATGATGAAATGGGCTAAAAGGGGAGATTTTTGAGAAACAATATTGTTTTAATAATTATTTGTTAAAAATACATTGTTTTGAACTAGCAAAAACCCCATCCACCGTGGATGGTTAGCTACGCTATCTTTGAATTGAAAATAAAATGTTAGTAAGTAATGTAAAGGTTACATAAGAAATAATTTTAATCCAACATATTTTTTTTGTCATTAATAATAAATAAATTGATAATAAAATTTTATTTCTATGAAAAATACTGAAAGGGAAAAAGGCATACTCTCCACGGGAGCCACTCACAATCACAAGTCACAATATGTGGTCGTGTGGGCCAAGATTCTATGAACATGATTAATGCCTCCAAGATTTGGAAACCGAAAAAGACCCCATAATATTAAGTAGGTCACGTTGTATAGTATAAACACACTTTATAAACATGCATTGGTCCATGTTTTAAAGTCTTCTCATTTGTTTGTCCCCCCCCCTAAAAAAACTGTACAATTAAAAATTAGGTTCATTAGATTAAACCATTCAATTAGCTTTTGTTGGGAAACACGTTTGTTAGTGAAAAGAATATCTCAGCTGTCGAGATTCTAATCGATTGAGGGCGTGACTATTTCTGGGCATAACTGTAGATTGTAGAAGCGTGTGAAACAGTGAAAGTCGGATCGAGAAAAAAAATAAAACGTCATTTGCACGTTAATTAAAATTGTGCTAGGGCTTAATTTATTTCTTTTGTCTTAAAGTTTGTATGTCAACTTTTTGGCCATTTCGTGCGCAATAATCCTTGGCTTTCATGTTATTCAAAGATGAGAAAATTGTTACACAACTTTTTATCATAAGGTTGTGGGAATAACTCATTTAATAATTGCACCATAATGCTTGGGACAAAATTTAGTTTCAAACCGGCTTAAAACTGTTTTATTTATCTTATTTTGTGACGATTTATAAAACTCATTAAAAAAGTCACTTGACTAAAATTATAAATTATATATATTATAATTTATAATATATATGAGTTGGATTCAAGTTACACTTTGTATAACTCTAAATAATATTACATCACTCAATATTTTTTAATTGGATTCGAATATTGACAAATCCACCGTTAGATTACATTATCTGTGTATATTCTTCATACTTGCAAAATTTCGAAGTGATCAAAGATTAATAATCATGTCATCAATCAATTGTTAAAATTCAAATTTTTGTAGTTTAAAATAATACATAAAATATGAGTTTATAAATCAAATAGTAAATAGCATCCGATTGATATGAAAGTTGGCATGCATGTTAAGAACATATAGAACATGTAATTCAACAGTTGAATTTTCAAAATATTAATTCAATAACAAGTTACTGAGTGGTGTAACATTATTTAAAGTTACAAAAAGTATAACTTAAACCCAACCCAATTTATATATATATTCCTAAAAATCTCTTATCAAACATGTCCTTAAAATTTAAATTACCTAACTCAATCTTGTAACTAAACTAACTATGGCATTATCAGAAAGAAAAAAAAAAAAAAAAGTGTGTGTGGTGGGAATATAGGAAAAGGTTGTCAAGATTGGTCCTGTGAAAATGTAGTGGAGAAAGGGACACGTATAAATTATAAGGGATTTATTAATGTATATCCTTAGGTTACATATTAGTAAACTATTTTAGAAAAATTTTTATAAAAAATGAAAAAATAATTAATTATTTTGATAATTTTTTCAATTTTCTATAAAAAAAATTTCAAAATAAATGGTTAAGGTGTACTATCCAAATGATAAAGCCCTCAAAACTTACGTTCTACGTGGCAAGGGACCCCACATATGGCAATATCCTTTTCTGGGCTCTCTTTCACGTTGATGGAGGCGTTGATGGATACTTAGGATAAAAATAATAACAATGACTAGTGAGAATGACTAATCTCAGTTTTCCTATCCTACGCTACCTTGTCAGTCAAGCCATATAGAGAGGGCATTGAAAAATCGCTTACTTTTCATTACACTCCGTATCCTTTTATCCTTATACTTATCCAAGTCCGGTTAATAACAAATAGACATAAATTGATATAAAAATGGGTTGAGAATATTACTGAAATGATAAGTAAAATTTTTATAAAAAATATATATATATATTGAGAGAATTTTAAAAATTAGTTTTATTGGTTCAACACTCTATAAACTTAGTCAAAAATATGATATAAAAAAAATCTAATATAAAATAATTTCTTAAAAGTTAACACTCCCCAAATTTTCATTAAGCTCATGTGATTGTCATATTATATATAATTATATATAAAATAACAATGAGCTTGCTAAAAATTTATTTAGCTTTATTAGTGGCCTCTCGCAAGACCCAACAAATATAAAATAACAGTGAGCTCGGATTTTTAAGAATTTAAAATATCTTTATTCTTTATTATTAATTATGGGTCATGTTAATAAGTGTTCTTAGAGCAATTATTAATAAAAAAAATTTAAGAAATTTGTGACACCATCTTTATAAAAAATATAAAAAGTTATAAAAATATTAAGGGAAAAAGTTAACGAATGCCCTAATGGCATTTGTTAATTAACTATTTTACGCAAGACCCAACAAATATAAAATAACAGTGAGCTCGGATTTTTAAGAATTTAAAATATCTTTATTCTTTATTATTAATTATGGGTCATGTTAATAAGTGTTCTTAGAGCAATTATTAATAAAAAAAATTTAAGAAATTTGTGACACCATCTTTATAAAAAATATAAAAAGTTATAAAAATATTAAGGGAAAAAGTTAACGAATGCCCTAATGGCATTTGTTAATTAACTATTTTAAAGTTTTTATGAGAAAAAACAATTAATATTTTGACAACTTTTTCTATTTCCCATAAATGTATTATTAAAAATTTATTAAAATTGTTTATTAATAATTGCCCTAAGGGCACCTATTAACATTACCCAAACATTAATTACTTATTTTATTTTCTCATAAAAACTTTCCTAAAATAGTTCATTAATAAATGTCCTTGAGGGCATCCATTAACATCCACTTTTAATTATATATCATATTTTTTATTTAATATTATAGTTTATATCTAACACGTTGTGTTTGTGAAGTAAGTGTTATACATCAATTGCATTTGGCATTGGATTAAAAAGTTTTTTTTTTTTTACTATTTAGCTTATTTTTTATACTATTCATAGGTCCTATTACAATTTTTAGTACTATTTATGGATCTCACTGTACTATTTCAACTACCTTTTAGTTTTATCTACAGTACCCTCAGCAAAATGTTTTTAGTTTCAACTAAATAAACTGTTTCCAAACAGACTCATCATGTAAGGTTTTATTATTAAATTGTCTAAAAATTGTAAAAAGGTTCAAAATTGGGGAGAAAAAAAAAAACAGTTTCAAATTTTATTTTATATATTAGTTTAGTATTTTAGAGTTACTGCCAAAAACATCACATTAGAGCCTAATGAAACTTGTTGTCGTCATGTTTGTTAATCCCTAAACTTCTTGGAATATTTGTTGAGGTGCAAAGAATTTGATTTTTGAAATACTAATGGTTCAGTAAAATCAATTGGTATCTTTATCTGATGATAAAGAACAAAATCATCAGAAGCGAATACCATAAATTGGAAATCCTATAAAAAAATGTTTCTTAATTATTGAGATATTGTATAGACTAGCATTTTACACATACCATGCACAGATTAATAAAAAATTAAAAATATAATTCAATAATATAAATTACTAGCACTATACTATTTCAACTACCTTTTAGCTTTATTTATAATACTTTTAATAAAAAAAATTTAATTTTAGCTAAATAAACTGTTTTCAAACAAACTCATCATGTAAGGTTTTATTATAAATTGTCTAAAAATTGTAAAAAGTTTCAAAATTGGAGGAAAAAAAAAACAGTTTCAAATTTTATTTTATATATTAGTTTAGTATTTTAGAGTTATTGCCAAAAACATCACATTAGAGCCTAATGAAACTTGTTGTCGTCATGTTTGTTAATCCTTGAACTTCTTGGAATATTTATTGAGGTGTGAAGAATTTGATTTTTGAAATACTAATGGTTCAATAAAATCAATTGGTATCTTTATTTGATGATAAAGAACAAAATCATCAGAAGCAGATACCATAAATTGAAATCCTATAAAAAAAAAAAATTCTTAATTATTGAGATATTGTTTAGACTAGCATTATACACATACCATGCACAGATTAATAAAAAATTAAAAATATAATTCAATAATATAAATGACTAGCACTATACTATTTCAGTTACCTTTTAACTTTATTTACAGTACTTTTAGTAAAAAAATTTTAATTTCAGCTAAATAAGTTGTTTTCAAACAGTCTCATCATGTAAGGTTTTATTATTAAATTGTCTAACAATTGTAAAAAGTTTCAAAATTGGAGGAAAAAAAAAACAGTTTCAAATTTTATTTTATATATTAGTTTAGTATTTTAGAGCTACTGCCAAAAACATCACATTAGAGTCTAATGAAACTTGTTGTCGTCATGTTTGTTAATCCCCGAACTTCTTGGAATATTTGTTGAAGTGCGAAGAATGGGATTTTCAAAATACTAATGGTTCAATAAAATCAATTAGTATCTTTATCTGACGATAAAAAATAAAATCATCAGAATTGGATACCATAAATTGAAATCCTATAAAAAAATAAAAAATAAAAAACGTTTCTTAATTATTGAGATATTGTATAGACTAGCATTATACACATACCATGCACAGACTAATAAAAAATTAAAAATATAATTCAATAATATAAATGAAATTAACAGTAAAAAATAATATAAAAAATTACTTTGTTTTTTGGTAAAAATTAAAAATTGCTTTAAATATATAGTAAAAACGCTTGGTGTAAAATTTATTTGTGTAAAGAGGTTTAATTAGTCTATAAAAATTACTACGTATATGTTTTCTCAATCAAAAAGATCAATGATAAATTTTGTAAAATACCCCAAATCATTTCATCAAGACTGGAAAATTGGGGTCAGCATCTCCAACCTGGCATGGGTGGGGCCATGTTGTTTGGCTATGCTTTCTTTTGGTTTTGATGGTTCTGTGAACTGTGCTGCTAGCCAGTAGGAAGTAGCCACATACCCAAAAAAAAAAAAAAAAAAACAGAGGACAGAGAGCTGATTTTGACTATCCAACGACTCAGAGACTCAGAAATATTGTGTTCTTTACCTAAAAAACAAAGTACTTTTTATGTTGGATTATGAACAGGTATTGGTATAGCACGCTAGTATGATAATTATACTTGCAGTGGTACGCGAATGTCCAACACTCGCTCACCGTTGGATTAGATTCATTTGTTTCCAATTCTTAGAATAAGAAGGAAAGGTCAAAAGTATGGATTACAAAATTTTGATCATTCAATAAAGAGAAAATACTCAATTTCAAAACAAAATTACTATTTGAAAAATAAAATTATTTATACTCTATTATGTATTAATGAAATATAAACAGATGTAAAGACACGATACTTTTTAATTGAATCTTTTAGATCTACCAAAATGAAACTTGATTTTTTTATGAATGAAACTTTAATTCCCAAAAATTATTTATAATTGATTCTGTATTAAATATATATAATTTTTTTTTCAATGTATAAAATTAAATAATTTGTTCAAAAAACATCTTTGATTTTGTCCCTCCCTCAATGCGATAGTCAAATTTTATAAACCAACTAGATAAATGTGAAGGGAAAAAACCTCAAAACCTTGACTGCAATAATTGATGAACACTACTAATTGGAAATGCTTATTTTAGTTGCATTAGAAGCTTGAAAAGTAACTACAAATACAAATCTATAAATAAGTTTGTAGACAATTGATTATGGTTTTTACTAGCCATTGGCTTAATTCACAAATACATCGATAATTTCTCAAACTTCACAGTCGTGGATGCCAGCCTACGTGTTGAGTTATTAGCGTGAACGTCCTCGGGGTGGTAACTAGCCTCTAGCCTAGAGACTTTATTTATTTTTTTATTTTTTTTTTAGAAATAATTACAACATGTTGTTAACCTTGCAACTCGAATTTTTTCCCTCCTAAACTCCCAAGCACTTTGTACATGGGAAGGTGTCAATTCAGTTACAAAGCTTTTGACTTTATTTATTTATATAGGAAGACTTCTTTTTGGGTGCTAATAAATAAGGAGTTTGTTTTTATTTTGTCAGTAAAAGGAAATTTTTGCTTTTTTTTTTTTTTTTTTTTTTTTTTTTGGGAGGGGGTAAGCTTCAAATATGAGACAAGTTATCGTTATAATTTTTGGGCTCTTTGGATCAGTTTCAGTTTTGAGGGGATCAAGTATAAATTTTTGGACCTAAACTTTCAAATCTTTTATATATAAATATATATATATATATATATATAATAAATTTAAAATTTCACAGCCATAGCCCCTCTTAGTCTTATATTAGTTCGTCTCTAGAAAAATGAAATTAAGACTATTATAAAATTTAATACATAAGCCTTTGAAAATTGATGGGTCAAATATTTTAAAAAATATATTTAAAAAATTATTTACATTATTTTGTTGACTATTAATCATATTTATTATTGTATTAATTTATAATTTTTTTATTAGAATTAACAATAAATTTAGCATTTTCCTTTGAAAAGAAAAGAGAAGAAATAAAAAATTAAGACAACTTTACTAAAGGTTTAGAGTTAGTTTAGTAAGAGATTTCTAGTAACATTGTTTTTATTTTTGGAAAATATATGTGGATGAAAAAATATGTAATATTATTTAAACACTAAAAATTATTATTTAAAGAACAGTAACAAACAACCCTAAGAATTTAAACTTCTTACTTTTGAGTTTTGGCCTATAAATCTAACTCAGTTTGCCTTGGCTTGTTGGCAACTGTAAGTACTATGTTCTCTAATAGCATGTTTGTACTTTTTAGTTATCCCAAACATACGATATTAAATAAATCAGGCCACAAAGAGGCGCTTAACATGTGTTTTTTAACAGCCATAGTGTAGAGTGACTGAGTGAGTAGCACCAATCCACTATTTTTTTAATAGATAAATGTAGGTTCATTTATTGCTTGTGTTTATAATTTGTATATATAAACTGAGTGAATAAGCAAAAATATAAATAATTTTTTTTTAAAGATTATATATATATATATATATATATATATATGGACTAAGGACGACCTTCATGCGCATTTATGCACGAGATCAATAATGATTATAGTAGGATGTTACAAATTTACATTCGTCAAAAAAAAAAAAAAAAAAATCATTAAAAAAAGGATGTTACAAATTTACAATAATATCAAGAGTCTTGTAATTCAACTCATACATTTTTTTCTAAAAAAGAAAAATGAAAGATACATCATAATATTTTCAATAGATTTGTTCTGGTTTTAAATCTGCCCTCATCATTATAAGCAACAATATAATGTATGAGACATTTTCTCTTTTATGGGGTTAAGTTTAACATTATTTACCAAGAATTTTATGGTTGTAACTCAATGACATTGTCTAGTACTTTTAATGGAATGAACTTGGGTTCAAAACTTCAAATTCCCTCCCCTCCATTTATTATGTAAACATTAAAAAAAAGAAAAAAGGTCTATCATTAGTTAGTTTCTTATGAAAATGATTTTCAATTTTTGTTGTCATTGTTTCATTTTTTTTTTTTTTAAATATTAAACCTAGTTTAAAACAGGGAGAAAAATAATACTAATATATTTTTTTTAAAATTCAATTTAGCCAATCGATCTCACATTCTTCGTCTTCTTCTTTGTCATTTTGGGTTTTTAATCTCTGATATTTTGTAGCTCCATTTGGTGTGAAACATTCTTATAATTGTAAAAATTACATATCACTTTTAATACTATGAGTTCGAGTCATAAGATAATCAATTTTTTTTTACTTGATATAGTACTCCACCTTTATATATATATATATATATATATAAGATAGAAATTCTACTCTATCCTAATCTAAGTATATATGTGTGTGAAACTCCCTCCTAAAGACTTTACTCCACCCCATGTTAATTGAGGTAAAGTAATTTTATCTTAGATAATAAACTATATAACTTAGATAAATATAATATTTCAAAACTAAGGAGATATTTTTGAATTTAATAAACATATGCAAAATTAAGACATTTTTCATTCTAACAATTATCGTCATTAAGAGCCTTGTAGTTCAATGGTATAGCTTGTTATTATTTATTATTAGGATCAAGGTTTAAATTCTTCCTACCTCATTATAGTATTGAATTATCAAAAAAAAGAAAAAAAGAAAAGAAGAAGAGGTTATTGCCGACCATTACCATTTAAAACATACAAATGACAATTGTAATTAAGTAGTAACAAGGAATTTGGCTAATTTTGTCAAATGTTAATAAAAATGATCACTTTAAGCTTTAGGAGCTAAAAATAACTTATGGCCTAAAGTTTACAAACCCAATAATGTAGTTTGTGCTTTCTTATATGTAATAATTTATATTCTGCCACATAATTTAAAATTTTAATTAAAATGACATATTTTCATATAAATTTTTAATATTTAATTCCAATTTTCCCCTATGAAATGCTTGTAGGTCAGGATATTAGTTTAGGGAGTAGCTCCATGAATTCACTCTCTCACGACATATGAGACCTCTACATATGAGTCCCACATACTTTAAAAAAAGATTATCTCATGGAGTTGCTCCATGAGATATCTTCTCCTTCTCTTATGTGGGCCTACAGCCTACGAACACACCAATTTCACAGCATGCTTGTCAACTTGTGATTAAATTTTAGTACTTATACATAGGACCACTATGGGTATTTGCTGAGAAAAAAAAAAGGTGCACAATCAAAATGTGACACTTAAGCATGTAGCGGACTTGGGTGTGCAGTTGGGTTTATTCCTAGTATTATTTGTGGGCGTAAGGTTGTTAAGAAGGTATAATAAGTGTAAATTCTATAGAAAATTTCACAACTCTATCTTTTCTTTCTATGTTGTAGTGGACCCAAATGATATAAGTAATTATTGAAAGAAGAAAAAGTCTAAAGGCACACATTACTACAATTTATACATGTGCCAAGTGGCTATTGAATTGCCTTGCACCAAGTATCAATAGCGGTCTCACGTATAAGTAATGTAATCAAGTCACAAGTAAAAGAGTAGTTGGAGTTTTATGAGAATTGTTAGGTGCCTCTAACTAAATGAAAAATAGTACAAGTGTTAATTTTTTTGGGGGATAACGTATTACACACTTTTAAGTTTTAAACACACTTTGACACAATTGAATTTAGACTGTGTAGTGAAAAACATAGTGAGTTTATGCGATCACCACAGACAACCAATTTCAATTTTTCACATAATACAGATGTGGCAGAATGTGGGAAAGTGCCATGATGTTATTGGTGAATGGTGCATCTAGCTAAACTGAACAAGTAATTATCTCTGACTTTTAGCCTTAGCAAGGAAGTTTATAATTTTACAATTTTATTGGTGTAGAGACTCACAAACACGTGTTTGACTAGTGCAGCGAGTCCGTGCACATCAGTACATTCACAATTACCTAGAAATACATCTCCATATATTTTGTGCTTTTAGAGCGTCTACAGCAGATGTACCAAATGTGTCAAATGCCAAATATTTGGCATATTTGGCACACCAAACATAAAAACAGAACTTTATCAGATGTGTTAAATGTGTCAAATTTTTGCAACATGCTACAGTACCGTTGCATTTTTTACACAGTACGGACTCAAATGGCATTTGTACTTTATTATTTTTTTTATTCATCTTTCTCTCTCATCCAACTCTGAGCCACTCCATCTTCACTTCTTCGGATCTTGCTCTCTCTCCTCCCTCTTTGTCTAATCGCCCTCTCTCTAGTGAAGGATGGGTTTTGATGTGGGTAAATTCTGGCATGGGCTCCAAAGTGGGTCAAGTGATGGTGTGGGTCGTGGGTATGGCGGCGTGGTGGATCGCGGCAAGTTGGGTCGTGGCGAGGTGGGTCACTGCAAGGTGGGTCACGGACTCATGGCAAAGGTGAGTGGGTTTTGATGGGTGGGTTCAAATGGGGTTTGGGGTGGTCTCTTTCACCAGTTTTTTTTCCCCTTTTGTTCGCTCTCTCCTCTCTGTTCGATCCCTTTGGTTGTGTTTGATGTGGGTTTTGCTTTTGGGTTTATTTGATTTGCCGTACCAATCTCTCTGGTTGGGTTTTTATTATTTTTTTTTTTTTAAGGTGGCGTTGGTGGATGTGAGTTTGTGCCAATGGTGGCTGGTCGGTGTTGTTGCGGCAGTTGTGGATGTGCCGTTGTTGTTGTTGATGGTGATGAGAGGGAGGAGATAATATATTATTTTAATGTATAGTAAATATTATTTTAATATATAGAATTGAATGATAGAACATCTGATAAATGAGATATTGTAAAATGATGTGGTAAAATAATAAAGTAGGCTTTTGATGTGTCAAAATGACATTTTTTTTGCAACATCTGCTATAGATGCTCTAGTTTGCCTAAAAAAAAATGACAATATCACACACACACACAATTCACAAAGTAGACCTTTATGTACTATAATCAATATTTTCTCTCTATCTCTTTCGTTTTGAACCATTTTACTTGTTTTCGACGACTCTCTCTCTCTCTCTCTCTCTCTTTTTGTTTTGAACCATCTCAGAAAAGTTCCTGGGCTCTCATTTCTATTTCTTTGTTACATATTAGGCTCTTTAAGTCTTTGATGCTCAGCTTAGCTTAACATCAACTTCTCTGAGCTTATCTCTTCATCTGCTGAGGGAAACTCTATAGCTCTAATTTAGGTTGGTGATGAATCCAAGCTCATCTCATGTTCAAAACAAAATTAAATAAACAATTATGAATATTTAATATTCTAACTTAGCTTGTCTTGCTTAAGTCTCTCAAGGACATATATATAAAATCCCTACTCTTATTGAGTTACCCTCGGTCCAACTGTTGTGGATTAGGGGCTTAGGGAGTTATGGCGCCTAATACTTTCTCATGAGCCTGAAGACTAAAAGAAGTTGCTGAAAAATGGTTAGAAGTTGGGAATTTGTAACGATGAAGCAAGGAAAGGATACAAAGTTCAAAATTTGGAACCTAAAAGACAGTGATGTTCCACTGATCATGACAAGGCATCTGCAACTAAAAATACATTTTAGGTTATAGTCCCTCCTAACCAGGTTGTTGTCACCTCAAATTCTATATTTGTAAATTGTACCCAATATTTGAGGAGAAAGTATAGCATGTTTCAGTATTACTAACTCAGGATTTCTTTTGGTGTTTCCTAACCAATAAATGATTCATATTTGAGAGAGTTCAGGTTGACCCTTTTAAATTTAGGAAACTTTTTAATTTAATATCTAAAATTTTAATTTTATCAATTTCATTTGCCAACTTTGTAAACGTTTTCGATATGATATTTTCCATTCACAATGGTAAAAAGAGAGCCTTATCAAACCCGCAGTGGAAACTTCTCTTCGAGGATGCTCATGTGCGTCATCTCCCTAGAACCTCCTCTAATCAGCACCCCATTCTCCTCCACACTTCCCCCTCCACCATGCACAACTTCAGTCCCAAGCCTTTTCGCCTCAAAACCATGTGGTTCAATGATCCTACTTTCCCCTCTATCATCCATCAATCTTGGTCAAACACCCCAGAAATATCGAGGCAACCATGGATGACTTCACTACTTATGTCAAATCCTGGAACTCAGATTCCTTTGGTAACATTTTTCATAGGAAAAAAAGAATTCTCGCTCGCCTCACAGGCATCCAAAAATTTCTTTACAACCATAACAGCCTTTTCCTCCAAAAACTTGAAACTGACTTGCAAATTGAATATAAACACACCCTTCTCCTTGAGGAAGAATTATGGGCCCTTAAATCTCGTGTTGAATGGACCTTGCTAGGGGATCGCAATACAAAATTTTTTCATCTCCAAACCCTTTGTCGCTGCAAACACAATAAGATATGGTGCCTCAAGAATGCTGGTGGAGACTGGACACATTCCTCCCATGATATTAAGGACATGATATCAAACCATTTTACTTCCCTTTACACTACTAAGATGACCTCCTCAGCGCTATCCTCTCAATACCCCACCCACCCTTGCTCATTATCTCAGGAAGTGCACAACACTCTTTGTAGTGACATAACTAAACAAGACATTAAAAATGCCATCTTCTCTTTCAAGCCCCACAAAACCCCAGGCCTCGATGGCTTTCGCCCAGTCTTCTTCCAAAGGTACTGGAATATGGTGGGTCCATCGGTCATTACCTACGTTAGAAATATCTTCTTAAGAAAAACCATCCCCATAAATTTAAACCCAACTCTTCTCTACCTCATTCCCAAATCAACCAGACCCGAAACAGTTCATCAATTTCGTCCCATTGGCTTATGCAACACCTTCTACAAAACTGTGACAAAACTTCTCGTCCAAAGATTGAAATCCTTCCTCCTCGACCTCATTCATCCTTTTCGATCTAGTTTTATTGTTGGAAGGAAAGTCAGTGACAATGTGATTCTAACTTAAGAAATTAGTCATTCCATAACCATCTCCAAGAGCAAGCAAGGCCTTATGGCCCTCAAAATTGATCTTGAAAAAGCTTTTGTCAGACTCGAGTGGAACTTCATTCACCATGTCCTCAAATGGTTTAACTTTCCAAATGATTGGATTGAACTTATCATGTCCTGCCTTACCACCTCTAACCTCTAGGTCATGATTAATGGTGAGAGACTTGATCCTTTCCTTCCCTCTCGCGGCATTTGCTAAGGCGGTCCTCTCTCCCTCTACATTTTTATCCTTTGCATGGAATATTTGGCGGAGCTCATCAATACTGAAATTTCTCTTGGCAACTGGTCAAGTATAAAGACTTCAAGAGACGGGCCATCCTTCTCTCATCTTTTTTTCGCCGACGACCTCATCCTTTTCACCAAAGTCACATAGAAAAATTGCCTTGCTATCAATAAGGTTTTAGAGACTTTCTACACCATCTTGAGTCAAAAAGTGAATTATGGCAAGTCAAAGCTTTTCTTCTCCACTCACACTAGTGAAGCTAATGCTACCATGGCAGAAAGGGAGCTTGGCATGGAGCATACCAAAAATTTTGGGAAATATCTTGGTGTCCCCATCATCTCCGATGGTCGAAATAAGAGAGCTTTCAGCCTTATTGTCGAAAAAATCCCAGCAAAACTCTTAGGTTGGAAATCCAGCTCCCTCTCTATGGCGGGCTAACTCGTGCTCATCAACTCCGTCACCTCGGCAATGCACATCCTCTTGATATAGTGCACACTCCTCCCCATAAAAATCTGCCATAAGCTTGACAAGATCAACCGAGATTTTCTCTGGGGTGATTCTTCATCCAGGAAAAAGATCCACGCTATCAACTGGACCACAGTCACCAAACTAAACACATCTCAGTGGATTGGGTATTATGCGCAACCTTAGTCACAATAGAGCTTTGCTTGCAAAAAGGGTTTGGGAGCGCTGCCTTGACTCGAATAGCATATGGGCCAAAACCTTTAGGAAAAAATATCCCCCTTCCTCGAATGCCACCAAAATAAAATCTTCCATTTGGGCCAGTCTTCAAAAAGCCCAAAATATTTGCGAGGAAGGCACCCGCTGGCTTATTCGCAATGGAGAAACTCTCAGGTTTTGGCTTGATAACTGGACGGGCCACGGTAAACTCTACAATCTTATTAAAGGGCCTCTCTATGAGAATGTCATGGTTCTTAAGGTGAAAGACTTTTGGGACAGCAACGGTAATTAGGGCTTCTCTGTTTCATCTTTCAACATTCCCCTACACATCTGTAACATCATTCGAGCCAACCCTCTCCCCATTCACTTCGTCTTCAACGACAGCCCCTCTTGGAATTACTCTCTCAACGGTCAATTTACTTCTCACTCAGCCTATTTTATATCTTCGAGCTTGCACCTTACCCATACCACACCTAGCTGGAACTGGCTCTAGAAATCTCACACTTTCCCTCGAGTCAAAATGTTTCTTTGGCTCGCATGCCATAATCGCCTTTCCACAAAGAACTAGCTCTTCAAGCGCCACATTCTATTTGAAGACTCTTGTCCTCTCTGCCTTTCATCTGCTAAAATCACCATCCACATCCTTTGAGATTGTCCATACACTTCAACCATTTGGCGAAATTCCTCAAACCCCACCATTCCTCACAACTTCTTCACCCTCAACCTTCCCAACTGGATTAAGCTCATCTCATCCCCCACACCTCAAACTTCAAACCACAATACCATACCTTGGCACATCATCTCCCCCCTAACTGCTTGGTGCATCTAGACAGCCCGCAACAAGTTTGTCATGGAGAACATCCCCTTCTCGGCCTAGGCTATCTCAATAAAAGCCAAATCCCTAGCCCAAGACGTATGGCATCTAATCCCTACAAAAAATGCTCCCATCAAGAACATCACTACCCACATCGGTTGGACCCCCCCTCCCGTTGGCTTCTTTAAACTCAACACCGATGGTTCAACCAAAGAAAACCCAAGCTTTGCAATGGCTAGTGGGCTTATAAGAGATCACAACAGATCTTGGATCACTAGCTTCACTAAATCCATTGGCTTCACTCACCTGATGGCAGCAAAGCTTTGGGGTCTTAGGGAAGGCCTTGTCTTAGCAAAAAACCTTAACATCAGGAATCTGCTGATAGAAATTGATGCCAAAGCTGTGACTAATATCATTAGCTCTCAGAATGATACCTCTTTTGTTACACGTCCTTATTCTAACCTCATTCTTGAATGCATATCCCTACTCCGGTGTTTTGAAGATGCTCAGATCGATCACACCCATCGTGAAGGAAACTATTGTTCTAATATTTTGGCTAAGGAGGGAATTTTTAGTTCTAGTTCTTTTGTTTATCACTCTTCTCCTCCCTATTGTATTATGTACCAACTTTTGGTTGATGCATGGGGTGTTTGCTACCCCAGACGTTGTATTTCCTAGCTTTCGATTAATTCAAGTTCCGGTTTACCAAAAAAAAAAACCTTTAAAAAAAAAAAAAACTTTAAGACAGCATAATTTTTTTCCCTTTCTTTCTTCACTTTTCTCCTCCAAGTGAAGTGGCCCATCTTTCACTTATTTTTCCTATTTTTTGTTTTGTAAACCGAAAGCATTATAAAAATGTTTCATTAACTATATGATTTTTTCAGATCCAGGTGATAGTCCAATAGTAAAGATATTCTCTCCAATTTTCATTCAGTTTTCATATTTGTGGTTCCAAACCCCACCTTTCTCTCTCTGGGAAACACTCATAACTGTAGATTGTCTCACACGTTAAAATAGGGCTTAATCGATTTCTTTTGTCATAAATTTGTATGTCAACTTTTTGGCCATTTCATTTAAAAAAAAAACCTGCCATTTAGAGGTTGTTTGGATACAGTTGTTTTGCTGATATATTTGTTTTATCATCATGTCCAAAATTCTAATATTTCATGGAAAACATTTTGGTGGACTCATCACTCATGTTTGGTGATCCTGTTTTGGTGATTCTATCACTAAAAAAAAATGAGTGATGAAGAGGGAAAGTGAAAACACATTTCACATGTTTTCATAACTCATTTTCCGTTACTCAGTGGCAAGTTTGTAATATTGCTGAGATTGTGGCCTCTTTGTGGGACCCGCGTCAGGGACATGTCTACATCAAGTCCTCAACACCAACGACTTTCTCTTTCTCTCTTTCCCCTTTCTCCTTCTCCCAGCAACAAACCAACATTTCTTCAAAAACCCAGCAACTATGAAGAATGAAACCCAGCAACCAAAGACTACCCTCCACCGGATTTGCAGAGTTCTCTGTATCTCCTTGGCAAGATCAAAATTTTTTGAAGGTGAAGAAGCTGAAGACAGCATAATTTTAAGACAGCATAATTTTTTTCCCTTTCTTTCTTCACTTTTCTCCTCCAAGTGAAGTGGCCCATCTTTCACTTATTTTTCCTATTTTTTGTTTTGTAAACCGAAAGCATTATAAAAATGTTTCATTAACTATATGATTTTTTCAGGTCCAGGTGATAGTCCAATAGTAATGATATTCTCTCCAATTTTCATTCAGTTTTCATATTTGTATAGTATAAACACACTTTATAAACATACATTGGTCCATGTTTTAAAGTCTTCTCTTTTGTTTGTCGCCCCCTAAAAAAACTGTACAATTAAAAATTAGGTTCATTAGATTAAACTATTCAATTAGCTTTTGTTGGGAAACACGTTTGTTAGTGAAAAGAATATTTCCGGGCATAACTGTAGATTGTAGAAGCGTGTGAAAGTTGGATTGAGGGAAAAAAAGAAGTCATTTGCACGTTAAAAACATTGTGCTACTAGGGCTTAATCGATTTCTTTTGTCATAAAGTTTGTATGTCAACTTTTTGGCCATTTCATTCAAAAAAAAAATTTGCCATTTAGAGGTTGTTTGGATACAGTGAGTTTTGAGTGATATGATCCTGTTTTCATCACTCATCATCCAAAATTGGTGGGGTCCATGGAAAACATTTTGTTTGGACTCATCACTCATGTTTGGTGATCCTGTTTTGGTGATTCTATCACTAAAAAAAAATGAGTGATGAAGAGGGAAAGTGAAAACACATTTCACATGTTTTCATAACTCATTTTCCGTTACTTAGTGGCAAGTTTGTAATATTGCTGAGATTGTGGCCTCTTTGTGGGACCCGCGTCAGGGACATGTCTACATCAAGTCCTCAACACCAACGACTTTCTCTTTCTCTCTTTTCCCTTTCTCCTTCTCCCAGCAACAAACCAACATTTCTTCAAAAACCCAGCAACTGTGAAGAATGAAACCCAGCAACCAAAGACTACCCTCCACCGGATTTGCAAAGTTCTCTGTATCTCCTTGGCAAGATCAAAATTTTTTGAAGGTGAAGAAGCCGCCGATGACTTCACCCACCACCAGTCCACCGCTCCCTAAATTTTATTTTACAAAACCTTAAAAAATAAAAACCAAACAAACCAACCCCACAATAGACCAAGAACCCAGATTCCAAAAACCCATATGCACACAACCTAAATTGGAAATCTTTCTAACCCACATGTACAAAATTATGAAAATTAAAACAGTAACTTACAGAGGTCAGTGGGTTCGGGAAAAAGAAAAAAATAAAATCCGAAGAATCCGAAATTAACAAAAATGAAGAAAGTACAGCGCCGACAAAAATTTACAAAGCCAACAAAAAAAAGGGAAAAGGAAAACGAAGCGTTCAGTTACCGAGTCAAAGAATCGAAGATCAGTGTGAATCTAGAACAGTGATCAAAGAGCTCCGAATCCAAAACTGAGGGAAGAAAATTAAGTAGCGGCTGCGGCAGATCGGCGGTAGAGCTTACTGAAGACGTGGAGCGCAGTGATGAAGCCGATGAAGCAGAGGCTCATGACGAGCATGACGGTCGGCGAGATCTTCAGGAAGGAGGATGAGCGGATTCTATGTTGGATTTTGGTGGTATCTCCAGAGGTTTTGGGTGGCGTCTCCGACGGCTGGGCTGAGTCCTAGCCGGTTTGGAGGTTTGGGTATTTGTGGGTTTTGAAATGAACATCTGTTGGTACTGAAGGGGAAGAAAATGAAATGAAGAGAGTGAGGGTGAGGCGGGTAGGCTAACCGAATTTATGACAGGTGCTCAGGCATGGGTCCCCAAAAAGTAAAAAAAAAATTGAATGAGGGGAAACTGAAAATATGTGCCAAACAGGTGGGTGTAAGAAATTGGGGTATTTTAAGTGATGAGTGATGGGTGATGAGTGATAAGTGATGAGTGATGAATGACCATTTTTTAAAACCAAACAAGCCCTTAGTGTGCAATAATCCTTGGCTTTCATGTTATTCTTTTTTTTTTTTTTTTTGAGAAAATTGTTACATAACTTTTTATAGCAAGGTCGTGGAAATAATTCATTTAAGAATTGTGCCACCATGCTCCGGACAAATTAAGTTTATTTTCAAACCAATTTAAAACTGTTTCATTTATCTTATTTTGTGACGATTTATAAAATTCACTAAAAAAGTTACGTGGCTAAAACTATAAATGAGTGGTCTCTTCAATCGCTAAGTGGTGAGTTAAAGGAAAATAGTTCCATTTGGATCTAAACTTATTTTTTAGCTAAGTAAACTGAGTCATGGTGGATTTATTGTTCCATAAAGTTAAATAATTTCATTTCAAAATTTAAGCCAACATAACCAAATAAGATAAGCTTTTTAATATCTGATCTCAGGTAACATGCACACAAGCTTCTTAGCACTTGAATTCCTAAAAATCTTGCGGGTGTTTAAGTTAGAAATGAATTGTAATCCTATATGGTTAGGGATTTCCAGCAAATATGATTTCTAATTTTCCAGACAATATTGGTTCTTTCAAACTTTAATTATTTGCTTCCTCCTCTGTCACACCAGGGTCGGTCTAATACTTGTGGCCAGAACGGACAAAAACATATAATAATCAAAACAATTGTTGTAGGTGGAGTGAAATTAAAAAACTTTTATAGTCTTTTTCCCATTCTTTATTATTATTATTATTAAGCCACTTATTATAAGGGTTGTTCATCATAATTCTTTTATATATATATATATATATATAAATATTCTAAATTACAAATTGTTACTCAATTAATACCTCTTAATATTTTTAATAAAGATAATTTAAAAAAAATTAAATTCTCTAACTTAATTTTTTTTTTTTTTTTTAAGAGTTTCAACTTATGATAGCTCTTCTGATGATAACTCTTTATCATTAAATCAATATACCAATCGGTTTTTGATGTAGACGGAAATTGAACCCTAAATCTCTTATTTAACTATAAGAAATTTTAATAGTTGAGCTAACTGAAACCCATTCCTAACTCAATCTTGTAACTAAACTAACAATGGCATTATCAAAAAGAAAAGGTTTGTGCGGTGGGGATATAGGAAAAGGTTGTCAAGATTGGTCCTATGAAAATGTAGTGGAGAAAGGGCCATATAAATTATACTAGTTAGGGCAGCACGTGCAAGGCACGTGCTTGCCGTGGAAAAAAAGTATTATAGTAATTAAGGTCAATTCTAGATTTATTTGTATTACAAAACAAAGATATGAATCATTTGATTTTTAAAGTATATAGAGATTTACATTAATCAAAAGAGACATTAATTTTAAGAATTTTGATAATTATGTCGTAAAAAGTTAATCTCATTCGTATAAGAATTTTGATCAACCACAAATTTAGGATAGCTATTTAACATATAAATATTTATTTAACTATAATAGTTTTTTAGTACCTACTTGCTAAAGACAATATATCTATTCTCTAAAAACTTCTAAGAATGATAACGAATATCATCATCTTCCAACAATAGACAATTGAGTTTTGCTAAGAAATTAAAAATAAAAAATAAAAAAAAGGGAAAGAAGAAGATAACAAAAGGCTTGTGTCATCGAATATTATCATTCTAACTTTCTAAGAATTTTTATCATTTAAAACTCTAAATACGTAAAGAAAATTTTTAGAATGTTAAAATTTAGCAGGATTAATTTAGACATTACACAATAAAATATTTTAAGAATCATAAACTTTCATTAGGGTTTAATTCAGAGAATAACAATATGACATATTTGGTTTTTTCCAAAATATTAAGAGAAAAATTGCTTGATTTTAAAGTTTAAGGAAGAATTGTAAACTACTCCAAACATAAATGATGAAAAATGTTTTTTTCCTAATTTTTTTGTTTTTGTTTTTGACTTTTTGTGTGCAAAATTATGTGTTTTTACTTAAAATAGTGTGTAAAGAAAAAAAATATACAAAAATTCAACCCAAGAAAATTGTATATGGAATAGTGAATTTTGACTCAACAAAATTAATTAAACCAACAAAAAAATTATAAAAACACAACGGAATGACGCAATATTTTCATAATACCTTTATAATTTTGTTATATTTTATTTTAACTTGTAAAGAATTGACAACTTAGTAGTTTTGAAAATATTGTGACAACATCAAGATGTTTTAACATTTTTCACACAAAAAAATGTTATGTCCATGACATTTTCACAACAAATTACAAGTAGTAGGTTACTATAAGTTGTTATTGGTGGGCAAAAAAGTAGTTTCATTGGTAAGTTTAAATTAGAACCAGTAACAATTTACCATATTTGATTTGTTATAAAAGTGTTGTGAAAATTATTGTGGACAAACCAAAAATAATATAGCAAATATACTACAACTTTATGCATTCACCAAAAAAACAAAAATAGTGAAAGTTAAACAAACCAAAACTATTGTAACGAAATTACTGTAACTTTTCTCATTCACTCTTTTTATATAATATATATATAGAAATATACATTGCACTTACAATGTAAATTTATATTGTAAACACATAAAAAGTGGTAAATGTTGTACACATTTGCAAAATTTGTACAATTGTTTTTTGCAAATGTATATAATATTTGCTACTTTTTGTGTGTATACAATGTAAGCTTACATTACAAGTAAAAAGTAAACATATAAAGATCCTTTAAAAGAAAAAAACAAGCTCAAACCAAGTTGGTGAACTTGAAGGAAAAAAAAGGAGGAAAAAGGCAAGCCACTAAACCAAAAATATTGTTCATAACACTATTCATGAGTCTATTCACTCTTTTTATATATAAAAAAAAAGAGCACAAATCGATAACTGAAAAAAAAAAATGCACTTTTAGTTCCCTCATTTTGACTTTTTTCCACTTTGGTCCCTACATTTTAATTTTATCACTTTTAGTCCCTAAACCAATTAATGCGTGTTATTTTCGTCCTTTCCATCAGTCAACTGACAGAAATAGCTGATGTGGCTGTCAGAGGAATTAAAATATTATAAAAATGCCACATCACCCATGACACATCAGCATATAAATTAAAAAAATTAATTTATTAATTTTAACAAAGTAATAAAAATAAAAATAGAATTAAAAACTAAAATTCACATGAATTAAGATTGTTCTTCATTTTACAACTTGTTCTTCCTATTCTTCCCAAATCAAACCGAGCAACCAAGAACACAAACCTAGCAACCCAAAAACTCAAACCCAGATCACTAGGACATAAATGAAAACAAGAAGAAAAAACCCAAATTCAATACCTCAGAGATCATCAAACCCAACACCATCAAATCTACCACAAATCAAGATCATCGAATTCTTCATGTTCTTTCCCAAATTCTAACACAATCAACACCGAATTCTCAGCAGATCAAACCCATAAACCCAGTTAACAAACCAACCTAGATTAAACCCAGATCAAGAAACAATCACAACAAACCCAGATCAACACAATCAAACCCAGATCCCACCACCAATGACCGACACAATCAAGCCACCACCACCCTGCCGATCAAAAATGTTTCTTCATAACATGAACTTCAACTCAAAAACCCACAAAAATTCCAGAACATGACCACCACTGCCACCGAAAAAGTCACCAAACCCACCGATCAGTCAACAAATCCACGCCAAGACGGTGGCTGAGATCGGTGAGCTCCATTGTGGCCGAGATGGAGGCTGAGACCGAGACGGAGGCCGAGATCGAGTTCCATTCTCTTTAAACCACCATTGGCCCCCTTTCTCTTGATCTGCTCCAAACTGCTGGCCTTATCTCATTCTCTCCCTCTCTCTCTCTAAACTCTTTTTTTTTTTTTGGTAAAGCTCTCTCTAAAATCAAATCATGGTTTAAAAAGGCCTGATAATAAAAAATAAATAAATAAATTCGTTTAATGCTTTTGACTAACTCACTTAAAGAAAAGTAAATACACTTAAAACTAAAATGATCTAATGATAAATCTTTGTTTGGGTTGGTTGAGATGAGAGAATAGTGTGCCGGGTTTGATGATCTCTGAGGTGTTGAATTTGGGTTTTTTCTTCTTGTTTTCATTTATATCCTAGTGATCTGGGTTTGAGTTCTTAGGTTGCTGGATTTGTGTTCTTGTGATGGGTTTGAGTTCTTGGTTGCTCAGTTTGATTTGGGAAGAATATGAAGAACAAGTTGTAAAATGAAGAACAATCTGAAGAACATGAAGAACAATCTTAATTCATGTGAATTTTAGTTTTTAATTATGTTTTTAATTTTATTATTTAGTTAAAATTAATAAATTAATTTTTTAAATTTATATGCTGATGTGTCATGGGTAATATGGCATTTTTATAATATTTTAATTCCTTCGGCAGCCACCTCAGTTATTTCCATCGGTTGACTGACGGAAAGGAAGAAAATAACACGCATTAATTGGTTTAGGGACTAAAAGTAGTAAAATTAAAATGTAGGGACCAAAATGGAAAAAAGTCAAAATATAGGAACTAAAAGTGCATTTACGCCAAAAAAAATATATATATATATTTATGAACAGTACATATTGAACAAACCAAAAGTACTATAGTTTTTACACATTCACCCAACAAGTGTTACAACATTTTCACAAAACATTTATTTTCAGTTGTAATTGGTCATAGTTTCATATTTTATTATTTTATTTTGACTTATAAAAAATTGATACCTCAATAATTGTGAAAACATTATAAAATTTATTGTGTCAGTATAACAATATATATATAAAAGGAAAAAAAAGTACAAACGGAAGACTTAAAAAAAGAAAAAAAAGAAAAGAAAGACAAAATGGCTCAATAAACCAAAATGGCAATGTAGAGGCATTGCCTCTTTTTAGTTAACTAGCATTGGTTGCACGTGCAAGGCACGTGTTGCCTCCAGTAGTGAGAAAATTAATATAAATTTTGTGTGAAATCGTGAATTTTGGCTCACCCAATTTGATTATATTAAAAAAAAAGTCTAAGAATACAACAAAATATCACAATATTTTCACAATATCTTTATTTTTAGGATCCAAATAGATTTTTTTTTATTTTTTATTTGAGAGAAATGCTACATTCATAACATTTTTAGAACAAATTGTAAATGACAAGTTATTATTGGTTTTAAACTGATAACATTGTTATTGTTATTCTCAAAACATTTATTTTCAGTTGTGGTTGGTCACAGTCTCATATTTTATTATTTTATTTCGACTTGTAAGAAATTGACACTTCAATATTTATAAAAATATTGTGAAATTTGTTGTGTCGGTATAACAATATATATGCTAGCTTACATAAATATTTAAAAGAAAAAAAAAAACACAAACCGATTACTGGGGAAAAAAAAAAAAAACTTTAGGCATGGTAGAAATTAATGTTAAAATGTTGTGGACTTCGCATTTTTTTTATTTGATCTATAAGAAACTGAGATTTCAACAATTGTGAAAATATTGTGATAATAATAAATGTTGTAACACTTTCTCAAAACATTTATTTTCAGTTGTGGTTAGTCACATTCTCATATTTTATTATTTTATTTCGACTAGTAAGAAATTGGCACGTCAATAATTGTAAAAATATTGTGAAATTTATTGTGTCAGTATAACAATATATATGCCAGCTTACATAAATATTTCAAAGAAAAAAAAAACACAAACCGATTACTGAAGAAAAAAAAAAAAAAAAAAAAAAAAAAAAAACAACTTTAGTGCTATCCATCAATAATAGCTTACCTATGATTTGTTGTGAAATTAATGTTAAAATGTTGTGGATTTAGCATTTTTTTTATTTGATATAAAGAAACTGAGATTTCAACAATTATGAAAATATTGTGACAACAATAAGTGTTGTAACATTTTTTTAAAACATTTATTTTCAGTTGTGGTTGGCTATAGTCTTATATTTTATTATTTTATTTCAACTTGTAAGAAATTGACACGTCAATAATTGTGAAAATATTGTGAAATTTGTTGTGTCAGTATAACAATATAAATGTCAGCTTATATCAATATTTAAAAGAAACAAAAAAAGGGGACTCACGAAACCAAAGCACTGTTGCAGCTACAGTGTTGCACAGTACCAACACTCTGGATGCACAGTACTGAAGCATTGTAGTGGCACAGTCGCTTTTATTATAAAACATTTATTTCCAGTTGTGGTTGGCTACAGACTCATATTTTATTATTTTATTTTGACTTGTAAGAAATTGACACGTCAATAATTGTGAAAATACTGTAAAATTTATTGTGTCAATATAACAATATAAATGTCAGCTTACGTCAATATTTAAAAGAAAAAAAAAACACAAACCAATTACTGAAGAAAAAATAATAATTTAGGCACTGTAACTACAGTGCTAGTTGAATAAAAAAAATGTTAAAAAAAAAAAAAAGATTCACGAATCCAAAGCACTATTGCAGCTACAGTGCAAAAACACTGGATGTACAGTGATATATATATAAAAGGGAAAAAAGTACCCAAAAAAAGTATTTACTGTAGCTACAGTGCCGCTTGGTACTGTAGCTACTGTTCAAAACTTATATAAAAAGAAAATAGTGGCTAACCAAAATGGAACCGTAGATGAACAGTAAAAAACGCTATATAAATAGTGAAAAAATACGATAGAAAAAAGAGCACAAATCGATGACTGGGAAAAAATAAAAAACGATGAACAGTACATATTGAACAAATCAAAAGTACTATAATTTTTACATATTCATCCAACAAGTGTCACAATATTTTCACAAAACATTTATTTTCAGTTGTAGTTAGTCACAGTTTCATATTTTATTATTTTATTTTGACTTATAAGAAATTAACACCTCAATAATTGTGAAAAGATTGTGAAATTTGTTGTGTCAGTATAACAATATATATACCAGTTTACATAAATACTTAAAAGAAAATAAAAGAAAAGGAGGAAAAAAAAAAAAAAAAAACGGATTACTCCGAAAAAAAAAGGCTTTAGGTACTGTAGCTACAGTACCGATTGGCACTGTAGCTACAGTACCGCATGGTGCTCACGAAACCAACAATTACTGTATCCGCTACAATGATTGCACAGTGCAAACACACTGAGTGTACAGTGTCAAAGCACTGTAGCGGGCATAGCGGCTTTTATATATAAGATAGAAATAGAAATAAAAATGGCTCAAAGCTTACGTTATACGTGGCAAGGGACTCCCCACAAATTTCTGGGTTCTCTTTCTCGTTGATGGAGGTATTGATGGATGCTCAAAAGGATAATGATATTAACAATGACTAGTCAGAATGACTAATCTCTGTCTTCCGATCCCACTCTACCTTGTCAGTCAAGCCATATGGATAATGGAGAGGGCATTGAAAAATCGCTTTCTTTTCATTACACTCCGTATCCTTTTATCCTTATAAATTGATAAAATTTTGGTTGAAAATATTACAGAAATGATAAGTAAAATTTTTAAAATGGGTTTTATTTATTCACCACTCTATAAAGTTGGTCAAAAATATAATTAAAAAAATCTAATATAAAATAATTTCTTAACCATTAACACTACCCAAATTTTTATTAAGCTCATGTCATTGTCATATTATATATAATTATTATATACTTAAAATAACAGTGACCTTGCTAAAAATTTCTTTAGCTTTTATTAGTGGCCTCTCGCAAGTCGCAAGACCCAACAAATATAAAATAACAGTGAGCTTGGGTTTTTAAGAATTTAAAATATTTTTATTATTTATTATTAATTATAGGTCATGTTAACGAGTGCTTTTAAAGCAATTATTAACAAACTATTTTAGGAAATTTTTGACACAATCTTTATAAGAAATAGAAAAAATTATCAAAATTTTAAGGGAAAAGTTAACGAATGCCCTAAGGGCATTTCTTAATTAACTATTTAAAAAAAAGTTTTTATAGGAAAAGGAAAAAAAAAAAACCAATTAATATTTTGACAACTTTTCCTATTTCTTATAAAAGTATTATTAGGGAAATTTACTTTTTACCACCTTAAGCTATATCTTATATTACACATTACACCATAAACTTTTCGAATACACGTTTTACACCGTAAACTATGACTCTTGTTACACTTTACACTTGACGATAAGTTTGCTGTTAACTTGGATGAAAATCTAAAATTTATGGTGAAAAGCGTAATCAAAAGTATAATTTATGATGGTAAAGTGTAGTTTCTTCTTTATTTTTAAAAGATTAAGAAGAGTGACAATTTAGTCTTTTCACATGATGTCATACTTTTCTATTCAAGTTAATGGTAAACTTAACTTTGAGATGCAAAGTGTAACAAGGGTTAAAGTTTAGGATACAAAATGTGCATTCGAAAAATTTATGGTGCAAAGTGTAGTCTATGAGCATAGTTTAATTAGGATGGTAAAATGTAATCCTCCCAAAGTATTATTAAAAATTGGGAAATGTTAACCAATGTTTTTAGGGCATTAGTTTATAAATTATTTTTTCAAAATTTTTATCAGGAGAATGATAAAATAATAAATGTTGTTGACAATTTTTTATATTTCTCATAAAAATAATTTCAAATTTTTTTTATTATGGTTAATTAACAATTACCCTAAAGGCATCTGTTAACATGACCTTTAAAATTTCTTAAAATAGTTTATAAACAATTGCCCTAAGGGTACCTATTAACGTGACCCAAACATTATTGCTTATTTTATTTTTTCATAAAAATTTTCCTAAAATAGTTATCTTGGAGACATTTATTAACATTCACCTTTAATTATTTATCATATTTTTTATTTAATATTATAGTTTATATCTAACACGTTGTGTTTGTGACGTAAGTGTTATACATCATGTAAGGTTTTATTATTAAATTAATTGTCTAAAAATTGTAAAAAGTTTCAAAATTGGAAGAAAAAAAAAAAACAGTTTCAAATAATTTTATTTTATATTTTGGTTTAGTATTTTATAGTTAGATACTTCCAAGAAGATCACATGGGAGCCTAATGAAACTTGTTGTCTGTCATGTTTGTTAATCCCTGAACTTCTTGAAATATTTGTTGAGGTGGCGAAGAGTGTGCTTCTTAAAATATTAATAGTTGAATAAGAGATCTGAGATTCAATCTTAGTTTACATAAAAAATCAATTAGTGTCTTGATCTGATGATAAAAAACAAAATCATCAGAAGCGAACGTTATAGATTAAAACTCTATAAAAAAAAAAATTCTTAATTATTGAGATATTGTATAGACTAGCATTATACACATACCATGCACAGATTAATAAAAAATTAAAAATATAATTCAATAATATAAATGAAATTAACAATAAAAAATTACTTTCTTTTTGGGTAAAAAAAAAAAATTACTTTAAATATATAGTAAAAACGCTTGGTGTAAGACTAAAATTTATATGTGTAAAGAGGTTTAATTAGTCTATAAAAATTATATGTTTTCTCGTTCAAAAATATCAATGATAAATTTTGTAAAATACCCGAAATCAATTCATCATGACTGGAAAATTAGGCTCAGCATCTCCATCCTGGCATGGGTGGGGCCATGTTGTTTGGCTTTGCTTTCTTTTGGTTTTGATGGTTCTGTGAACTGGGCTGCTAGCCAGTACGAAGTAGCCACATACCCCAAAAAAAAACAGTGGCAGAGAGTTGATTTTTGACTTTCCAACGACGACTCTCAGAGAGTCTGAAATACGTGTTCTTTACCTAATAAACAAAACTATTCTTCTCTGTTGGATTATGAACAGGTATTGGTATAGCACGCCAGTATTGATAATTATACTTGCAGTGGCACACTAATGTCCAACAGTCGCTCACCGTTGGATTACATTCATTTGTTTCCAATTCTTACTTCTTAGAATAAGAAGGAAAGGTCAAAAGTATGGATTACAAAATTTTGATCATTCAATAAAAAGAAAATACTAAATTTCAAAACAAAATTACTATTTGAAAAATAAAATTATTTATACTCTACTCTGTATTAATGAAATATAAACAAACGTAAAGACACGATACTTTTTAATTGAATCTTTTATGATCTACCAAAATGAAACTTTATTTTTTGATGAATGAAACTTTTCAGCCCCAAAAATCATCGAAAATCATTTATAAAATTTTTTTCAATGTACAAAATTAAATAATTTGTTTGATTTTTTTTTTTTTTTTGAATTTGTCCCTCCCTCAATGTGATAGTCAGATTTTATAAACCAATTAGATAAATGTGGAGGGAAAAAATCTCAAAACCCCGACCGCAATAATCAATGAACACTATTAATTGAAAATGCTTATTTTAATTGCATTAGAAGCTTGAAAGGTAACTACAAGTACAAACACTATATAAATAAGTTTGTAGACGATTGATTTTATGGTTTTTACTAGCCATTGGCGCTTAATTCACAAATACTTCGATAATTCCTTAAAGTTCATAGGTGATGCGGATGCCAAGGTGGTAACTAGCTTAGAGACATTTTATTATTATTATTATTATTTTTATATGTTGATAGGAAGATACTTTATTTTGTTTGGGGGGGCTAATAAATAAGGAGTTTGTTTTTACTTATCAATAAAATAAATATAAATAAAATAAAATTTTTGCTTTTTTATTTTGGGAGGGGGTAAGCTTCAAATATGAGACAAGTTATCATTATAATTTTTGGGTTCTTTGGATCAGTTTCAGTTTTGAGGGGATCAAGTATAAATTTTTGGACCTAAACTTTCAAATCTTATATATATATATATATATATATATAATAAATTTAAATTTTCACAGGAGGCCATAGCCCCTATTAGTCTTATATTACTTCGTCTCTAGAAAAATGAAATTAGAAATACCATAAAATTTAATACATAAGCCTTTGAAAATTGATGAATCAATTATTTTAAAAAATAAAAAATTTAAAAAATTATTTACATTATTTTGTTGACAATTAATTATATTTATTATTATGTTAATTTATAATTTTTTTATTAGAATTAACAATAAATTTAGCATTTTCCATTAAAAAGAAAAGAGAAGAAAAAAATTAAGACAACTTTACGAAAGGTTTAGAATTCAAGTTTACTTCTCACTTTTGAGTTTTGGCCTATAAATCTAACTCGGATTGCCTTGGCTTGTTGGCAACTGTAAGTACTACTAAGAGTGAGAATATTAAGATTGAATTTTTATTTGAAGAAGCATGAAATTATATACATAAAAAATGTATGTCATACAAATTTAATATTTATGTATAAGAATTTCGATATTTATTTGCTAAAGGTAATATCCACTCAACAAAATTTTTTAAGAATAATAACGAATATCATCATCTTCCAACAATAAGCAATTGAGACAAGTTATCATTATAATTTTTGGGTTCTTTGGATTAGTTTCAGTTTTGAGGGGATCAAGTATAAATTTTTGGACCTAAACTTTCAAATCTTATATATATATATATATATATATAATAAATTTAAAATTTCACAGGAGGCCATAGCCCCTATTAGTCTTATATTACTTCGTCTCTAGAAAAATGAAATTAGAAATACCATAAAGTTTAATACATAAGCCTTTGAAAATTGATGAATCAATTATTTTAAAACATAAAAAATTTAAAAAATTATTTACATTATTTTGTTTACAATTAATTATATTTATTATTATGTTAATTTATAATTTTTTTATTAGAATTAACAATAAACTTAGCATTTTCCATTAAAAAGAAAAGAGAAGAAAAAAATTAAGACAACTTTACGAAAGGTTTAGAATTTAAGTTTACTTCTCACTTTTGAGTTTTGGCCTATAAATCTAACTCGGATTGCCTTGGCTTGTTGGCAACTGTAAGAACTACTAAGAGTGAGAATATTAAGATTGAATTTTTATTTGAAGAAGCATGAAATTATATACATAAAAAATGTATGTCATACAAAGTTAATCTTTATGTATAAGAATTTCGATATTTATTTGCTAAAGGTAATATCCACTCAACAAAATTTTTTAAGAATAATAACAATATCATCATCTTCCAACAATAAGCAATTGAGTTTTGCTAAAATCTTGTTGCAATATTTAAATTTTTGCAATGTATGATGTCACATGCTACAATTAAAACTCTTCATCAAATACCTTCAACCATTCACAATCAAAATTTTGTCATTCATACTTTCTTCTTTATCATTCTACATGAGTCTAGGTGCAATCTTTAGTTTAATTAGTTTTTAATGAACACCCGTTTTAGGCAAGAAAAGAAGAAAAAAGAAAAAGAAAAAAGAAGAAGATAACAAAAGGCATGTGTCATCGAATTTTCCATTTGATAAATTATAAATTTGGAAGATTTAAATCTAGAAAATCAATGTTCTCTAAGTAATAAATAAAGCATCCTATATTACAATTCCAACTTTCTAAGCATTACTACTATCTAAAACTCAAAATTCGTGAAGAAAATTGTAGGGATGTTAAAATTAGACATTACACAATGAAATATTTTAAGAATCATAAGCTTTTATTAGGTTTTAATTGAGAGAATAACAATATGACATATTTGCTATTTTCCAAAATATTAAGGGGGAAATTGCTTGATTTTAAAGTTTAAGAAGGAATTGTGAACTACCCTAAACATAAAGGATGAAAAGTGTTTTAATCCTAAGCTTTTGTTTTTGTTTTTGTTTTTGTTTTTTGGTTTTTTTGTGTGTGTGTATGTGTGTAAAATTATGTGTTTTTACTTAAAATGGTGCATAAAGAAAAAAAAAATATATATATATATATATATATATACAAAACAAAATACAAAAATTCAACTCAAGAATATTTTATGTTAAACAGTGAATTTTGGCTCAACAAAAATTGACTAATAAAAAAATTTCTAAAAAATAGAAAGAATGGCATAACATTTTCATATTATCTTTATAACTTTATTATATTTTAGTTTGAATTTTAAAAAATCGATACTCAGCAGTTATGAAAATATTGTGACAACAATAAGATGTTTTAATATTTTTACAAGAGAATGTTATGTCCACAATATTTTTATTACAAATCATAAGTAGTAAGATGTTACAGGTTATTATTGATGGATAAAAAAATAATTTCATTATTAAATTTAAATTAGAATAACAATTTACTAAGATTTGTTATGAAAAATAGTGTGGACGTAACACTTTTTTTTTTATAATACATTTACTTTTAGTTATTGTTAGTTCCAATATGATATATTATTATTTTATTTTGAAAGGAATTAACAATAATTGTGAAAATATGATGGCAATTTAATATATATATATATATATATATTAAAAACAAAAACAAAAACATGTAGATCCAACCAAGCTGGTGTACGAATTACTTCTCAAAACAAAAAAGCTGGTGTACTAATAAAAAAAAAAAAAAAATGTCAGCTTACCAAATTACAGTGGTGCGTTTTTCCGTTGAAATTTGACAAAACTAAAGCCTTCTTTGTAAAGTACAAAAATAGTGCGTTTTTAGTAGCTAGTGTCCAAAACTTGACTAAACCCTATCAAAAAAAAAAAAAAAAAAAAATGACTAAACCAAAACTTGACTCACTGTAGATAGAGCCATTGGCTCTTTTTATACGTAGATGTTCTCTAAAAGCATGTTTGTACTTTTTAGTTATCCCAAATAAACGATATTAAATAAATCAGGGCACAAAGAGGCGCTTAACACGTGTTTTTTAAACAGCCATAGTGTAGAGTGAGTAGCACCAATCCACTATTTTTTTAATAGATAAATGAAGGTTCATTTATTGCTTGTGTTTATAATTTGTATATAAACTGAGTGTATCAGCAAAAATAAATAAATAATTTTTTTAGAGATTATAAATATATATATATATATATATATATATGTATATATATATATGGACTGAGGACAACCTTTATGCGTTGTTATGATATCTCTTATTTATTTATGCACGAGATTGATAACGATTGTAGCAGGATGTTACAAATTTACAATAATATCAAGAGTTCTGTATTCCGTAATTCAACTTAAATATCTTATCTTTCAATAAAAAAAAGTAGAAGATGCATCCTAATTGTAGGGCCACGATTTGTAGCGACTCAAGAAAGATATCGGGTTCGTACATTTAAGGGCCCCAAACCATATCATTTGTAGAGTGTGGGCTTGAAAGGCTAGGCCCAGTTCACTTCTTCCGGTGGCGACAATGAATGGTTCCGGTTTTTAGACCTTGTCCGAGAAGCTTAATGTTATTATTCTCCTCTTCTAAGGCTTCCTGGCCCGAATCCCCTTCTCCCTTAATTCTCATTCCCTTTTATATTAGCATTTACCCCCCTTCTAGTGTCCACGTGTAAACTCCACTTTCTGGGGTTGAGACTTGTCCTATCAGCCCATACCTAGAGTGGTTGAGAGTGGTTGTAAAAATTGAATAGTATGGTGAAAGGCATGGTCCTGTCAGACGCAGAGTTATTTATTGCTGTATTGGCAGCTTTTTTCCTTGCCCTGCTCTTGTATTGAGTTCGTCTTTTCCTTTAGGGTATTACGGGATGCTGAGCGTGAGATCGTTCTCGGCCACATCCTTGAGCTTTTTTGGGGCTTTCATTATGGGTCCTCGGCAATAGGTCTCTTCGACTTGAGTCTTGGGCCCTAATGTAAAGTGGGCTGGGACCACAAATTCTCCGACCCCACACTAATATTTTCAATAAATTTGTTCAGGTTTTAAATCTCTCTTCACCATTGTAACTATTGAATTACTAAAAAATAAAGCAACATAATAACGTGTACCTCTCTTAACCTTTTGGCAAAGATCAAGCAACAATATAACGTATGAGACATTTTTCTCTTTTATGGGGTTAAGTTTAACATTATTTACCAAGAATTTTGTGGTTGTAACTCAATGACATTGTCCAATACTTTTAATGAAATGAACTTGGGTTCAAAACTTCAAATTCCCTCACCTCCACCTATTATGTAAACATTAAAAAAAGAAAAAGGTCAAACATTAATTAGTTTCTTACCAAAATGATTTTCGATTTTTGTTGTCCATGTTGAATTTTTTTTTTCATATTAAACCTAGTTTAACACGGGGAGAAAAATAATAGAAATATTATTATTTTTTAAATCAATTAAGACAATTGATCTCACATTCTTTGTCTTCTTCTTCTTCATTTTGGGTTTTTAATCTTTGATATTTTGTAGCTCCATTTAGTGTGAAACATTCTTATAATTGTGAAAATTACGTATCACGTGTAATACTTTGAGTTCGAGTCATAACATTATCATTTTTTTTTTACTTGGTACCGTACTCCACCCCATGTTAATTGAGGTAAAGTAATTTTATCTTAGATAATGAATTATATAACTTAGATAAATATAATATTTCAGAACTAAGGAGATATTTTTGGATTTAATAAACATATGCAAAACTAAGACATTTTTCATTCTAAGGATTATTGTCATTAAGAGCCTTGTAGTTCAATAGTATAGCTTGTTATTATTTATTATGAGGATCAAGGTTCAAATTCTTCCTACCTCATTATAGTATTGAATTATTAAAAAAGAAAAGAAAAAAGAAGAGGTTATTGTTGACCCTTACTACTTAAAACATGCAAATGACAATTGTAATTAAGTAGTAACAAGGAACTTGGCTAATCTTGTCAAATGTTACTGAAAATGATCACTTTAAGCTTTAGGGGGATAAAAATAACTTATGGCCTATAGTTTATGAACCCAATTAAATAGTTTGTGCTTTCTTATATGTAACAATTTATATTGTGCCACATAATTTAAAATTTTAAATAAAATGACATATTTTCATATAAATTTTTAATATTTAATTCTAATTTTCCCCTATGAAATGCTTGTAGGTCAGGATATTAGTTTAGGGGATAACTCCATGAAGTTACTCTCTTACAACATATGAGAACTCTACATATGAGTCCCACCTACTATAAAAAAATATATTATCTCATGGAGTTGCTCCACGAGATATCTTCTCCTTCTTTTATATGGGTCTACAGCCTATGGACACACCAATTTCACAGCATGCTTGTCAACTTGTGAGTAAATTTTAGTACTTACACACTAGACTACTATGGGTATTCGTTGGGAAAAAATAGGTGCACTAATCAAAATGTGACACTTAAGCATATAGCAGACTTGGGTGTGTACGTAGTTGGGTCTATTCCTAACATTATTTGTGGGCCTAAGGTTGTTAAGTCTATTTTCTATAGAAAATTTCACAACACTATCTTTTCTTATTGTGCTGTGGTGGACCCAAATTATGTAAGTGATTATTAGAGGAGGAAAAAGTCTAGAGGTACAAATTACCACAGTTTATACATGTGCCAACTGGCTATTGAATTGCCTTGCGTCAAGTATCAATAGTGGTCTCATATATAAGTAACCTAATCAAGTCACAAGTTAAGTAAAAGAGTATGTGAAATTTTATGAGAATTGTTAGGTGTCTCTCACTAAATGAAAAACAGTACAAGTGTTTTTTTTTTTTTTTTCTTTTTCGGATAATGTATTACATACTTTTAAACACACCTTAACACAACTGTCTTTTTAGACTGTGACTGGTAACAAAAATAGTGAGTTTATGTGATTACAACAGACAACAAACTTTAATTTGTCGCATGATGCAGATGTGGCAAAAATTGCGAAAGTGCCATGATATATTATTGGCGAATGGTGCATCCAGCAAAACTGAAGAAGGTATTAACTCCGAATTTAAGCCTTAGCAAGGAAGTTAAAATCTTACAATCTTATTGGTGGAGAGAATCTCAAACACGTGTTTGACCAGTGCAGCGAGTCCATGCACAGCAGTACATTCACGATTACCTAGAAATACGTCTCCATATGTTTTTTGCATTTAGTCTGCCTTAAAAACAAAAGTACAAATGAACAAAGACAAAATGACAAATATCGCTTACACACACACCATTCACAAAGTAGACCAAGACCTTTCTGTTCATATAATCAATATTCTCTCTCTATCTCTCTCGTCTTGAACCATTTTACTCGTTTTCGACGACTCTCTCTCTCTCTCTCTTTTCGTTTTGAACCATCTCGGAAAAGTTCCTGAGCTCTCATTTCTGCTTCTTTTCTTTGTTACATATTAGGCTCTTTTGAGTCTTTGATGCTCAGCTTAGCTTAACGTCAACTTCTCTGAGCTTATCTCTTCATCTCCTGAGTGAAACTCTGTAGCTCTAATTAAGGTGCGTTTGCCTTTTCTTCTTTCTGGGTATGATCGTTAACTTTGTTTTACACATGGGGTTTGAATTTAATCAGCTGTAAATGACTTTGTATGCATGTATGTGTGCTTGTTGTTTTTGTTTTATGGTATATGTAATATGCTGTGTTTGGACTTTTGAGCTAAATGGTTTCTTTGACCCATTTGTGAAAAGTTAAAAAATTTTGTTTTTGGGTATAAAGTTTTCTTTAAAAGGTAGCTTTTGGCTTCTGGGTTTTTAGTATTCCCTGGAATTTTTGAATAACGGGATGGATTAGATTAGTTGTCTGTTCATCTGTTTGTTTCAGCAAAAAGTTTTTCCCGGAAAATTGATTTTAGGTTCTCTGCTTCTGCGTATTCACTAATTTCTTAAATTTTTTTTGGAGGATCGGATTCACGATAGAGAATCGGAAAAAATCTTTTCCGTTCTGTTCCGATGAAAAATGAGATCTTTTTTGAAGACTCTGTATATCCTGTCTTCCTTTTTTATTGTAGTTGGAATCTAAAAATAATTAAAGGAAAAGTTAAGGGCTTTTTGATGCTTATTCCTTTTTATGTTCATTTTAAAAAATTTGTTCTATTGTAATCCGTGGGTTCCATTAGAAAGCTAGAGAATATTGAAGCTTTTTGTGGACTTTGTTGAAGTGAAAGATGCATAATTTTTTTGCTCTCTTTATGTTTTTAAAGGAACCTATGGATTTATTATTATTATCTTTTAAATCACCCTTTTTTTACCAGTTTTTGTTTTGTTCTTATGTTTCTTAGGAGTTTCATGGTAATATATGATACTTTTGGTTACTGAAAAGTATGAGGGAAATCAAAAGAAACTATTGTAAGAGAAAACATTCTATGTTGGAACCCCATATTCTGCTACATAATTTTTAAATTTACAATAATTGTGTGTGGAAGTTAATGCCTTTGTTAAGTAGTCTTAAAATGTTTTTTTGCTCCAAAAAAAAGGGGTCAAGGTAGTCTCGAATCTTGTTAACTTCGCTAAGGAGTCATGAAATTTTTTGCCTTTACTTTATGCCTGATGCACTGTCTCCTGGTCAGATAATTGGGGAATCAGGAAAAGACACTGTATGGATACAAGGGGTTAGATTATTGGATGATTAAATTTATTGCTTCCCACCAGCCTAGTAATTTGTGAAAAATGTAATTTATCATGGCATCGTCACTCTATAACCTCCTATTCAAAGTTAAAAAGTTCCAGGTGTTAGCCCTACTCATTGAGGTTGAGTATGGGCTCACACTGTGAGCAGGAGCTTTAGATTTGATTAAATAATTAAGTTCATGCTTCCCATCAGCTTAGGGGTAATAAATGACGAGCTTGAGACAGTATTAGAAGACCTATGGGTTCTGGATTAACAGAAAATGTGCACCCTCGTTGATCAAAATGGCAAACAGGATTAATGTATCGACTCTAGATAGTTGGAAATGTACTACATTAAGTTGAGTTGCATTTAGATTCCATGGTTTTCATGGTTAACTTAAATATCTTCAACCTGTACCCTTTACTTTTCTTTTCAAAGATATTGAATTGGATCACTGTCATCTTGAATATTGATTTATGGTAGGTATACTAGGTAAAACAAATTTCTCTTTTGTTAGTGTGGTTGATATTTAAATTTTAACATGTTCTACTGTTTAGTATTCAAATCCATTTGTGCGAATTGTGACTGTTTATGTCAGTTATTTTGACCAATATTGAACTGTTTGCTCCTTCCTTTTCAGGTTCTCCGTCTCCCCTGCCAAGTTCTGCTATATTTTTTTTATCAGTCTCTTGTCAATTCTAATTGAAAAACCCATGAGTAATCTCAAACTAGGGATTGAGGTTGTGAGTGCCCATGACCTTATAGCCAAAGATGGGCAAGGCTTATCTGATACTTATGTGGAGCTCCACTTTGATGGACAAAAATTTCGTACCACTACTAAAGAAAAAGACCTGAATCCTGTTTGGAATGAAAGCTTTTACTTCAATGTCTCTGATCCAAATAACCTCTCTAACCTCACCCTTGATGCTTATGTTTATAGCTATAATAAGGCCAACAACAGCAGATCTTTCCTCGGAAGGGTTCGTCTTACAGGGACATCATTTGTGCCATATTCTGATGCTGTTGTTTTGCACTACCCTCTGGAAAAAAAAAGCTTTTTGTCGCGTGTAAAAGGAGAGCTTGGTCTGAAAGTCTTTGTAACTGATGACCCTTCTATACGATCTTCAAATCCACTTCCTGCAATGGAAGCCTCTCTGAATTCAGGATCACGTCCAATCCAAGGTCAAGGCCCTAACGAACAAGTTCCTAGTTTTGTTCCAAAACCATCCTCCAATGAAAAAGGCGAGTCAAGACGCACATTCCATCACCTTCCTAATCCAAATCCTGCACGGCCACAGCAGCTTAACATTCCCCCCATGTCAACCCAGCCAAGTTTCGACTATGGGGTGCAAGCCATGAAATCTGAACCGCAGGTTTCAAAAGTTGTTCACATGTACTCGGGTCCATCATCACAATCTGACGATTATTCACTTAAAGAGACAAGTCCTCACCTTGGAGGGGGTCGGGTTGTTGGGGGGCGAGTAATACGATCAAATAGGCCATCCAGCACATATGATCTTGTTGAACCAATACGTTACCTTTTTGTACGTGTTGTGAAAGCTCGTGATCTTCCTTCTAAGGATGTGACAGGAAGCCTCGACCCTTTTGTTGAAGTAAAACTTGGGAACTTCAAAGGAATTACAAAGCACTTTGAGAAAAAACAAAATCCTGAGTGGAATGAGGTGTTTGCCTTTGCTAAGGACAACATACAGTGGTCTAGCCTGGATGTTGTAGTGAAGGACAAGGATATGCTAAAAGATGATTTTGTTGGGCGTTTGAAGTTTGATCTCAATGAAGTTCCTACACGGGTTCCACCTGATAGTCCTTTGGCTCCAGAGTGGTATAGACTTGAAGACAAGAGTGGGGAGAAGAAGAAAGCGGGGGAGCTGATGCTTGCTGTCTGGTATGGCACACAAGCTGATGAGGCTTTTCCTGATGCTTGGCACTCAGATACATTTACTTCCTCTGATGGCTCTTCAGCCTTCTCCTCACATCTCCGCTCTAAAGTTTACCATTCACCAAGATTGTGGTATGTTCGTGTCAATGTAATTGAGGCACAAGACTTGGTTGTATCTGAAAAGTCTCGTTTTCCGGATGCATATGTTAGGGTACAAATTGGTGGTCAGTCATTGAAGACAAAAGTGGTTCAAGCTAGGGGTTCGAATGCAATCTGGAATGAGGAATTCATGCTTGTTGCTGCTGAACCATTTGAAGATCATCTGATTCTTTCAATTGAAGATCGTGTAGGTTCCAACAAAGATGAGACCATTGGGAGGGTTGTTATACCTTTGAACAGAGTCGAGAGGCGTGCTGATAACCGAATGATCAGAAGCCAATGGGTCAACATTGAGAAGTCCATGTCAGCCGCAATGGATGGAGATCATGGAAAGAAAGAGAAAGACAAGTTCTTTAGTAGACTCCATGTCAGTATCTGTCTTGATGGAGGGTATCATGTGCTGGATGAGCCGACTCACTACAGCAGTGACCTCCGACCTTCAGCAAAGCCCCTTTGGAAGCAATCAATAGGTGTTTTGGAACTTGGCATTCTGAATGCTGGTGGGCTCCATCCTATGAAAACAAGGGATGGTAAGGGCACATCAGACACTTATTGTGTAGCAAAGTATGGGAACAAGTGGGTCAGGACTCGAACGATAGTCAACAGCTTGAGCCCAAAGTACAATGAGCAGTACACTTGGGAAGTCCATGATCCGGCCACGGTTCTCAGTGTGGGAGTTTTTGATAACAGCCTGATTGGTGGTTCAAATGGTAACAAAGATATGAAAATTGGCAAAGTTCGAATTCGAATTTCTACTCTTGAGACTGGCCGAGTCTACACTCACTCGTATCCATTGCTAGTCCTTCACCCCTCTGGTGTCAAAAAAATGGGTGAAATACATCTAGCAATACGGTTCTCATGCACATCACTGATGAACATGATGTTTATATACACTCGACCTGTTCTCCCAAAGATGCATTACGTAAGGCCATTGAGTGTGATGCAGCAGGAATGGCTGCGTCACCAGGCTGTAAACATAGTGGCAGCTAGGCTTGGTCGAGCAGAACCCCCTGTTAGGAAGGAGATAGTTGAGTACATGTCTGATGCAAACTCTCATCTTTGGAGCATGAGGCGTAGTAAGGCGAACTTTTTTCGGTTGATGACAGTTTTCTCAGGATTATTATCAGTTGGAAGGTGGTTTGGTGATGTTTGCATGTGGAAGAACCCTATCACGACGGTGTTAGTACATGTTCTCTTTGTGATGCTGGTGTGTTTCCCAGAGCTGATTCTGCCAACTGTTTTTCTATACATGTTCGTGATAGGAGCTTGGAATTTCCGGTACCGCCCAAGATACCCTCCTCACATGGACACAAGAATCTCTTATGCAGATGCAGTGCACCCTGATGAGCTTGATGAAGAATTTGATGCATTTCCAACCAGTCGGGGTACTGACATTGTTCGGGCAAGGTATGATCGGCTAAGGATAGTGGCCGGGAAAATTCAGACTGTTGTGGGTGATGTGGCTTCCCAACTGGAGCGTGTCCAGGCCCTCCTAAGCTGGCGAGATCCTCGTGCCACATTTATATATATGATCTTCTGTTTTGCAGCTGCCATTGTGTTGTATGTAACACCTTTCCAGGTGCTGACTCTTCTGTCGGGGTTTTACTTCATGAGGCACCCCAAGTTTCGTCATAAGATGCCATCATTACCCATTAATTTCTTCCGTCGGCTGCCGGCTAGGACTGATAGCATGTTGTAGACAGGTTGTTGGGATTTTCTGTAAAAAGTTTCTACTGCCAGTGTGTTTTGGGTCTCGGATTTATTTGAAGTAATTGGCAGTAATTGTAAATGTTCTATCTCCTGTTTTTGTCTGGTTGTGGAAGTTGATACAGATGTGTGTATGCAAGCTTTGTACTCAATGGTAGTTATTTATTTATAGATGTCATGTTTAGCATCCAATGTTTACAAAATTCTTATGTTGGTGCTTGATATATCATATTATGGGATGGTTTATTCAAGGTGGAAACCACATGTTTATGTTCCTGGTTGAAAGTGGATTACTTCCCAAGTAGCAGCTGTAGTATTAATGGCTTCTGGAATATTAATTGGTCATGGTTTTTAGCTACTTTAACCTGAACTTCGAAAACTCAGCCATCTGAGAATAGCTTAAAGGCTTCTCCAGTATAAAATAGCTAATTTACCATTCTGATGTGATTTGCGCTAAACGGTGAAAGCTTCTGATCCTCAAAGGTAAGAAATGTATTTCAACCAAATCGATTCCAATTTTGGGCTAGGGTATGGGCTAAGGGAAAATTGGGCCTTTGATTAGGCTTAAATATGCCAACCAGTTTTACAGCAATCTATGTAATGATTCTTCAAGGTTTACCCTATCAAAGCTACTTTTTTGTTCGATGGTAGGAATATGATCACTCTATTTCACTTGAAATGGACAAGTCCATTACACGATTAAGAATTATTTCCTTGATTTAATATCATATCATTTAAAAGTTTAAATGATGTGGCACTAGCTATTCCTCTATATTTGCAATATTTAATTTGAATTATGAAATAGATCCATTTCAAATGGAGAGAAATTGGAACCAACATCATAAATAAATAAATAAATAAAGATAGTGATATTTGCAGATTGCAAAGTTAACCATAAATTATATACATCATACTACTATATATCAGAAAGTCACACAACAAATTGGTTGGAAAGTCATACAACAAATTGGTTGAATATGGTGATGAATTCCTGACGACTATCTAAGGCAGAAATCTTGTTGTAGGTTTTGTATAAGTCCAAAGTTTCTTTTCCATGAATTTGGTGAGATCATAGGTACATTTACAGAATTTTTCATACATATTCACTTTATGAACTTGCAATAAGAGGGCAAATAGATGCTGTATAAGGTATATTGAAGATATAATTACAGGATATAGTGCACCAAATACTTTAGAATAACCAAGAAATATAAAAAGACAAAGAAACAACAAAAATAAACATCACTGTATTCTTACTTCAGTGCTTCATAGTACTATTATACACAAACATAACAATCTTTTTCTTTTTGAACAGGCAATAGCCGCAATGTACACAAACATAACAATCACAACAAATTAAGCTTCACTCTCGCATAGTATATTTAAAATACGTTGGAATTTAATTTAAGCATCGGACCAGGATATGTCCAAGTCTCCCCGATCACTTTCTGGTACTCCCAAGGCCTTCCACACAGCTTTTGAGGCATCAACAATATTGTTAGGACATGGAGGCTGGTAATCAAGGTCAGCATCATACCCCATAGTGAAGCCACACTCATCAACCACCTTGGCTTGAACACTCCTTCCATTGCCATAGATGGTAATATAGCCACCCTGTTGACAGTGCCACCACAGGTGTGTCATCCGAGTGGTACTGATTGTCACATTCAGATGGTCCACCACCATCCCCACCTTTCTCAAAGCTGTTGATGGTTAGCTTCGCCTTTGTATGGCCAGACACTTGCGGTGAACACTTGTAAATCGTGTAAAGCTTGCCTTGCACGCAACAGTCAGTCATTCTCTTTGTTACATTGTCCTGGCGGAGCCTTTCTCCCCCTTATCTTGCCGCTAGGCTGGCAAGTCTGAGCTTCAACGCTTGACTATTTTGTAACAAGAAGCAGAAAGAAGAGAACAAAGACACCGGTACAAATTTGATTCTTCATCTTCTATGTTTTTTTCCCCTCCTCTTACTTTTGGTGATGTTTTAGTGTGAAGATGTTCAACTTACGGTAGGCTATATATAGGGATGAACTTCCTAAAATAGCTTTCTTTAATTCAAGTTATGACATTTTGGTAGTCTTCTATTACCAGGAAGTATAACTCTTCTTTGAAATCTCATTTGGTGCTAAGTGTATCATAGAATGGTACAAACCAAGACAAGTTGGATCGCAAAAATCATGTAAAATGGCGCGTCAATTACGCCACCATATCCACATAACATGCCTTAATTTTGTATGTTCTGATGAGTGTCCTTTGTGCATTTACATTAATGAATGACATTACTTTATTCAACCAAAGGAAACTTATCTGTCCTTGAGAATCTTGTGGTGGCCAATGGGCTTTGCGATGCAAATTTGCTTAATTCAAGACAAATAACAACATAGATTGGGCCTAAATAGAGTTCAATGTGGAATGCGCATCCTGTCCCAAAGTTCAATTATTTATGCATCATCTTAAACTTGAGAACAGGGCGTTAGTGCCATTTAAAGGCTTTTTTTTGCCAGACATAGCTCGCGCGAGCATTTAGGTCCTAGCTTGCACAAAACTATGATATAGTGAGCCAATAGAAAATAGATGCAGCATTAAAAAAAAGAAAAAAAGAAAAAAGATGATGGATATATTATTGACATGAAAAAAGCACCATGTGCCTTGGAGGAATTATAGTTTTATGATAAATTTGGGACTAGCTAGAAGGATTGTAAGCCTGTCAATGAACCCAGTTTTTCTTCTTGGCACAACCCCCCTAATAGTGTGTATTGTGCGAATGTGATGGTGTGTGAGATACAGACTACAGTACATCAGAAATGTAGTCATCAAAAATCGAATAGATTTGAAGGTGTGGTTGATTGCCTATAACAAATTATTTTAACTTAAGGTGTGGGTTCCAAGGGTCTTTTTTGACAATTGGATTTTCAGTGGCAGGGTTCGTCTTTCAACCACCTACTTGCCATTGTGACACTGTAGGAATTCACGAGTGAGGAAATCATGAATGACATTTTGAGATCCTTTAATATATTCAATATTAAAAAAAAAAAAAAATACTTAAAATAGCTAGCCATCTCGCAAAAATATGTTTGGAAGCTTATGTTAAGACCCATAATTTTCTACAAGAATTTTCTTTAGAGAATTCCTTCGGGAGAGTTCCTTTAGGCATATTCCTCTTCTTTAGGATTTTCCTCTAGGATTTCCTCTACTACTTTCCTACAAATCTTGTAACTAAAACTAGTTTCAAGCCTTGTACCTGTTGAAATCCTGTAACTACTACTGCTGTAAGTACTGTTGTCTATTTTCAATAATAACTACTTTCAGCTTTTAGTTTAATATACTTGCTGCTACTGCCTTTTTGGTTGGTTCTATTTTAATTAATTTATTTTCAAATTGTTGCTATCGCCTTCTTGGTTGGTTTTACTTTGATTACAAAATAATTTCAAAATAATATTTTTGTGCTTCTTGTGTTCTTGTGCTTCCTATTGATAGAGCCATCTAATTTGCTGATAAATTTCCTGATGTTATCATTGATAAAACCCAGCTTCAAAGGTTTCTTGGATCCCTGAATCATGTTGCTGATTTTTACAAGGATATGAGGAAACAATGTAAACCCCTTTTTGATAGGTTACAAAGTAATCCTCCACCGTGGTCTGATGTCCATACCTCCCTTATTAAACAAATCAAATCTTATGTCAAGACACTACCTTGTCTTGGTATTCCTACTGTTAATGCTTTTAAAATTGTTGAAACTGATGCCTCTGACATTGGTTATAGTGGTATTCTGAAACAAAGAGTCTCCCCTAGGGATGGCAATTTTTGCTCGACCTGCAGGTACCCGGCTCGGCCTGACCCTAATGGGCCGGGTTTTACTCAGTCTGATTAGGAATAGGGATGAGTCTGGGTTTTATAAAAAAAAATCCAAAATCCGAAACCTGGCCTGGATATAACCCGGTTACCCTGAAATTACCAAAAAACCCTATATATATAGCTATAACTAACCCTAAAGTCCCTCATTTCTTCAGCAGCAACTCATGCCTCCCTCAATCCCTCCTCACCCTCACTCCCCCATTTCAGCTCACTCACTCTCAGTCACTGCCTCACGCACACGACCTCACTCACTCTCAGTCACTTCCTCACACACACAACCTCACCCACGCAGTCACGCCTCGCCTCCTCACCCTCACGGCCTCACAAAAGCGCATAGCCATTTGCTGCAGCCTCAAATCATTATTCACCAAAGGTCATAATAAACAGTTTCTGGGCTCGTGTACATGCTCTGTTATGTAGTATAAATAGCATAGGAGTTTTGTATTTTATTTTTGTGCTCTCCATTTCTTTTCTTTGATAATAAGAATCTTATTAAGAGAGAGTTTCTTTCTTAGTTTCATTCAGAAAGTTTATTTCTTTTCAACCCTATCAGTGACCAAAATGGGCAAGACTCACCGAAACCACCATCACCCCCACAACCACACCGAATGCTGAATAAAATGGGGTGTATTGTTGGATTTTGGACTGATTTGGCATTTGGGCTTCAAAACTTTCTTCTTTTTTTTTTTGGTTGGGCCACGATTTGGGCCGCGGATTGGGCCTAAATCTAGTACAGGTTCTGGCGGGGGTGGATCTAGGCCCCGAGAAAAAAAATCCGTTTAGTAAATAGGCCGGGTCCCACGGGTTGGGTTTGGGTATGGAAAAACCCGGCCCGAACCCGACCTGTTGCCACTCCTAGTCTCCCCAGATTCATCTGAACAAATTTATCGCTTCTATTTTGGAATTTGGAATACTACACAACTAAATTATAGTACTATTAAAAAAGAAATTTTATGTATAGTACCATGTATTTCAAAGTTTCAAAGTCATTTATTGAACCAAAAGTTTTTGTTACGAATTGATTGCAAAAGTGCTAAATAAGTTATTGAAAAAGATGGCATGATGGAATTACTATTGATCCTTTTGGATAGAAAGTAAAATTCAAATTTGCTTCAAAGTTTGAAATTGATACTGATGACACTTTAAATCTGATTCATGCTAAAACCAAACATCTTAATTTCCTTAAACAAGAAGTTCGATACAAAAGAATTGCTGAACAACTTTCTGATAAATTGCTACAATCAAAAATTGATAATTTTCAAAAGATTTTGATTGATGATGTTTGCTCGGATGTTCCTAATGCTTTTTGGCATAGAAAAAAACATATTGTCAAACTGCCTTGTGTTAAAGATTTTGATGAAAAGAAAATTCCCACTAAAGCTTGCCCTATTTAGATGAATGCTGAGACTGTTGAATTTTGTAAAAAAGAAATCCATGATTTGCTTAAGAAAAAACTCATTAGGAATAGCAAGTCCCCCTGGTCTTGTGTTGCTTTCTATGTTCAAAAAATGCTGAGATTGAGAGAGGAACCCCTCACCTAGGGGGAGAAAGAGAGAAAGAGTTTTGTGTTATATTAACTATGTTTTTGCTTTGCTCATAGTTCATGTTTATGCTTAACTATTTAAAATATTTATTTGTACCCATGCTTTGTAGCTTAGTACTTGTTGTTAATATTATGCATTTCTTTAAGTACATCACCCTTGTGCCTTTTGTTGGATTTTTTTATCCTTGATGCAATTACCTAGTGTTGTTGTATCAGTTGAGTGTTGGACATGCAAATGATACTTTGCATTGAGCTTATTAGCTTGCATGTCCGGATGTTCATTTCTTTTATGAATGATCATTGTGGTCACTATTTTATAGTGATTATTCGTTTTTGGTCAAGCCATGCTTTATTGCTTTAAACTCTTTTGCTTGATCGCATTGTACTTGCTCCATATGCATTTCAAGTTTTCTACTTATAATGATCGAATTGTGTTGTTGTTTTTAGGAATTACTTGTTTGTATGGTTCAAGAGTTTCATAGATTCTAGAGTTAGGTGTGAGTGAGTTTTGTTCAACTGTTCCCAACTCACATATTAAGTCTAGAATTTATTTTAGGGTTTTGTTACGGAATAGCCAAAGGGGGAGATTGTAAGGTTGAATTTATTAAATCATTTTGTTAGCTTTATTCCATGCCAAATTTGCTTGTAATTTAGCATTTAGAAACCCTGTATTTAGGTGGGAATCATGTAAGGGTAGTGTGTGAAAGTGTGTGAAGAAAAGCTTAAGAGTGTGCAATCAAGAAGAACCTCGCGACTAGCAAGTCGCCAGAAATGGCACACGTGTGAAGTATGTAGGGGAGCTGAAGGGTCACGCCAGCTATTGCACTATAGGACAAAACCTCCAGTCTAGCAAGGCAGTTAGCGCGCGACTCTTTCCAATCGCGTGCTCAAGTCGCCAGAACACCCTGTTTGGTTGTAACTGACTCTTCGCATTCCATACACACCCTACTATAAATACCCTTATACCCACGAAATGTTAAGAACTTCCAAAGAGAATTCTGAAAGAGAAACCCTAGAGAAAAATAAGATTGACTCATCTACAATCTTCATCGTTTGATTCTCCAAATTTCTCTACTATCACTCTCTCCATTGATACATCCTTGAGAGGTACATTTAGCCAAATCCTTATCTCACCATACCCATATCTGTGAGAAAGTATTTTGGTGCTTGGAAAGCAGTTTAGAAGGGACCAATTTCTTTTGGTTGATGCAATGAGCTATTGCGGGATTCGGTAAGTTAGAGAAGACAATGTTCGGTGTAATCTTGTTGGAGCAAGAAGCTTGGAGGGCTTAGGTGCACTGGGTAGATTAGACTTGGAGGGTCTTCTGCTATTCATGTATCCAAACTTTATTCTCTAGTGGATTATTGACCACTTGGAGGGCGGCAAAGAAGTTTTTTACCGAGGACTTCGATTTCCTCTTCGATAACATATCGTTGTGTTGTCTTTGTGTTTGCATCTCTCTTCCTTTAATCTTTACCTTTTAATTACTGTTGTGGTTGTGATTAATTTCGGTTTAGATTGTGTTACCAATTCTGTTTTAGCTTATATTGATCTTTTCGCACATATATTGTTTGTGTATAAGCTTGTGTTGGTATTTTTGTATTAGGGGGTCTAAACGGTCATAGGTATTTTACACACTATTTGAACATTCATTAACTGGCGGTGGGCTATATATAAGAGATTAACTACTCAGAATAAAATTCTTTAATTTTAGTTGTGTTAGGACATATGTGATTCACTTATTAGGAACATATGTCACTATTTTATATAATTAGCTAATCCTTTGACAAAATGCATTTTACTTGTATTTGGGTAGATCTAGGTTGTGTTTAATACTTCAAGAAACTGTGTTTCAAGAACAAGTGTTAAAGCCATGCAAGTCTGTCCAAGATTCAAGTTTAAAAGTGCAAGTTCATTAAAGCTCAACAACTAGTATCTATCAAGCTTGAAGATCTGTTCCAGCCCCGTGGCTCGACAGCTGCTTAATAGCAACTTGACAAATATGCATTTGTCGAGGTTTATGAAAAACAAATTTTCAGTTCTGTTTTGACTCTAATCTGTGATTATGTGTTTGGATTTTCTTTTCTCACAACCCTAGACATATAAAATAATTATTTTAAGCGCCGTCAAAGGTGACACAAGTTGCACAAGTGTTGAGTAAAGTTTGTTCAAGCAAATTGTGATTGGAGATAGAATTTGCCCAAATTCATCGTTCTTGTGTAAAAGTTGCTGTATTTGTGCACTGTAGGATTTTGTGACCAAGCATCTTCTGAATCTTCATCATGGATGAACTGAAGAACTTTACAACTAACAACCTTCTCTAGTTGGTGATTGAAGTCGCGTACTGGGATCCGCGTAATTGGTTAGTCACGTATTGAGAGCCGTGCATCAAAAGGAGAGATTGTCACTACAGGACAAGTCCAATTGGGTATTGGGGTAAAGGTTCAACTGTAGGTTGGTATAAGATACTGGGATTCCTTTACTTGTAACCGCTTGTTTTGATAATAGTGGATTCTCGGGAGTGGTGACCTTAAATTCACCTGGTGGGATTTTGTCTCGGTGGTTTTTCCCATTCGTAAACAAATCACCCATGTTAAATTTAATTTTTGCTGCATTTAGTTATTTGGTGATTTGTTTGTGCTACCACGCGTATTGCATGTAATTGAATCTAATTAATTAACTTAGCTAATTAATTAGTTAATTTATCACATGGGGTTAATTCGTTTTTGGCCAATCAAGTTGCGACAATTTTGTAGTCTTCTATTTTCAGGAAGTATACCATTTCTTTGAAGAATAATTTGGTACTAAATGCATCATGGAATGGAACAACTTAAGACAACTTGGTTCTCAGAATCAAATAAAAGGGTGTGTAAATAACGCCACCATAGACATAACATGCCTTAGATTTGTATGTTCTGAAGAGTGTCTTTGTCAATGACATTTGTTTATTTAGCAAGAGGAAACTGAATCATTAAAAAAAAGAAAAAAAAGAAAGAAAAGGAAACTGTATTTGTCCTTCAGAATCTTATGGCGGCCAATGTGCTTTCAGATGCAAAAGAGATTAATTCAAGCAAAATAATAACATTGATTGGGCCTAACTTGAGTTCACTATAATGCAAAGAAAGAAAAAAAAAAGAATTGGAAGTTCAATTATTTTAAGCATCATCTTAAATTCGTGACAGAGCATTTGTGCCATTTTTCTTGCTACACATAACTTGCACGAGCTGCATATAGGTCAGGGATGGAGCTATTCCTCTTGAAATTTTTCTTAGTAGTATACATGGTAGGGATTGATCTTCTCATACAGTAATGCTTCTCAATGACAAATAAATGAAATAAACATTTGACTGAATTTTAGCAGGGATATGTTCCATAATACTGTGCATGCATCAAGAATGATGTATGTGAAATGGTATTGGTGTTTGGTGATGTTTGGTTTGATTAATCAATGGGGCTCAGGGCATGGAACTTAAACTCGGACCAGACCGTACGGTTGGACCGTAAAACCCTCGAACCATTCACATCTACGGTCCATTTAAGGTGAAGAACCGTTCCATGCGAAAAAAGCATGGAACCGTCTGGACCGCGGTCCGACCGTCCGGTTCTGTGAACCGTGACCGGTTCGGACGGTTCAAATGGGCTGCCTTGTTTTGTCTCAAAACGGCGCCGTTTCGTCCCTTTTTTTTTTCCCTAATACGGCGTCGTTTGGGCTTTCTGAATCCTTATTGAATAACCCTCAATCCCTTTACCCTTAAACGAAACCCTCTCATTCGTTTTTGCCTCTTCCTCACTCTCTCAATCACTCTTTCGTCTCTGCCTCCCTCTGTTGTCGACGTCGCCATCGCAGCTCAGCGCAGCCCACTCTCAATCACTCTCTCGTCTTTGCCTCTCTCTGTCGTCGACGTCGCCGTCGCAGCTCAGCTCAGCCCACTTTCTCAATCACTCTCTCGTCTCTGCCTCTCTCTGTCGTCGACGTCGCCGTCACAGCTCAGCTCAGCCCACTCTCTCAATCACTCTCTCGTCTCTGCCTCTCTTTGTTGTCAACGTCGCAGCTCAGCCTAGATCGCAGCTCAGCCAAGATCGCACGGTCATCGCAGCTCATCGCAGCCCAGCCATCGCTCATTGTAGCTCAGCCGTCGCAGCTCACTCTCTGCCTCTCTCTCACACTCATCGCAGCTCAGCCGTTGCTCATCGTAGCTCAGCCGTTGCTCATCGCAGCCTCTCTCTCACGCTCATCGTAGCTCACTCTCTGCCTCTCTTCGAGAAAAGGCCGTTGAAGAGGTCATTTCCATTTTCTTCTTCTTTAATTCCATTACTACATTTTATTTTTCATTCATAAAATTGGATAATTCTTTGATTAATGAGAAATGAGAAATTCTGGGATTTTTTGTTTTTGAAAGTGGGGGTTTATGTTACTGTGGGGTTTGAAAGCCGAATCTGGGTGAGTTTGTGATCACAGTTTTACTAATGAGAAATGTTTCTGTTCAAATTTGTGTTCGTGTTGTCTGAAACTGTATTCTTAGTAATGCAGAAATTGCAGAAATTATAATCTGATTAAGGTTTATTCTTCCATTGTATAATCTTAGCGGTATGAGTTGCTTCCTAACTATTAATGCAGTATCGTCACAAGATTAGGATGTCTTTGTAGTTCTGGCATTCTTGCTTTGATGTCTTTAGCATTTAAAAACATTGTTGAAAAAGGGAATTTGTTAATTTTAGAGGAATCCATAATTACATCTAAAAGTTCATAGTTTTTCGGCAGAGTTCTTGCATTGTTGCTTCGTTGCCTATAACATTTAACTCTTTGTTGAAAATGGGAATTTATTAATTTTAGAGCAATCAATAATTACAATAAAATTTTCTTTTCTGTCATGTATCCTACTATGAGTTGTTTTCAGTTTGGGAGTCGTAGCTTTGTTGTCTATGTAACATACCACTAATTTATTTTATTTAAGCTTACTGAGATTTATCTGTGGAAACTTTGACAGCATTATGGGAACTTTCTGAATATAGATTTTGAGATTTAGAGAGAATTAATTGATAGAGTTTATTCTTCTTACTGAGATTTATCTGTGGAAGCTTTATCCTTTTTAATTCTTCTTTCTTTTATGTCAATTTATATTTTATGAATTGGACTAGAATTGATTGATATTAGTTGGTGTATTTATGTGGATAGAGTCTGTTGTTATGTTTTAATTTGTAGTATCTTTACTCTTTTTTACGGTTGGTAGTGTTTTAATGTGTATGAAGTTGTGGTTCTTTGAATATCTGTATTTCAAAAATTGATGGGTCTATGCATGTTTGACTGTTGTTTAGTCTTTTAGATTAAAATGGAAACAGAGACCGGGTCTACTCCATCACATGAAGTTGATTCTAATGTAGTGGAATCTTGCTCAAGAGTAAGGGAAAAGGTTGATCCGGCTTGGGAACATTTTAGCCTTGGGTCGGATGAGAAGGGACGGAATACTTTTACATGTGTGTATTGTAGGCAAACATATAAAGGTGGGGGTATTAATAGGATGAAAAAACACCTTGCGGGGATAAAAGGTGATATTGGATCGTGTAAAAAGGTTTCTCATGATGTGAGATACCAAATGTTGGAATATGTGAAGGAGTTTGAGTTGAAGAAAAAAGCTGAGAAACAACGTCAAGAAGAAATGTTTAGTGTGCCTTCTACAAATAATGATTTGCAAGAAGATGATGATGTTCAAGAAGTATTTAGTAGTGGGTTGCCTAAAAAACCTGTTTTAGGTAAAAGAAAGGGTACAAAGCTAATTGATAATTACTTTGCTCCAAGAACTACTTCAGGAGCTCAACCTGGTCTTAAAAGTGTATTCCAAAGCAAGGAAAGGGTGAGGCAAGCTGATATGGCTATTGCAAGATTTCTGTATGGCAATTGCATTCCTTTTAATGTAGTGAATTCAGTGTACTACCAAATGATGATTGATGCCATAGCTGCTGCTGGTCCTAGTTACAAAGGTCCATCTTATCATGCTATACGGGTCCTTTTGTTGAGGGATAATAAGAAAGAAGTTCAGTTGTTGGTTGAGTCACAACGTAGGCATTGGGCAGAAGTTGGATGTACACTTATGGCTGATGGTTGGACAGATACTAGACATAGGTCATTGATTAATTTTCTTGTTTATTGTCCTAGGGGAATGGTATTTGTAAAATCAGTTGATGCCTCAGATATTGTGAAGAATACCAGAAACTTGTTTAAATTGTTTGATGAAGTAGTTACATGGGTTGGTCCAAAAAACATAGTTCACTTGGTTACTGATAATGCTTCCAACTATGTATCTGCTGGTAAATTGTTGTGTGAAAAGTATAAAACTATTAGTTGGTCTCCTTGTGCAGCACATTGCCTGAATCTTGTGTTGCAGGATATGGGGGAGATGTCTCATGTGGAGAGACTAAAAAATCGTGCAACCAAAGTTACAGTTTTTATTTATAATCATGTAGCTTTGATTGCTTGGTTGAGGAAGAGACCTGGTTGGACAGATATTGTACGTGCAGGAGCAACAAGATTTGCTACTACTTTCCTTTCATTTGAAAGCTTTCATGTGCATAAGCATGACTTGCAAGCCTTAGTGACTAGCAAGTTCTTTGTGGACAATAGATTGGCAAGAGAGTCAAAGACAAAAGAAGTAGTTTCTATCATATTAGATAATTCTTTTTGGGATGATATTAATGTTCTTGTCAAGATTTCATCGCCACTCATTCGTTTGTTACGGATTGTTGATTCTGATCAAAGGCCTGCAATAGGATATGTGTATGAGGGCATGCATAGAGCACGGTTGGGAATCAAGAAGATCTTCCGAATGAAGAAGCACTTGTACAAGCCATACACCTCAATTATAAAAAACCGTTGGGACAAGCATTTGCGTAAAGATTTTCATGCTGCTGCATATTGGTTAAATCCCGCTTTTCAATATGATGAGGAGAATTTTTGTCGGAAACCAGCAGTAAATATGGCTATTTTGGACTACATTGGGACAAAATATGATGGTGATCAAGAAAAGGTAATTAGGGAAACCCAATATTTTCGATACCGTATTGGGAGCTTTGATAGAGATCTTGCATTGTTAACAAGCAAGACCACTCATCCAGGTGAGAAGTAATTAGTTTACTTTAGTACTATAAACAAATCTTAGTTTTTTTGTTCATGTTAAAAGTTAGTTTTGTCACTATAATTTGAATAACTGAAGTGATTATTTAATTGAAAGTTTGTTTGTTTATGTTGATTAATATTAGATTACGTTGTGTTATGAAAATCAGATGAATGGTCGAAGTTGTGGGGTGCTGATGCTCCAAACTTGCAAAAATTGGCAATTAGAATCCTTAGCCAAACTTTCGCCTCTTCTGGATGTGAGCGCTGTTGGAGTTTATTTGATCAAATACATTCTAAGAGGAGAAATAGGTTGGAGCATCAAAGGCTCAATGATCTTGTATTTGTTAATCATAACTTGCGATTGAGACATAGGTAATTAAATGCTATATTTTGTCGTTATATTAATTTTTAAGAAGTCATTTATATAATGTAATTGTTAGTTACTAATTATGTTCAAATTCCAATAATGAGCATGACATTTTATGCAGGCTTTACAACAAAAAGCTTAATTTTGATCCCATTGATTATGCAAGTATTGACAAAACTGATTTTTGGGTATTTGTGGAAGAGGAAGACCCGTATCTTAATTATGAAGAGTTGGAGAATGCAATTTATGAAGAGGGTGCATATCCAGCAAATGTAGAGGCTTCTTCTAATATTGAAGGTTAGTTTATATGTAAACAATTTGATAACCTATAGTGATTTTTCTTTTTATTTTTTTCAAACTTATATAAACATTATAATAATTTTTCTTTTTATTTTGTTCAAACTTGTGTGTAGAATCTATAGATGATAGCAGTGAGGTTGAAGGAATTGATTTGGGAACATTTGGACAACCTATTGGCCCTCCTCCTGGATTTCCAGGGAATGATGACGAGCATGATAACTTTCATGACATTGATGATTTATGATCATAATAATTCTGTTTGAACGTTAAAGTTCTATTTTGTATTTTAGAGATAATTTCTATGTCTTTTTGTAAGACACAGTGCGTAACTTGGAGTTTGAAGTTTTATTATTGTTTTTTAGAACTAAGTTTTATGTATTTTTGTAAGAAACAATGTGTAGTTGTGTACTGTAACTTGGAGGCTTGTTTATGTATTTTTACTTTGTACTTTTAAGTTTTATGGACTACATTGGCTAGTTTGGACTACATTGGGGTGTGAATTTTGGTAATAGAAGCAGTACTAGTACCAGTACGGCAGTACTCTATCTATGGTTGCTTACTTAATTATTAGTTATGTATGTTTTACCTTTGTGTTAGTATAGTTAATTAGTAAGAGTAATGTCTTTTTGTGCTTTTGTAATAGAAGCAGTAATAGTACTTTGTAGCTTGTGCATGTCTGAGCTGGAATCTGGATATACCTGTAATGCATGTGCATGAAAGTACTTAGATGAAGATTTCATTGCAAGCCCACTCTCTTGAGATCTAGCTAGGGCTATGCAGGTGAATATATTATATATAGATACTTCAAACTAATAATTTACTAAGCTTTGCCTTTTTCTCAGCCTGTGAATGCATTTGTGTATGTCTGTTGGCTGTCTTGAAAGTAAATTAGACTAATTTAGTTAATTTTTTTTATTTTTTATTAATTTAATGTTTTTATATATATTTAAAATAATTATTAAATTAATTATGACGTCATCACGGTTTGACCCCGGTTCGACCTCGGTTTGACCTTGAAAACCTTGAACCTCTCCCTTTTACGGTTCAATGAACGGTTCGGGTCTGAAAACCATGGCTCAGGGGCGGCGTTACTCTTTGGTCAGGGGGTTCAAATGAACCCCTGACTTCAACAAAAAAAAAAAAAATTTATATATTTTTAATTTTTTTTAGTTTAATACATTATTTTTTTCTTAAAAATATTTTTGCATACCCTGACTTAAATCTTAAGCACACTTATTTATAAGTATTTCTGACTCTAAAGTAAGAGTAAGTGTTTGTAAATTATAAGTGTCACTCTTTATCACAAATTTTTTATTATGTGTATGAGTGTGTCTAATATTGATTGTGTGCATTACTCCTTTCTTTTTTCTTTTTTTTCTTTTTTTTTATAATGTCATTTGTGTGAATAATGACGTGTACGTGGATGTTTGTGTGTAAAATATAAATAAAACATAACTTTATATAATTTAATAATTAGAAACTAGAGAGAATTTGTTATATGAGTGCATATAGTTATCATATTATAATAATTATTTTGTCATAAAGCTAGAAAAATTCAAGAAAAAAATTGCAAAGTTAGCAATTATTCAAGTATTTGATTGGTTAAGTAAACACGTAGTGAATTATTTTATATATGAATGAGTGTGGTTGCATGCATCAATAATTAATGTAGAGCCAATGAGTTGAGTTTAGTCATTTAATTTAAACATTTTTATAAAAACAATGACAAATATATAATATTAACTACAAAAAATAAAAATTTAGACAAACTTAACAAAATAAAATGATCATAGCTACCCATATTGACAATAAATACTTATAATGAACTATCGTGTAATAATTCAAAATTTGAAAACTTGTAGAAGGAAATTGTAAAAATTCATATATATATTTTTTTGTCTATAATTCGATATATTTAAGTTCTCTTTTTATTAATTTTTTTTAATTTAAATTTCTTAATGACTCCCTAAACAAAATTTCTGGAGCCGCTACTGATGGGGCTGTATGAAAACAAAACATGTTTTCCGTATTTTAAAAACTTTTATGAAAATAGTGATTTGTCAATGGGTTGGTGTATAATGTACTTTGAATTCCACGATAACTTTAAGGCAACTACATTTTTATTTTCCTACAGTCATCATGTAAGGGTAATATGGTTCATCCTTAATTAGATGAGGGATACATCTACTAAACACATAAACATGTGTATCATTTATGGATGGTCACACTTGTTGATACAATATGTATTAGCAGCATTCCCTGCAGGTGCATGGGCTATGTAAGTATAGCGACTTGAATCCCAGCATTCCCTGCAGTTCTACTTACACAGCAACTTGAATCTCAAAAATCATATATAATAGGGCAGGTCAATTAATATGCCTGCACAATTGTATATTCTGATGTGTCGTTTGTGCATCAGTATTATCGATGACCTCTGTCTCTTTTAATAAGAGAAAACAGTATCAGTATATGTCCTATAGAATCTTGCCACATTCGATGAGCATTGAGATTCAATCAAGCGTAATTTGAAACTTTACATGTCCCAGAGTCTCAATTTTTAAAGTACAAAAAAATCGCAAAACATTCCTCATAAGAAAGCCGGGTGTGTGCGTTTTGGCTTACAGTATCGCAACCACTTCTCTGATAAGAAACACAGAAAAAACATCATTTAGTGATGTAAGGACGCGATTCGTGGCGGACCGTAACAGTGTCGGGTTCGCACGTAGAAAGGCCCCTAACAATATCATTTGTAGAGCGTGGGTTTGGAAGGCTAGGCCTTGGTTGACAGGCGGTGGGTTTTTCACGGTGTTCGTACAAGTTTAAGTTTTCCTTCACCCCTGGAGTCTTTCTCCTGGAGGTGGGCTGAGAAGCTCTGGTTTTTGGCCCTTTTTCCCAACCCCTTCTTTAGGTTACTTGTTTTTCCTTTTATATTCGCCTGCGTTCATTGTTCTTCGTCCACGTATAGGGTCAACCTTTCCAAGATTGATACTTGTCCCATCAGCCCATATTCAAAGTCGTTGGGGGTGGTTGTAAAAGCCAAAGAATGCGGCTCTGTCAGGTTCAGAGCATTGAATGGCAGTAAGGGCAGCTTTCCCTGGATATTTTAGATCTTTCTTCCTAGTTTCAGTCCTATACCGTTTTTACCCTTCTTTCAGGGGGGACTTTGGGTCTGCCGAGGACTAAGCTGTCCTCGGCGGTATCCAAAGGCTATCTTGTCGAGTTTGGGCCATAGCCCTCCTCGGCTTGGGCCTTCGGATTCTCCCCGGGGAGATGGGCCTGGCCTATAAATCATTTGGACCCCACAATAGCCCCTCAAAACCCGACTGTCCAACCTCTTGGTAGGAAAGGGGGGTTTTGGTGATGCTGAACCTCTTCCCACGGCCCAATCAATTTGGCCTATTAATAATGCTGGCGGCTCTTCATCTGTCCAAGAAATGCGCCGGTCTATGAGACAGTTTTTGATTTCGCGCTTAATGCGCTCTTATCATTTGGGTTTCCCAAAACGTGCTTTTAATGACCGCTATTTACGAGACTACTTTAATTCGGCGGTTTGTTTTGATGGGGTGGAGAAACGGAACCGGCATGTTTGTGTTGGCAGATTCCTTTGGAGATCTGAACCTATTAAATGTCTCCCGCTCCACCCTCTGTATAAGAAGGAAAGGAGGAGGTTATTGTTTTTGCAAAGAATTCCTTCTCATCCTCCTGAGATTTGAAATACTTGGCCTCCCCTAGGGTTCATTTTGCCCACTGATTCACAAACTAAATCGTGATACACTTTATCATAACCACGAGTGATGCAGGAGTTAAACCCCTCCCATAAACGCCATGTTCCAATAAAGCTCATTATGGCTCGATCGGGACAGGGATGACGAAGACTCAAAATCAACCTCACCCTTCTTTCAGTCAAAATCCGAAGCAGGGACTTGTCACGTCCAACTTTCGGCGTGACTGAGTCGAGAACACCTATCATCAGTACCAACCGCTCTCCTATGAGCATACCTAGTATGGCTCCAGTGTGTTGGGAGTCAGGATCGAGGTAGGGACTAAGTGCCCCTACTTCTTCCTCTCTTCCTTCACTGGTGCTATCCTCCGTCTCCCTTTCTTAGTCTTCCCAGCACCAGTTCCATCCTGGTGCTTTCACTTCTCCCTCTTTTGCTCATTTTTCTTTCTTTTCATCTCTTCTCTCTTCTTCTCCTCCTTCTTTACTCATGTCCTCCATCTTCTTCATTGATTTCTTCCTTACTATTTCCTTCTCCTTCATTTTTTTTTCAAAAAAGGTTCTTATCGTAATATGAGCAGTATTGAGGCAGAGATCGGAGAGACTTTGAAGACGAGTTTAAAAAACGCCTGACAGTTTACTTATCTGTACTACGGATGTAATTGTTGCTTAGGCAGTTCTCATTTTGTATAGGCTCGTTTGAGCCCCTCTTTGTACGTTGTAATAATTTTTCGTATTAATAAAAATTGTTGTTATTTTATTTTGCATGTTTTGTCTCTATGTCTTTTCTTTTCTTTCTTTTTTTTTTTTTAAAATTTACAAACGCTGCTCGGCACAATAATATAGCATCTAAATCAATGACGACTAAGACCAAAATACTTGATAATAAAAAGATGTCGCCATAACTTTAATAAAAACGCTTGGCACAATAAGGCCGACCAGTGAAAAGTAATACTTACCCCATGCTAGCCGAGGAGTAAAACGAAGGTTTGATGCTGTGTGAGGAATAACCATTTGAAGATATCTCATCCACCAAATGAACAGCCTTCTTATACGACTTAATGCTGGGGCGTTTCACCACCTTCCTCACAACTTTACTGGTCTTAACCTTTTTATGGTGTTTAAGCCGTGGATGAAGTGACCTGACATTTTTATCAAGTAACCCATCTTACAAAATTCAAACCTTTCCTTGTCCAAGTATTTGGTTTCCCCATTGGCCTGGGTCCGAGGACCATACAAGGCCTTGGTTCTATCCAAAACCTGTGATTTTTTTGTTTTTTGTACTTGGTTTCCCCATAGGCTTGAGTCCGAGGACCATGCAAGGCCTTGGTTCTGTCCAAAACTTGTGATTTTTTCTTTTTTGTACTTGGTTTCCCCATAGGCTTGAGTCCGAGGACCATGCAAGGCCTTGGTTCTGTCCCTGGGCCCATATGCTGAACGGGCCTGGGCCGCGAATTTACTGGGCCCACAAATTAAGAGGTATTTCCATAGTCTTTGATCACGCGGTACTTTTTGGCGTCCCAGTGTTCGAGGTGCGCCTTCTCGAGACTCCTTTAACCTCAGGGTTGCAAGCGATGTTGGAAACCGAGTCAGAGACGTTTTGTCCGTAGCGTTCCTTGGGACGCTGCGTGAATTAAATGCCACCGGTTTACTTCTGGGTATAAATGGGATAGGGGGTCACTTCACTTGCACATGAACTCTCCTGTTCCCTTCAGAACCATATTTCTTCCATATCCGCGATCTCTTTTTCTAGTGCCACTGCCTCAAAGCAAGATGTTTGAGGCGTGGATGGGGATGAAAGGTCTCCGCATGCCTCAGAGGCACCGAATCCTTAAGGTGATATGGTATGGACAAGGATGGCATAGATTCAAGCCAGTCCTCCGTCTTGACAGGAGGAAGATGGTATTCCTCCTTCTTTTAGCCAAAATCTGAAGCAGGTTCTGGTCATGCCAGATTTTTGGTATGTCAGAAAAAGGAATTTCCGCCATTAGCGCCGTCTGCCTTGTAGCAGGCAAATTTTTGCGGGGGCTCCCCAACTTCCGGCTCCCTGCACCTTTTCTGTAGATGGTGTTAGCCTGAGGTCAGGTTCCCTGCACCTTTTCTTCATCGATGCAGGCCCCAAGTTGGGTTCTTTTGCTACCTGAGTTATGGGCGTGCAAAAGCATTGAGGAGAAATAAGGTCTCGAGGCAGTAGCCAACTTCTCCTCTGTGCTACCTCCTCGGCTTTATCTTCACTCTCTTGTATTTTTCGTTACTTATGTAGTTAGCTTCAATGCAGGCTTTGTTTCAGCTTTTCATTGTACAGTGTACTGTTCCTTTGTCTTAATAAAATATGTGTCTATTTCTCTATTCATATCTTTCTTCTCCGTAACCACTACTTTATGCATGAATATTAAATATAAGCTTGCCCTTAATGATATTCTAGGTAGAAAAATGCCTTAACACAGATTCCTACTAGTTTAAACTTACAAATATTATCAAGCATAACAAGGTTAGTCATCAATAAATTAAACTCTTGGAACTAACCGGGATAACCGCTGAGTGCTGCGCGATGCATACTAGAGCGATGTCCGAGAACGATAAACTCTAGGTCATTCGTTCGAGAGGGTAGCCGAGTATCGAGGGGCTTTGGTTGTGCTTTTGGGTAATACGTTGCGCCGTATCGCATCAACCCCTTTGATACTGGGGATCAGAGGGTAGACCGAGGAATCCGCGCAATCAAGGTATTAACCCATCTGTTAACGCGGAGTTCTCTTCGGATGGATCTCGAGGTTTATGTGCCATAGTTTTTTTTTAAATAGTTGGTTCCTCATCCAGGCAGTTGGTTTCCCCATAGGCTTGCGTCCGAGGACTATGCAATGCCCTGGTTCTGTCCAAAACCTAGTTTTCCTCATCCAGGCAGTTGGTTTCCCCATAGGCTTTAGTCCGAGGACTATGCAATGCCTTGGTTCTGTCCAAAACCTAGTTTTCCTCATCCAGGCAGTTGGTTTCCCCATAGGCTTTAGTCCGAGGACTATGCAATGCCTTGGTTCTGTCCAAAACCTAGTTTTCCTCATCCAAGTAGTTGGTTTCCCCATAGGCTTGAGTCCGTGGACCATGCAATGCCTTGGTTCTGTCCAAAACCTAGTTTTCCTCATCCAGGTAGTTGGTTTTAGGCCCCAGGACTATGCAATGGACCATGCAATGCCTTGGTTCTGTCCAAAACCTAGTTTTCCTCATCCAGGTAGTTGGTTTCCCCATAGGCTTGAGTCCGTGGACCATGCAATGCCTTGGTTCTGTCCAAAACCTAGTTTTCCTCATCCAAGTAGTTGGTTTCCCCATAGGCTTGAGTCCGTGGACCATGCAATGCCTTGGTTCTGTCCAAAACCTAGTTTTCCTCATCCAGGTAGTTGGTTTTCCCATAGGCTTGAGTCCGTGGACCATGCAATGCCTTGGTTCTGTCCAAAACCTAGTTTTCCTCATCCAGGTAGTTGGTTTTCCCATAGGCTTGAGTCCGTGGACCATGCAATGCCTTGGTTCTGTCCAAAACCTAGTTTTCTTTTCGTGTGGGATCTTGGCTTTAGGGGAGTTAGCTCCTCAGCCAAGCCCCTAGAGTTTATCCATACAATTAACGCTACCAAGTGCCTAGTTTGCTCTTTACGGGGGACCTTGGCTTTAAGGGAGTTAGCTCCTCAGCCAAGCCTCTAGTCAAGAAACGTAGCCCCGAGCAGAACTTTATACTAGAACTCTATAACCAACGGTTAGAAATAACGAAGAAACTTTATCGACCCACATCCTATACCTACACACAAGCCTTTCCCACAGACGGCGCCAATTGTAAGGACGCGATTCGTGGCGGACCGTAACAGTGTCGGGTTCGCACGTAGAAAGGCCCCTAACAATATCATTTGTAGAGCGTGGGTTTGGAAGGCTAGGCCTTGGTTGACAGGCGGTGGGTTTTTCGCGGTGTTCGTACAAGTTTAAGTTTTCCTTCACCCCTGGAGTCTTTCTCCTGGAGGTGGGCTGGGAGGCTCTGGTTTTTGGCCCTTTTTCCCAACCCCTTCTTTAGGTTACTTGTTTTTCCTTTTATATTCGCTTGCGTTCATTGTCCTTCGTCCACGTATAGGGTCAACCTTTCCAAGATTGATACTTGTCCCATCAGCCCATATTCAAAGTCGTTGGGGGTGGTTGTAAAAGCCAAAGAATGCGGCTCTGTCAGGTTCAGAGCATTGAATGGCAGTAAGGGCAGCTTTCCCTGGATATTTTAGATCTTTCTTCCTAGTTTCAATCCTATACCGTTTTTACCCTTCTTTCAGGGGGGACTTTGGGTCTGCCGAGGACTGAGCTGTCCTCGGCGGTATCCAAAGGCTATCTTGTCGAGCTTGGGCCATAGCCCTCCTCGGCTTGGGCCTTCGGATTCTCCCCGGGGAGATGGGCCTGGCCCATAAATCATTTGGGCCCCACAAGTGAATTGTTAATTTTTTTTAGTTATCAAAATGAAAGAAAAAATTTTCTTATTGAAAGGGAATCTTGATGTTTTAAGCTTAAATTGAGACATCAAAATGAATATTCAGCTGGGCCGATCCCAGCCAAAACAATGTAAGTCATTGCCAACCAAGAGATCCCAGCCAAAACAATGTTATAACACCTTGTAAGCTTGTACACAAACAAAAATTTGCTTTGTTCTTATTTTTTTCATATGATATGGAGACATACGCCGTTGACCTCTACGTCTGTTTTTTTTTTTTTGATAATCGAAAGGAGGGCGGGGGCAGCCATATATGACTAACCCCTCAGGGCGTGACCTAATAGGGGCACCCCCTGCTAGGGAATGTTGAATTGAGCCATAGTTACTGTGACCGGGGTACCACAGACCTCACCCTAGCACCCCAAGAGAGCTAGCAGGAGAGACACAATACAAGCTAGGAACCCTCCTCCCACACGGTACTCACCACGATTCGAACAAGGGACCTTGTGCTTGCATGCGGGATCTCTCCCAACTGGGCTACCCCTCTTGGGGTAGACCTCTACGTTTGTTAAGTGTTAACATATACTCCATATCTTTTTCTATTGCTATGACAGTTGTATTACATTCAATCATCTTAAAATATACACTTTTTTTTACAACGATAATAGTCAACCTATGCCTCTATTTTGTAATTATTAATTTTTGGCTAAATTGTAAACTATACTCTAAAGTTTGAGAGTGTTTGAATTTTACACCCTAAAATTTTAGAATTTGGATTTTATCTCCTAAAGTTTGAGGGTATTTGAATTTTACACCTTAACATTTCAAATTTTACACTCTAAAATTTGGGGGTGTTTGGATTTTACACCCCTAAATTCTTCAAACACTTCCAAACTTTAAGGAGTAAAATCCAAACACCCCCAAACTTTAGGGAGTAAAATCTAAATTTTGAAATTTCATAGTGTAAATTCCAAACTTTAAGGAGTAAAATCTAAATTCTAAAACTTCAATATGTAAAATCTAAATACTCCTAAATTTTAGGGGTGCAATTTACAGTTTAGCCTTAATTTTTTTATTGTAGTGCTAAAATGTCATATATATATATATATATATATATATATATATATTGTGTAGGCAATATTCCCAAGTCACTTATTCAGCAACAAGACTGAGCGTGAAATATGGAATTTACTGCATATGTTCAGTTTTTAAGTTTTTGACTTTCAAGTGCGACAATCATGTCTCATGGAAGTGCGTGTTCTCCAAGCGCGCCCACATTCTTCCTCTTACATTGGGCTCAAAAGTGTTTCAAAATTCTCTCATGGGCTCTCCAAACCATACTTCCAAAAGTTCACCTAAAAGAGATCCCTTCAAATGAGCTTGAACCGCGTGGGATGAGAATAAGATAGGGTAAGGAAGCTTGAACCACAAGGATGGCAACTTTTTCGTTTTGTGCCAACCAAAGAAAGCAACAGGGGTATGAATGTTCAGCCTTCAGGGGTAAATTTAGTTCAAATTATGACCCCTTTGATAGTCAGCAACACATACAAATTAGCTTTCACAATTCAAAAACAAAAGTGGATTCTAGAAATTTGAATTTAAGTTTAACAGGATTCATGCTGTGGTTGATACGTTAAGATGGAGCTCCTCTCATAACACTAAAAAAATTGGCCCGCAAGGTGCAATCGATTGCTATATAAACCTACTCAGAGTTTCATCTACACATCAGGCATTCAACACAAGTGAAAGCTCGCTAGTCTACCAACTAAAGCTGATTAATAACCCTAAGAACAAATTACGGTTAGATTAATTTTATGCTTAACACAATTGAAAACGAAATATATGTGATAGCAAATAATCAACTGAAACCACAAACTAAAGCATGTGCATACATAATAGAGAAGCAATATAAACACAGTAAAAGAGAAGAGAGTGCAAACACGAGATAACACATGATGTGTTATCGAAGAGAAAAACTAGAGAACTCAACGGAAAAACCTATCTACGGCCCGACAAACTGAAATAATCAACTAGCAAATCAATTAAGAGTACATGAATACACAAAATCCTTCCAAGCCTAAGCTACCCAAAGTACTTGAGCCCTCTAAGCTCCAGCTATCAATTGTCTTTCTAGAGTCTTGTTTTTGCTAGCTTACCATGAAGGAGGAAAAAATGGTGAAAAGGAAAGATGTTATAGAAAACTAAGTTGCTTAGAGAAAAGAAAGAATGAACTACCTCTTCAAGAGACACACTCTTGGAATAATACCTCATAGGTAGAGATTTCCTGGATTCAAATTCAACTAGTTACAGTGAGGGCAACCTTGCTTATTTATAGATATATAGGCAAGTTGCTAATTGGCTAGAAAGTTAGTAACAAGAACCTACCATGTGGCTGCCATGTGATTGGCCAAAGCCTAACAAACATCTCTAACTAACTAATAGGCTATTGCACTTATTACTAACAATCTATTAACTAACTTTCTGTTACAAGTGAAATGATCTACTTATCACACAACAAAAGCACTACTAAACAACTAGTTTTAAAAATGAACTGCATCATCCTAGATCCCACAATTAAGCTCAATTGCATCACCAAGCCTTACATGCTGAATTTGGCAAAGACCCAATGCTTCCCAACTGTCCAAAACACACTTAAGTCACTCATATGGTGTATGGGTAGTGTTTGGGTTTAGCTACTCTCAAGGGTATGAAAATTGGAGAGGGAAGAGATTGAAGAAAACTAAGAGAAATGTGTAATGAATTGTTGGATGATAATCACTAAATTTCTAGTGGATTTCTAGGGTTTTCTCTTTGAAACACTTTGTACAATTTTGTGGGTAATGAGGTTATATATAGTGTGGGTGAAAGAGGACAAGAGTCACAAAAAAAAAAAAAAAAAGGCTGTCAATGTGCCTAGCGACTCAATGACGGGTTGGCCTACCCGCTAGCTAGTCACCAGCCACATGGCATAACAGAATTTTAAATCCCATGTGTTGCATGAGCTACTCACGTGATCATTTGGTAGGTTAAACCAATCACCAAAGCTACTGTTTTGAGCAAATCTTCACCAACTAGACACTAAACCCATTGTGTGGGTTCTTTTTTTTTTTAGCAAACAGGCCCAGATAGAAACAAGGATCCTGGGCCCAATACTTATTGCTTTAAGGGACTGTACTTGGTTTACCGTAGATAATTGGGCTAATTTCGAACCAGGTGGTGCATAGAGCATGAATCCTACAACACATACATGCTAACAAACAAGAAATATATGCATTGAACAACAAGAAACAACAAAGGAACGAAATGGTAAAGAAGGAACACAAAATAAAGCGTTGGGGATCCTTAAAATAATGTAAGGTACTTCATTACTTTCTTGATTGTGTAATACACTATGAGCTCATTAGGACGTGTTACAAGGTTCAAATAAGTTCAAAAATCACATACTTAGATGGCTCTTCAGGCCTTTAAGACTTGCAAAGTATAAATCCATTTAAATTCAAGTGTCCTCTCTAGTGGCTGTTTGAGGATACCGGGCGGTATTTCACTCCCTTTTTCTTTCTTTTTTGAATTCTGACAGAGTTTTCTCAATAATTTTTACTCTAAGGGTCCATTTGGATATAGCTGAAAACTGAAAATACTGTAACAAAATAATTTTTAAATATGTAAATAGTACCGTGGGACCCATTTTTAATAAAAAAGTTGCTAAAAAGTGATATTTGTGGGTCTGTGAACAGTGCATGAGTGCACTGTTCACGTGTTGAAAGTCAACAAAATCAGCTTTAAAAAAAATAATAATAAAAAAAGGGCTGAAACGCTGACTCACTGCGTTTCAGCCCAATCCAAACGTTACCTAATTCACTATTACTAAATGCCTTTCACCGTTGGCTGTTTCCCCTTTTATAGTGTCCTCCTAGGGTTTCCAAGGTACCATTGATTCTCTCTATTTGCTCTTCTGGGTACCAAAACCAATGTTGTGTTAGCAACATGGGTGGCTGGTTCCTTCCTCATTCTTCATTATTTCTTTCTTTTGAGATTTCCTCTTCAAAAGACCCTAGATGACCTTCCCATTCTGGGGTTTCCTAAAGGGTTGACCTTTGGTCTTTCTTCTTTCAAGGCTTCTAGATTCCACCTTTTCAGACCCAACTTTTGGCAGCTTTTCCCTTTGTCATTTTTCCTAAGTGAGCTGATTCTTTCCTACCAGGTTGAAAGTTTTCCAACCACCTTCCTTCATAGTTCTTCTTTCTGGGTTCCTCGAGGTACCAACTCTTTATTCATAAATTGTTGGTTCCCAAGCCTTTTGATCTATTTTCTGCATCAATGGGTGGTTGATATGGACATATATGTCCTTGTTTCTTATGTTTCTTCGGATGCCCTTTTGAACTGTTTTAATCCTAGCCTGGCTTTACTGCATGTCCTGGGAATCCTAGGCACCTGGGAATCCCCAGGTATCCTGGCCCAGTGATTTTCTGACTTTTTGAGAGCTAGCTAGGCCTTTTCTTTCCCTTTGTTTCATGGGGTCCAAAACCTACTTATTCATGGATTTGGGTTCCTCCTTATGGACCCTTAATGGGTTTGGACCTCTCCTCCCTTTTCTTTATTGGAAGCCCACATGCTTTGCTCTCTTAAGTCTCAATCCTTTGGGTTGCTTTGGACCTGGTACAACATTGTGATTTTTAGGACCTCAACACCCATATACAATAAACCCCACAAAAATACAGGTATTTTTTTGAAAGAATTACATTCAAATTGGTTCAGAATTAAAGTCAACAAAACTAACCTAGAAAATCACAACTTAACAATAAGAACACAAGTAGAAACTAGAGAGAACAAGAGATGGTAAAAGAATGAAGAACTTGTTCTTAACGGCATCATTTTTCCTATTAGTCCTCCTATTAACAAACTATGAATATTGAAGCTCAACAATGTTGTCCAAGTGGCAGAATTAGGGGAAAGAAGCCCCCTCCTAACCAATGCAACTCAAATTGTTGTGTTGATGGCAAGATATACACAACTTGCACTTGTTCACCACCGGCGTCTTGTCACACTAAGGCATATCTCACCCTCAACAACTTTGAGAATAATGTAGATGGCAGTGGCCCATCAGAATGTGACAATCGATACCACTCTGCTGATACACTCGCTGTGGCATTATTAACCGAATGGTTCAACAAAAAGAGTTGGTGCCTTAACAACATCACCATTAGTGCTAATGGGCGGAGCATGGTGGCTATGGTTGTAAATGAGTGTGACTTAACTATGAGATGTGACTCAAACCATGATAGAATGTACTAATATTGTTTTTATTGGTGGAATGTACTTCTTAATATATATATATATATATATAGAAGATAGAAATTCTATTCTAGTTTGATCTAAGTGTATATGTGTGTAAATTTTCCTTTCAGAGACTTGAATTTTGACCCTTACCCCCCCCCACCACACAAGAACTTAGTAATTGTGAAATGACCAACACACCAAGGGTGTGCAGTGACAGTGTGTTAAGGACATATTTATGTAATTGGCTAATTCTATGACAAAATGCACTTTACTTATAATTAGGTAGATCTAGGATGGATTTAGTACTTCAAGAAACAAGTATTCAAGTTAAGTATTGAAGTCATGCAAGTCTGACCAAGAAACAAGTGAAGGAAGTGCTATTCATTAAAGCTCGACAAAATCCTTTCTAGCGAGATTTAATATTTGAATGTTCAAATAGTGTGTAAAATACTTATGAACGTTTAAACCCCCAAATTACAAATTACCAATTCAAACTTATTATCAAATAATGTATGTGCGGAATATGAAAATAAGCTAAAATTGAATTGATAAAAAAATCTAAACCAAATAAAATCACAACCACAGTAGAAATTAAATGGTAAAGATTAAGGAAAGTGAGATGCAAACATAAAAACAACACAGCGATGTGTTATCGAAAAGGAAACCGTAGTCCTCGATGTAAAACCTCTCCGCCGCCATCCAAGCGGTCAATAATCCATTAGAGAATAAAGTTGGAATACATGAACAGTAAAAGACCCTCCAAGCCTAATCTACCTAGTGTACCTAAGCCCTCCAAGCTTCTTGCTCCAACGAGATTACGCCGAATCTTTGTCTTCTCTAGCTTACCGGATTCCGCTATAGCCTATAGCATCAACCAATATCAAGTAGTTCCTTCCTAACTACTTCTCAAGCACCAAATAGTCTCCTCACAGATATGGGTATGGTGAGAAAAGGTTTTGGCTAATGTATCTCTCAAGGATGTAACAATGGAGAGGGTGAAAGTAGTGGAATTTGGAGAATCAAATAATGAAAATTGTGGATGAGTCAATCTTGTTTTTCTCTAGGGTTTCTCTCTCAAAATTCTCTTTAGAAACTCTCTACATTTCGTGGGTATAAAGGTTTATATATAGTAGGGTGTGTATGGAATGCGAAGAGTCAGTTTTGTAACAAACAGAGTGTTCTAGTGACTTGATTGAGTTGTGAGTCCAAGTCGTGAACTAACTGCCTGGCCAGACTGGAAGATTTGTCCTGTAGTGCAACAGCTGGCGTAACCCTTCAGCTCCTCTGCATGCTTCATACGTGTGCCAACTTTGGCGACTTGCCAATCGCGAGCCAGTCGCGAGATCTAGTCATAAGGCCCTGCTTGAATGCACACCCTTGAGTTTTTCTTCACACTTTCTCACACACTACCCTTACATGATTCCCATCTAAATACAGGTTTTCTAAATGCTGAATTACAAGCAAATTGGAATGGAATAAAGCCAAAAAAATGGTTGATTAAATTCAACCTTACAATATTAAAGCTCGACAGAAGCTGTATTTGTCGAGAATTACGAAATTATACTTTTCAGATCTGATTACACGCATATTCCTATGTATTTGTGTAAAGTTTCTTTTCTCACAACCCTAGACATATATAAGTATTATTTTAAGGGCCGTCACAAGTAGGTGTAAGGACAATACATGCATTGTGTAACCAAGAGCAGAAATTCCTCTAGTTCATCATTCTCTCTGAAGAAGCTATTGCATCTTTACGCCAAGGGTTTTGTGACCAAAGAGCTTCTTGATCTTCATTATTAATGAACTGAAAAACTTTGCAGTTAACAATCTTCTTCAAGTTGGTAGAGTTAGTTACGTACTGGGATCCTTGCATCATTGGTTAGTCACGTATTGGGATTCGTGCATTAAACGGAGATATTGCCGCTACAATACAAGTCCAATTGGGTATTGGGGTAAGGGTTCAACTACAAGTTGGTATTTCGGGATAGGCTAAATGGTTTGGTATGATTTTTTATACTTGTAACTGCTTGTGATTGATAATAGTGAATTCCTAGGAATGATGACTTAATTCACCAGGTGGGGTTTTGCCTTGGTGCTTTTCTCCATTCGTAAACAAATCACCCATGTCAAATTTATTTTCCGCTGTATTTGGTTATTTGTTTGTGCCACCACGCTATTGCATGTAATTGAACCTAATTAATTAACCTGGGTAATTAATTAATTTGTAAGTGGTCAATACATTTTTGCCTTATCACAATGGAATGTACTTTTTTCTTTTTTGTTTTTTCTTTTTTCAGAGTGGAATCTACTTTTAATTATCTAGTATGTAGTTCCTATTAAATATAGTTTTTTAATTTCAAGGTAATAACAATAAACCCACATGTGACTAGGCCGATTTTAATAATGCATATTTGTGGTTTGGACTTTATTACTTTACCCAATTAAGGTTACCACTGTAACTCACCTCTCTCCCTCTTCGTTAGAAAAACACTTTTAAGTTATAAAAAATAATATAAAATGAATCAAAGTGCCTATCAAGAAAACTTTGTCTCACTATTTAAAAATTGAAGATCCTGGCCCCAAAATCGTTGGGTTTTTTTTGGCATTTAACATTATTTTTGGAACATTTTAGTCAGTTTTCAAGTTTGCAAAACTATTTAACAAACTAGCATCTCGAAACTCTGAAACTTGAGTCTTAGACTCGGGTTGAAGTTGCTGGTAATCTGATGTGGAATAAAAAATCCTTATGGAACTTTAGTCTCTAGATCTTTGCTCTAGTTCTTGCCATTCTTCAGATCCTTCTTCTTCTTCTCAAATCCATCTTTTTCTTCCATTCTCTAGATCATTCTCCTTTTCCTTCTCCTTCCTGTTCCCAGATCCTTCTTCTTCTTCTTCTTCTTCTAAGACTCGACTTCCACGTGTATAAAATATCCCGTCAGCCTCTACTAGAGCATTAAAATTAAGTGTACGAGAAACTCGAGTCTATAAAACTTGAGATGCTAGTTTACTAAAATGTTTCAAAAACATGGCAACTAACAAAATAGTTGCAAAAATCACACTAAATTGCACCCAAAAAAAAAAAAAAAAAACACTCCAAATTCATTTGATTGAAGTGAAGACTCGACTTCCACGTGTATAAAATATCCCCGTCAGCCTCTACTAGAGCATTAAAATTAAGTGTATGAGAAACTCGAGTCTATAAAACTTGAGATGCTAGTTTACTAAAATGTTTCAAAAACATGCCAACTAACAAAATAGTTACAAAAATCACACTAAATTGCACCCAAAAAAAAAAAACACTCCAAATTCATTTGATTGAAGTGGTAACGGGTTTCATCAACATAAGATTTTGGGACCGTAGTTGCTTACGAGCAAGAAAGACCCCATTTCTATTGCTAACGTGAAATCAAGGTATGTTCTTAACCTGGGGTTTGTAATTTTACAGAAATTGACGAATATAACATATGAAATTTGTAGACCTTGTCTCATTACCGAATTCCAAAGAAGCCATTCGTTGGGCCACTGAATTTAGAGCCTTGTAGTTGCAAAGATGGAGTTACAAAAATGCAAGTTTGGAAGTGGGTTTGTTTCGGATGGGCCATCTGTTTGGCAGGAGCTGAAATTGGAACCTAGTAGTTGTAAAGATGGAATTAAAGTAAATTATGGGTCTTACTCCAATGGTGAGGTTAATTTTGATTATAGTTCACATTCAAATGGCAAGCTTGGAAGTGATTTGTGTTGGATGTATCATACGTACAGATTTGTTCGCTCTATTCTCTGCATTGTTACTTCTTTTGGGTTCTTGTGGCTACATTGGGAACATATGCAGGTGGGAGATGCTAAAAAGGACCATGGTCGTTGGAGAGACCTGAAGACATGGCTAGTATGGATACCCAAGGCTAAGGACTGTGTCCAAGGTAGAGAAGAAATAGGAGCCGCGTTTTTGGGGTCTTAAGCTGCGTTTTTCAAACGCAGCTTTAGACTAGTTTTTTTGTAGTGTGAAATTTATTTCAGTGGCAAAATTTCAGTATTTTTGTGAGGAAGGGTAGGATGCTTTATTGTTTTTTTTTTTTTTTAAATAAATTTAGCCTTCAATTTTCTGGGTACTTTATTGACTATGGATCTTGAAGTTCACAATGGTTGAGATAGAAAGTGTAAATACAAGATTGAAGTTTTAAGATATTGAATAAATTTTTTCTCCCAATAGCACTTTTTAATTTTATTTTCTCTATTTTTTATGTTTTTTTTTTATGTTTTTAATGGTGAAAAGGGAGGAGAGAGGCGTAAAAATATATATATATATATATATTTATATATATAAATATATATCTATACACACACATAAAACATATATTTACTCTGTTTTTAACAAATGGAATTACGGAGACCTAATAGAGACGGCCTTAGGTGAGTAAAATGATAAAATCCAAATCACAAATATGTATCATTAAAATAGATCTAGCCACAAGTAGGTTTACTATAATTTCTCCATTAATGTCCTAATCATGGATTTCTAGTCTTCTACTGGTTGCTACTTTCTAGTTGCCAATTGCCATTGCTTACTAATTTGTGGTGACCATATTCCTACCGAAATAAATTTGTTGAGTACAACGATTCATCAATGAGTTATTACTAAAAAACAAAAAAGTGAAACACTTCCCTCATTCATACTCTGAAGGTATGGATTAAATGCATATTCAAGTTGTAACTGTTCAAGTTCCAAGTTTTGCTCTTAGCATAATATTGATTCGCCAGTTCCTTTCCTCTTAATTTGTGCAATAAAGATTGGTTTTAAATGGAAAATCATTAAATCAATTTGGCTGGTCTTCAAGTCAGTTTACTATTTGCTGCAATTTCATTGCACCAAGTGTCTAGCAAATTCTCGAGGATAATACAGTTGTTCTGACTTTAAACAGTCATATCTCATTTATTTCAAATCTTAATTGAATTAAATTTGTGTCCATTTTGAAGCTTAATTTTTTATGATGTTAAAAATACGAGCAAATAAGTATCAAATTATCATTTTTGAACAAATAAAAACCTTGTTTTTGAACAACTTCGAGTCCAAATTCAACTATAACACAATTCAATTTATACAACCCTCAACTTGGCTAAATTACAACCCTTACAGAACTTTGTTTTAAGATACGCAGGAGAAGAGAAAAAGAAACAATAAATACTTTGAAATACTCACTTTTATTTATTTATTACCATTTGAAAAGAACATTTTTTTTGAAGCTGAAAAGAACATTTGATATACATTACTTTAGTACATCTAATACTTTGAAATACATTGGAAAAGGAAAAAAGAAACACCTCATGACACAATTACGCGCAAACCTAAGAAAACCTCCACCCTTGCATGGTACTATATTTTAAGAGTATTGTTGCGACACAATCTTTTTCACAATTTATTTTTATAGTTTTTTCAAGTGTTAAAGTAGTGAAAAAAAATTTTGTGTTACTGCTGACAGAGATTTGAAATACGGTGGAATCTAAGCATCAGACCAGGTTATTTCTAATTTTCCCCAATCATCACTTTCTTCTGGCACTCCCAAAGCCTCCCAAACAGCTTTAGAAGCATCAACAGTATTGTTAGCACATGGAGGCTGGTAAGCATGCTCAGCATCACACCCCATAGTGGAGTCACACTCATCAACGACCATGGCTTGAACACTCTTTCCATTTCCATATATGGTAATACTGTTTGAGCATCTCTGCTTATTGTTGAACCAACCTGTCGACAGTGCCACCACAGGTGTGTCATCTGAGTGGAACTGAGTGTCACACTCCGATTCAGCACCACCATCGCCACCTTCCTGAAAGCTGTTGAAGGTTAGTGTAGCCGGTGTACTGCTTGACACCGGTGGTGAACATGTGTAAGTATCGTAAGACATGCCTTCCTCGCAGCACTTAGAGTCGTTCTCTGTGTTACATTGTCCTGCAGGAGGGTCTTTCCCTGTCAAAGTGCCACTGTTGCAAGTCTGAGCTTCAAGTCTTCAACGCATGACCACTTTGTAACGAGAAGAAGAAAGAGCAAGAGCACAAAGACTACGCTAAAACAGATTTGGTTCTTCATCTTGCTTTGTTGATGTTTTAGCTTTAAGAAATTAAACTGGCAGTGGGCCATATTTATAGAGATTGTGATTGACTACTTCTCAAAGTATCACGCGTTTGGTTGGAAATGTAAAAAAATTTATGTGAAGTAAAAATACTTTTCGCAATTAATTAGTTTTACGCTGAAAAGTCAGAAAAGGATTCTTGTAAGTTTGCGAGATAAGCAGGGGCCCAAAAATAAATTTTTATTTTTTTTGGTTTTGACCTCTTAAAATAAAAATTTGTAGATTTTTTTAAGCTCAGTTGAAAAAAGTTTGGATATGATCCTCTTAACAATATTTTGTTCTTTAAAGAAAAAAAAAAAACTCAATAACAAACCAATTTGATATAAAATTTGGAAAAAAATTAATAAGTCCAACAACAAAAATAAATATTTGTTAATCTTAAATCTCAAAAAAAAAAAAAAACCATTTAGATCTTAATAAATTTGAAATAAATCAATCAAATGGAAGATCAATTGATAAATGATTGTTTGAATGTGTATATTGAAAGAGATATAACTCGTACAATTTCAAAATATGAAAAATCATAAAAAGCAATTATAAAACTTTATATATTTTAGTTTTATTTTTTGTTGTTTTTGTGATACTGATATATTCAAGTTCCCTTTTATTTCAAATTTTGTATAATTTATATTTCTTATTAATCTCTCTGAAAAATAATCATGGAACCACAGCTAGAGATAAGAAAAGCCTATAGCGTTAGGGTCAAGGTGGAATAAATATAATAATACATGAATAAAACTTTTTACACACAAGCGTGTTAATAAACACTTCTACTTGGTGTGCATGGTGCCCATTTTTGCCAAAGTAACGCGGTTTCAAACACACGTTAGGAAATAAGTTATACCAAATGGACATCCGAGAATTGAATCTTCAAACTCAAACCTTCGTCTAGAGAAAAATAAAATAGACCAATGTGTCTAACATAAAACAAAAGGCCACCCACCCAAAGAACATAGTTTTCAGAACCGGATTGAACCGAGAGGTCGAACCGTGAAAACCGGGAACCGAGATGAAAATCGGTTTTTTAAGCCTAAAGAACCGGATTTTTTGTTAATTCCGTGAACCGCTAAAACCGAGGTTGGACCGCACGAACCGGTGAGAACCGTGCGGTCCAACCCCTTAGCAATTTTTTTTTTTTTTACAATTTTATTCTACTTAATTAAATTATCCATCTCTTATAAGGAATAAAAAAATTTATAATTAAAATCCTTCAAAGATATTCAAATTTACTTAAAAAATTAATCATAAATTTTAATGTTTTCATGGTTATTATTTTATTTTATTAACTTTCTTATTTAATTATTAAATATATGCTTGAAAATCATTAAATTTCCTTCACATATATAGATATATTGTCAATTTTGCTAGTTTTATAAATTTAATATCTATATTTAGGCTTTAATTAATTATTAAATTAATTATGATGTCATCACGGTTCGACCCCGGTTCAACCTCGGTTCGACCTCAAAAACCTTAAACCTCTCCCTTTTACGGTCAATGAACGGTTCGGGTCTGAAAATCTTGTCAAAGAAGCCAATCATACAAAACCCACCCCCAATCTTACTCCTGCTAATTTTTTGTCATCACTTCTAAAATTCCTAGTTTTTCTTTCCTTAGCCAAGACCAGTATGTTTATTTCCACTAACATTCGAAAATCAAGCCACGATTCCCCATTTCATTAAGGGCATTGATTCTTCCACTCTTTATTATACATTGTCTATATATTGTCCATACACATTACTCATTTCACATTTTAAATGTGGACATTTCATACAAAATTATAAACATTGCATGTATATGTACATTTTTTAAGTTAAGAGTTTTCAAAATTATATTCAATTTCCTCCCAGTAATTAAGAGAACAAAAAATGGAAATAATATACTATAACACCTATGCCCCCCTCATGAAAAATGAGAGAGAGAGGGAGATTGGGTTTTCCGTTGTTGACTTTAAATGACTAAGAGGGCGTTTGGGTTGGACGTTTTCTTGCTGATGCGCGTTTGCGTTTTTCGCGTGGGACCCACGCTACAGTAACACAGCAAACACCTCCCTTTTTTTTTCTTTTTTTTTTTTTTGTTTTCTCGCGTTTCAAGAGTGATCAGTTACTGTGCAGCTGTATATGTGGACTTTTCCAGTGTGAACAGTGCATTTGTGCACTGTTCACGAACCCACAAATTCCACTTTTCACAATTTTTTTATTAAAAATAGGTCCCACGGTACTATTCACATATTTAAAAAATATTTCGCTACAATGTTTTCAGTTTCAGTTTTCAGTTTTAGCAAAAATAAGCTCAATTCAAACGGACCCTTAGAAAGGCACTAAAAAGTAAAAACGTGATGTTTCAATGGAAAAAAATCAGGTAAATTTACTAAAATGATCCACAAAAGCAACGTAGAAAATGTGCCATTGAATAATGACATGTTATTTTAAGGTTTTTGTTAATGGAGTAATAACATGATATAATCTGGACTCTTTCTTTTAAATTGAAGGGTCAAGTTAGAGGATCTTGATCCAAAAATATCATCAAGTTAATTATGACTAGTTAAGATTTTAATTACTCAAAAATGGAGTTATGCTAAACCCTAAAGAATCTTAATTTAAATTTCTCTAGAAAAAAGATAGTGCAAACAAGGTTGCATAAATTTAGGGAAAAGTTAACAGATGCGCTAAGTACATTGGTTTAAGAAATATTTATAGAAATTTTTTATGAGAAAATAAAAAAACAACTGTTTTTTATTTTTTTTACAACTTGTTATGTTTCCCATAAAAGTATAATCAAAATTTTTCTAAAATAGTTTATTAACAAGTGCCCTAAGGACATCCTTTAACAAGACTTTAAAATTTATTGAAGTTATAGTTACATTATTTTTAGAACACCAAATACAAACCTTCACTCTAGTATTTTATACTTAACTAGTCGCTAACCCGTGCGATGCACGAGATAGTTAAACAAAATTTATACACATTCACTTTTATTGGTACAATCATTTGAAAATAATTCTAACTAATACCCAAATGTAAGAGACACATTGACTTATTATTTAAAGTAGTCTTCTGAAGAATTTACACATATTGTGCAACTGAGCCTTAATTTCTCATCAATAATAAAAACATGGAAATTCAAAACATGGAAATAAAATAAAAATTACAACAATTAATTCCATTATCTTTCATGCTATACTTTGTAATTGTATGGAATTAAGTCAACTCAATTTAAGTAGTTGTAATAAAATTGGCTTCTACTATTCTCTATTCTATAGAGATATGAACATATTGGATTTCTCAAACAATTACCGGTATTGCAATAAAATGATTTATTATTGAAAATAAGAAATAAAGAAAATCTGTCTATAGCTTAAGAAACACAATATACTAAAATTAAAGAGAGAAAATTTTCGGAGGACAAAATATTATAGATAATTTTAGAAACAGATTATACACTTAAAAAACACACAAAATCAATTCAAAAATCATAAATATGAGACAAAGTAATTACTTTCCGCTGCCAATGAAATCGTCTTTTGTATTGCTGTTCCAAACTGCAATACTTATCTCTCTAAGGTCTTCAATTAACGAAAACACAAACTTCTTTTGGAATACTGGAGTATTATGACCATCTATACACACACACACACAAAAAAACAAAATCAGCATAACTTACTATAACTCTATAGAAGCCTCAAAAATATAAAGAGAAATTAAAGGGGTTGAATTTGATATTTACGTTTGGAGAGAGAGAGAGTTTGCAGAAACTGTGACTTTATATTTCTTAACTTGAGAGAGGGGTAAGGTTGCTAGGGTTTTGAAGTGTTATAATGTTTTTTTTTTTTTAATATTGTGTTTTAAATATTGTGCTGACGTGGAAAATTGTGGTGTCAGCAGAGGCTTCGGTTTTATATATATATATAGATGAGCAACATAATCCTTTTCACTATTAATTTATTTCATGTTTTATAATACATCACATAACCAGAGTACAATTACAAAATAATCTAACATTCGTGTGTGTTTTAATAAGTATTATTGTTTACTCAAAAAAAAAAAAATAGAGATGTTTATCCCACATTATTGGTTGTGTGTGTCTAGTGTTTGCTGTTTATAATCTCAATTTACAACTACCAAAGTTAGGCTCTTTTGTAGTTGTACTCTAGTTATGTAATGTATTATAAATCCGGTTTAAAACACTAATATTATTATTTTTGTGTGTGTTCTAATAAGTATTACTGTTTACTTAAAAAAAAAAATGTTTATCCCGCATTAGTTGTGTGTGTCTAGTGTTCGCTGTTTATAACCCCAGTCTATAACTTCAAAGATTAGACCTTTTTGTAATTGTACTCTTGTTATGTAATGAATTATAAACCCGGTTTAAAATACTAGTATTACTATTTTTTTGTGTATTCTTTTAAGTATTACTGTTTACTCAAAAAAATTTGATGTTTATCCCACATTGGTTATGTAACTCCAGTCTACAACTACAAAGGTTAGGCCCTTTTATAGTTGTATTCTGATTATTTAATGTATTATAAACTTGGTTTAAAACACTAATATTACTATTTTCGTGTGTATTCCCCAATCTACAACTACAAAAATTATGCATGTAATTGTACTTTGATTATGTAATGTATTATAAATCCGGTTTAAAACATTAGTATTACTATTTTCATGTGTATTTTAATAAGTATTACTATTTACTAAAAAAAAAAAATTCATGTTTTTTATTTTTTATTTTTTTGATAAGTAAGGTAATATATATTATTAAGAAATGGGAGACTTATGCCCCAAAGAGGGCAAAGACAACCAAGAGAACCGGCCCATCAACATCCTTACCCAAAAAAAAAAAAAAACCCACTGAGAGATGGGAGATGGGTTCCCCAAGCTGAGAAAAAGGAAGCCCAACAGGCCAACAGATGAGTAATCTCATTAGACAATCTATAACAAAAACTGAATTTAACAATTGAGAAACAGGGGAGGAGGCTGCGAAAGTCAGATAGTGTGGGAGAAATTTCCCATGGAGGATCAGAATTTGAGCAAACAAAAGAATCTGACCACTTTAGCATCACCCTCCAAAATAACAAATTTGTTTGTTTAGTTGTAAATGGTACAACATTATTTTCACATAACATCATTATTGACATAACTTTTATTTTACACTAATTAATGCGGTAATAAAAATTTTTGTATGATTGCCCTTATATTGAGCATCAGACCAGGATATATCTAGTCTCCCCATTGACTTCTTGGCACTCCCAAGGCCCTCCAAACAGCTCTAGAGGCATCAACAATATTGTTAGGACATGGAAGCTGGTAATCATGCTCAGCATCAACCCCACAGTGGAGTCACACTCATCAACCACCTTGGCCTGAACACTCTTTCCATTACCATAGATGTTAATATAGTTTAAACATCTCTTGTTATTGTTGAGCTTGAACCATCCTGTTGAAAGTGCCACCGTAGGTGTGTCATTTGATTGGTACTGATTATCACACTCTGATGGTCCACCACCATCCCCACCTTTCTCAAACTGTTGAGAGTTAGCTTAGTCCTTGTACGACTAGACAGTGGCGGTGAACAATTGTAAGTAAGTGTAAAGCAAGCCTTCCACGCAGCACTAAGCGACGTTTTCCGTGTTACATTGCCCTTGAGGAGGTTTTCTCCCCCTAAGCCTTCCACTGTTCCTGCAACTCTGAGCTTCAACGCTTGACCAATTTGTAGCGAGAAGAAGAAATAGTAAGAAAACAAAGACGGCCAAAATGGGCATATACCACTATTTAGCAATATATACGGTTTGCAAAATATTTAACAATTTACCATCTTTTTAAAACTCAAGTGAGTTTGTCGTGTAATTCAAATTCCAAAAACTCAAGGGTACGTTTGGTACACTGAATGGGGATAACAACAAAAATTGTAATCTTTATTACTAGGAATAAAATATGTTGTAATGTAATAACTAAACCTATTCATTAGTTTGGTTGTGAGTTATAACATTAAAATGAAATTTAACATTTATTTTAGGAAATTTATTATTCATACAATTATATCTCCTTAAAAATTGTTATTTTTAAATTTAAGAGAGATATGTGTTATTTTTTATGATTTTTTATTTTTATAATTGTTAGATGTATATGGAAAGTTTGTTTATTTAGAAATATATTAAGTTTTGAAATTATTGCACTTATTAAGGAATAGCTAATACAACCTTTTAAAGAGGAATAATTATTCCTCATTTTGAAGAATGACTATTCATAAGGAATGATTATTCCTTGTAATAAAAATATAACCAAACTAAAGAATAACTAAATCATAGGAATAATTATTACATTACAGCGCCTATTACAGTCTACCAAACATGCCCCAAGTTCTTTTAAAAAATAGCGTTTAAGTTTGCCGTTCTATTTTCTATAGTACTCGAGTTCTTGGAACTCAAGTTACATAAAAAAATAGTGGTTATTTTTCATGGAACTCAAGTTTGTGAAATTCGAGTTTCACAAACTCAAGTTTTAAAAAAGTGATAAATCTTTAATTATTTTGCAAACAATGATAGATCCATACATATTTTGCCAAAAGAGTAGTATTACCCATTTTGGCCAAACAAAGACTAAAGTTAAAACCAATTTAATTCTTCATCTTGCTTAATTTGGTAATGTTTCAGAGTGAAGAAATTTATTGACAATGGGCTATATATAGAGATTTTAATTTTTAACTAGTTGAAATATTTTTGCTTTTTGTTGATGGATAGGAGATTCTTTTTAAAGACTAATACCGATAGTAAGCCAAAACCTACGCTTCAAATTTAATACAAAAAAAATATACTTTTCTAAATTAATTTTCAAGCCGGAAAAGTTGACCAATGGTCTTCTTTAAAGACAAAGGTGGCCTGACTTACAAACATGTAGCAGATAAGAATAGTCAAGCCTATGACCTTTATAGTTTACAGAGCCAATTGATACATCGACTTGCTGTAGTGGAAGATATCCAGAGCTTCAAGTCTTCGTCAAGCAACATATATTTTCCCACAAAAATACTACCACCTCAAACAAATTAGTAACAAAAGTTAGTCACACGACAATTTTCACCGTCTTTTTTCATAATGATGATTGATACGGTAAATTGTAATTAGAATAATAGTCCTTTTACATCAACCTACTATTAAAATTATTTTATTGACACTAATCATTTGGGTGGTATAAGCTAGTTTTTTGCTTATCTTAGAGCATTCTTATTAAGAAGGGTAAATGCTATAAATGTTAAAATTTAACATACAAAATGTTATAAATACTAAAAAGCATACTCCATCAATACTCTCAAATCTTATTTATTTTGCAATTTGGCTAGAGTAGACTGCTATGTCTAGTAGCCCACTGTAGCAAGATTGTAAAAAAAAAAAAATTTGTTTAATGGTAGTTATTTGAAAACATAAAAAGAAATAATAAAGAAAACATAAAGAAATAATAAAAAAGAATATTTAAATGAAGTGGTAAAATATTAGAATTTTTTATGTTTGGTGGATTGTAAAGTGGTATGTTAAAATTGATAAAGTAGGAATTTGAAATGATAAATGCTAAAATATTTAGCATTCTTGATAAGAATGCTCTTATCTACGGTTTTAAGATCACTGTTGAGGGCTATTTGTGGAAGTCCAAACAAGAAGAAATCCCAATAACGAGAGCAACAAAGAACTGCCAAATATGTTGACCAATGGTCTTCTTTAAAGACAAAGGTGGCGGCCTGACTTACAAACATGTTGCAGATAAGACAAGTCAAGCCTATGGCCTTTATAGTTTATAGAGCCAATTGATACATCGACTTGCTGTAGTGGAAGATATCCAGAGCTTCAAGTCTTCGTCAAGCAACAGATATTTTCCCATAAAAATACTACCACCTCAAACAAATTAGTAACAAAAGTTAGTCACACGACAATTTTCACCGTCTTTTTTCATAATGATGATTGATACGGTAAATTGTAATTAGAATAATAGTCCTTTTACATCAACCTACTATTAAAATTATTTTATTGACACTAATCATTTGGGTGGTATAAGCTAGTTTTTTGCTTATCTTAGAGCATTTTTATTAAGAAGGGTAAATGCTATAAATGCTAAAATTTAACATACAAAATGTTATAAATACTAAAAAGCATACTCCATCAATACTCTCAAATCTTATTTATTTTACAATTTGGTTACAGTAGACTGCTATGTCTAGCAGCCCACTGTAGCAAGATTGTAAAAAAAAAATATTTGTTTAATGGTAGTTATTTGAAAACATAAAAAGAAATAATAAAAAAAGAATATTTAAATGAAGTGGTAAAATAATAGAATTTTTTATGTTTGGTGGATTGTAAAGTGGTATGTTAAAATTGATAAAGTAGGAATTTGAAATGATAAATGCTAAAATATTTTACATTCTTGATAAGAATACTCTTATCTACGGTTTTAAGATCACTGTTGAGGGTCATTTGTGGAAGTCCAAGCAAGAAGAAAGCCTAATAACGAGGGCAACAAAGAACTGACAAAATATGCTATGCAATGGTCTTCTTTAAAGACAAAGGTGGTGGCCTGACTTACAAACATGTTGCAGATAAGACAAGTCAAGCCTGTGGCCTTTATAGTTTATAGAGCCAATTGATACATCGACTTGCTGTAGTGGAAGATATCCAGAGCTTCAAGTCTTCGTCAAGCAACAGATATTTTCCCATAAAAATACTACCACCTCAAACAAATTAGTAACAAAAGTTAGTCACACGACAATTTTCACCGTCTTTTTTCATAATGATGATTGATACGGTAAATTGTAATTAGAATAATAGTCCTTTTACATCAACCTACTATTAAAATTATTTTATTGACACTAATCATTTGGGTGGTATAAGCTAGTTTTTTGCTTATCTTAGAGCATTTTTATTAAGAAGGGTAAATGCTATAAATGCTAAAATTTAACATACAAAATGTTATAAATACTAAAAAGCATACTCCATCAATACTCTCAAATCTTATTTATTTTACAATTTGGTTACAGTAGACTGCTATGTCTAGCAGCCCACTGTAGCAAGATTGTAAAAAAAAAATATTTGTTTAATGGTAGTTATTTGAAAACATAAAAAGAAATAATAAAAAAAGAATATTTAAATGAAGTGGTAAAATAATAGAATTTTTTATGTTTGGTGGATTGTAAAGTGGTATGTTAAAATTGATAAAGTAGGAATTTGAAATGATAAATGCTAAAATATTTTACATTCTTGATAAGAATACTCTTATCTACGGTTTTAAGATCATTGTTGAGGGTCATTTGTGGAAGTCCAAGCAAGAAGAAAGCCTAATAACGAGGGCAACAAAGAACTGACAAAATATGCTATGCAATGGTCTTCTTTAAAGACAAAGGTGGTGGCCTGACTTACAAACATGTTGCAGATAAGACAAGTCAAGCCTGTGGCCTTTATAGTTTATAGAGCCAATTGATACATCGACTTGCTGTAGTGGAAGATATCCAGAGCTTCAAGTCTTCGTCAAGCAACAGATATTTTCCCATAAAAATACTACCACCTCAAACAAATTAGTAACAAAAGTTAGTCACACGACAATTTTCACCGTCTTTTTTCATAATGATGATTGATACGGTAAATTGTAATTAGAATAATAGTCCTTTTACATCAACCTACTATTAAAATTATTTTATTGACACTAATCATTTGGGTGGTATAAGCTAGTTTTTTGCTTATCTTAGAGCATTCTTATTAAGAAGGGTAAATGCTATAAATGCTAAAATTTAACATACAAAATATTATAAATACTAAAAAGGATACTCCATTAATACTCTCAAATCTTATTTATTTTGCAATTTGGCTACAGTAGACTGCTATGTCTAGCAGCCCACTGTAGCAAGATTGTAAAAAAAAAATATTTGTTTAATGGTAGTTATTTGAAAACATAAAAAGAAATAACAAAGAAAACATAAAGAAAGAATAAAAAAAGAATATTTAAATGAAGTGGTAAAATAATAGAATTTTTTATGTTTGGTGGATTGTAAAGTGGTATGTTAAAATTGATAAAGTAGGAATTTGAAATGATAAATGCTAAAATATTTAGCATTCTTGATAAGAATGCTCTTATCTACGGTTTTAAGATCATTGTTGAGGGCCATTTATGGAAGCACAGGCAGGAAGAAAGCCCAATAATGAGGGCAACAAAGAACTGACAAAATAGATAGCAAAAACACATTAGGCCCAAGCGGTAGGAATAATGGATCACAGGCCCAACAAATAAATAAATGGGTCTTGAAGAGGCAAGCGGGCTCAAAGAAGTCAGGAAAGAAAGAAATAGCATCCCATGGGCAGTGTATGAGGTAGAAAAGTGAGAAAGGGTCGTCGCAGGCCCAAGGCAATGCAAACTAAGAGAGTAAGAGATTTATGGCAGGCCCATGAACTCCAAAGATGAGAATAAGGTTATTGGGCCGAGGAAGCCCAATGAAGTTAGTAAAAAGCCCATGGGAGTGTGGAATTAGCAAACAGGCCGAGGAATCCCAAAAAAAGCAATCGGGCCGTGGATGCCCAAAGGAAAACCCAAAGGGACATAGGAGCCCATGAGTAAAAGCAAAACAGTGCCCATGACAGGCCACTGAGAAAAGGGATAAACGGCTAGCCCAAAAAAGAGGTACAGCAAGATTAAGTTATTACGGCAAGAATAACAGTTCAACGTTGTAGGAAATAAAGAAAATCAAGAGTGGGTCAAAGAAACGTAAGGCCCATCATCATACAAAGTCCAGCTCCTGAATGGAGCGAGAAACTAAAGAAAAGCCCACATGAAAGGTCAGAAAACACAGACGGAGAGTCTCCAGATCACGGCAGATGCATGAGCAGCAGGCAGACTTTTGGACATATCTGGGAAGGAAGCACGTGTAGGGCCCAGGCACCACCAGCCTGTACCCAGTCAATATAGGACATGATGGGGCCATGGGCCAGAGGTAAGAGGTAAGGGGGGTATGGTTTGGTAGTGGGGAGAGGGGAAAATATCTATTTTACGGCTCCTGCCCAAGCCCTTTTGGGAGATACGTCTTGCTGGGATGATAGACCACCCAAAAGAGGCAAGTTTGAGGGGGAACTGTTGGGTGCATGCCTTGAGAGTAGAGAGAGAAAGCATTTATATCGTAACAAGAAGAAGTGTTATGGTATACAGAGGAATGAAACAAACCTGCCTCTGTCTGGTAAGGGTGAATGTTGCACAGACTTGGTGGTCGGCAAGTACGCCCAGACCAGACAAAGGCGGTTAAAGGGCAAAATGGTAAAACCTTGGTCACGGTAGACACTATAAAAAGGCCCTTGCCGTGCCCTGAAAAAGGGACGGAAAAACAAAGCATTTATGAAGTAGAAAGAAAAACAAAGTAAAGAAAAAGAAAAAGATAAGAAAGACAAACAGAGAAGAAAAGAGAGGAAACTAAGGAAAAAGAGAGAGATAGTTTAATGGGCATGTACCAGTAGATCGGTTTCCCTCTCTCCCCCTTCAAATTCTGCTCTCTTCCAAAACGTAACAAGGATTATTTGTGGGCAATAACCATTTAGGTCCGACTCCCTCAAAGTCATTAATCCCCACGGTAGGATATTTTCCTGAGAGATTATTTGCATTGAGAAGAGGCGTTCTCCTCTCTTTGGCTTTGCTTCGGCAGACTAAGCTTAAAACTTGATTTATGTCTATTTGATTAGTTCGTATTATTTTTCTTTTCTCCTTTACTTTCTCTTAGAATGACATTATCACAACTGTAATCATGCTTTATGCTTTATAAGTACGGATTACATAGCAATTTGTTTAAATAATCAGAATACTCTGTTTTTGGTTATTGTTATTATATCTGCCTGCCGTAACTCGTCTGAAACAATTCTGCTTGCTGTAAGTTTACTCCTGGCAGACAAGACATAAGTTTGTGCACAAACCGGCCCAAGTTGAGTTACAATTGGGCCGGCCCCAACTCCCTTACTTAGAAATATTCGGGCCCATCACTGCAGGAGGCAGCCCAACCCATCACCGCAGGAGGCAGCCCAACACACCATACACAAAAAAGGCCCCTACAATCACATACTCACATGTGGGTTTTGCAAAAGAAGTAACTTGTTTTAATGTTTTGCTTATTGTGTCTTCTTGCAGAAAACCTATTGTTTGCTCTTTTGCTTATTGCTCAAAACTTAGTCAAAGAATCAGCTAGTTTTGCATTGCTTTTGCATGTTTTTTGTTTAAAATATTGGTTTATACGAGTCCTACTTAAAAAAAAGTGTAAGTTTGACTTATTTTAATCTAGTGTTTGTAGATTTTATATTAGAGCATCCACAGCAGTAAAGCTAAATTTTTAGCTTTTAACTACACAAAAAGTCACTTTATCTATTTTATTTTCTCACATCCTACAGCAGTGAAACTATTTTAGCTTTTAACACAATAAAATAATATAAACACTATAATAAAATAATATTTCATTCAACCATCAACACACAACCAAAACCACCGTCAAACCCATAAAAATCACTACACAACCACAACCCCACCGTGCCCATCAAAACCAATGAAGAAGAAAAAAACAAGAAAGCAGAAAAATCACAGCTTGAAACACAAACCCAGCCCGAAACAAAAAACGAAACCCATGCCTGAAACAAAAACCCAACCCAAAACACAAATCTGAAACACAAGCAAGCCCGAAACACAAGCACAACCCGAAACACAAAGCCAAAACATAAGCACATCCCAAAACACAAAACCGAAACGTCAAAAATAGAGAAGAGAGGCTGAAATGGGTCAGGTCGGTGGCCGAACGTGGGTCGGCGGCGACAGGTTTGTGGCGGCTGGGCTCGTACAGATCGGCGATGGGTCTCTGAGGAAGAAAGAAGGGTCTGTGGGTCTTTGGAGGAAGAAAGAAGAGATGGAGAGGCACTGATGAGAGAGAGATGGAGAAAGGAGAATGAAGGAAAGAATAAAAAATAAAAAAAGAATTAAGTATAGCTCCATTGCTACAGTCTCTTTTTTGTGTTTTGGTGTAACTAAAATAGCAATATAGCTATTTAGCTACACTGCTGCAAATGCTCTTCCCACAATAAAATAGTGTACGTTTTACTTTTTCCAATCCTCCAATTCCAATCCTCCAACTTTTTTTAAGTAGATTCAACAAAATTTATTTTATTTAACTTTTAGCTTTTATTTAAAGTACTTTAAGCAAAAATACTAAATAAATTGTTTTAAAATGGACACTTTTATAAAATTTGTTATCAAGCTACAAAATCCTTTTGCCTAGGCCAAAGACTATTATGAGTCATCAGGATTACTAATTCATCCTGTCATTTTGTAGTCAAAGCCTTTAATCATTGATATATAACAAAATTTATCGAATAGAGATCTTTTAGAGTCTTTAAGATAATTTCATCATAAAAATTTTAATATCCTGATCATTAACTTTGGTATGAAAAAAATATCCATAAATTTAATTATGATTAGTTAAGATTTTAATTACTCGATAATGGATTTATGCTAAACTCTAAAGAATTTAAATTTAAATTTCTAAAAAAAAAAAAAAAAAGATCGAGTGCAAATAAGGTTGCATAAAATTTATTGTAGATATAATTACATTACTTTTAGTGCATCAAATACAAACCTCCACCCTAGCTTAGTTTTACATAATCTTCTAGCTACTTATTTCACAACTTCTTAAAGTGTCAAGTTGTCGGTGGTATAACATGTTGTAAAATATAACAATATAAACAAGTTTTGATTAAACAAAGTAAACCCTAACAATTAGAAATAATATAAAATAAATAGAGATAGTTAGAAAAATCTCACAAACTATAAAATCATGCAAATTACATTGTCCTTAAAGCTTAATTCGTGCTTGGGGCTCATTAAATTTGGACTAAAAAGAAAGAAAGAGAAAATAGGTAAAGCTAAAAAAAGATAGAAACAAACCCAAGCCCAAGTCCAACACCTACCCTTTTAAGTTAAAGAGAACAATGGCTTTAAACTCATAAGACAACACATATTTAAGCAATGAGGGACAAGCAACAAAAGGGAAAAGTGTTTAGAACACATTTATCCAAACCAACATAACATTATTTTCACGTATCTTATTAATATGATTTCACTTTTATTTTACACCAATCACACTCTGTAATAAAAACTTTTGCATGATTATTAACTAAACATCGGACCAATATATATCTAGGTCTCCCCAATTACTTTCTGGCACTTCTAAGGCCCTCCACACAGCTTTAGAGGCATCAACAATATTGTAAGGACATGGAGGCTGATAAGCGTGCTCATCATCACACCCAGTAGTGGAGTCACACTCATCAACAACCATGGCCCGAACACTCCTTCCATTGCCATAGATGTTAATATCTTTTAAACATCTCTGCATATTGTTAAACTTGAACCATCCTGTCGACAGTGCCACCACAGGTGTGTCATCTGAGTGGTACTGATTGTCACACTCCGATGCTCCACCACCATCCCCACCTTCTTCAAAGCTGTTAAGGGTTAGCTTAGCCTTTGTACGACTAGACACTTGTGGTGAACAAGTGTAAGTTTTGTAAAGCTGGCCCTTGACGCAGCACTCAGAGTCGTTCTCAGTGTTACATTGTCCTGGAGGAGGGTTGGTTCCCTTAAGCTCTCCACTTGGCCTGCAACTCTTAGCTTCAACGCTTGGCCACTTTGTAACGAGAAGAAGAAAGAGTAAGAGAACAAAGGCTAAGCTATAACAACTTTGGTTCTTCATCTTGTTGTATTTCTTCTCTTGCTTTGGTGATCTTTTAGTTTGAAGAAATTAACATGGCATTGGGCTACATATATATTGAGAGAGATGACTAGTCAAAAAAGATCATATTTGATTTGGGGAAAAAAAAAATCACTATTCAGAATTAATTAAATTCACGCTGGAAAAGTTGATCGTTAGCTTTTTCTTTAAATACAAGGGAAAATTCCAAAAACCTACCTTGAGATTTGGGGTATTACCAAATACATTCAAAGGTTTTAGAAAATGACCAATTTGGTCTGTAGTCACTAACACCGTTTGGGAACCGTCTATTATTATTATTTTTTTTTTTTTCATTTTCTTCTTCTCTCCTTTCATGCCAGGAATTTTTTTTTCTGTCTCTAACCTCCAGCTCTCTCTCTCTCTAATCTTTGCAACTCTTATGGCCGACCACTCGAGTAACTCCATCTTCGAACATCACTGCCACCACAGGTAGTGGTTCTGCTCATCGCCCTACTATCACCGTGCTCTTCTCTCTCTATCTCTCAGATCGAAGCTCTCCCTTCTTTCTGTCTTTCCGTTCTCGAGCTTTCTCCAGAAACCAAACACCAACCATGGCCGAGCCTCCATGACTCTATCTCCGATTAGCCTAAGTCTAAGCCTCCTCACCCATCAACTCTCCTCACTGAAAATCACTCTTTTCTCTCTTCGATCTCACCGATCTAAACGGAGTAGAGCCTCCATGCTCCTCCACGGTGAACCTCAGCCAACACCACCACAAAGATGGTCTCTCATCCCTCATGTCACTTTTCTCTCTAAAACCTAAGACCAACAAACATCTACTCCCTATCCGATTCTCATTCCCTCAAAACCCCAACCCATTCTTCGATCAATAAGCTAAAGGGTCCTAGACGACGTGTGAAACCTGGATCGGCAGTATGGAGGATGAGAAGATGAAGGATCCACTGAGAACAAAGGTCTAGTAGCGTGTGGGTTTGTGTTGGCCATGAGAGTTTTAGAGACGAGAGAGAGAGCTGGAGATTAGAGACAGAAAAAAAAAAAAAAAAAAAAAAAAAAAAAAAAAAATTCTGGCATGAGGGGAGAGAAGAAGAAAATGAAAAAAAAAATAATAATAATAAACGGTTCCCAAACGGTGTTAGTGACTACGGACCAAATTGGTCATTTTCTAAAACCTTTGGATGCATTTGATAATACCCCAAACCTCAAGTAGGTTTTTGGAATTTACCCTAAATACAAATATGACCTACCTTACAAAAGTTGAAGATAAGACAAACCTATGGCCTTAAACCAAGGCCAACTGGTACATCCACTAGCTGTTGTAGATGAGATCCAGAGTTGAAAACTTGAAGTCTTTGTCAAGCAAGAAAATACGTGCAGAAAAATATTGTACAGAAGACAAAGGCTACCAACCCAAAGAAATTTGTACAAAATCCACCGTCAGTTTTGCTCCTTTTTTTTTGGCGAGGTATAAACAATTTTTGCAATTTTTTTCATAATTTAAAAAAAAAAAATTATAATACGCTAATCTTAGATATCTCCTTATGAAAATGTTGTAAATTCACTAAATAGTAATAATAGTCCTTTCACTTTTCTTATTAATTTACAATTAATATCATTTTTATTACCATCACAATTTGGTAGAATAGAAGATCATGGCAAATTCATAGGGATATGTGAGTTCTATCAGAACTTCCCCTTTTCTATAACTAAGAATATATAACGTATTTCTAAGGAAGGGGAAGAAATAGAAGGTTTCGACCCATCTCCATCCGAAAGAGTTTTTATTTTGTATCACGATGATATACAAAATCCCACAGTTCCCACTCACGTCCTATGAAGAACAGGCAGAGGAAAAAAAAAAACTATATATAAAGATGGAAATGACAAGTAAAACCCATCTAGGAAGTTCTTATAAGTCCTCTTTCTCTTTGTTACCGATGAGATTCATGGCTGAAGTTGAACTTTTATCATATTCAAAGTATTAAAGTTGCTCTAAAAGTTTAGGCACACTTTGGGTTGTTGAACTTGTCCTTTCACCGGCCTAACTCCTAAGAGTTGACCAATTCAGGTTTCAAGAAACATATATATGTGAATTGTGAAGCAATCACATTAATAAATGTGTTTCTGTTACAAAGGATAAAGTTTAGGTTTAATGTTTAGTTGCACTGAATTTGATGGGATGATGACACATGTCCATTTTTGGTCATATGTCATCATGTCAATTGATCTAGTGCACTAGACCTAACCCAAGTCCTAGTACAAAATTCATTTTCTTGGCATTTAATAGGGTTGACTCTCTAACATGAGAGTTTGAACAAATTCCTATTCTGATTTGGTTTAGGTTTCCTTAGGCCAAAAATAAAGATTTTTTCTTGATGTGGATGAAATCATGAAAATGAGTCTTCTTGGTATGGAAGTAAAAAAATGTTCCTTATTGAAGAAATAATTGAGTATTCCCTATCCATCAAGGAATATAATTGGACTTTATAAATAGGTATTGTTGCTAAGAGTTTTTTCGAAGTGTAGTTTGAGTGTATCTATTTTTGTGTGAGAGCAATTGGGTGTATTGACATTTTGGAATTGTGATTATGTGTTAGTTTGTGTGTGTATGTGAATTTGTAAATTTGGTTTGTGAGATTTCATTGAAATGATTATAATTCATATAGTTGAGTGAATTTTGTTTAACCCTGCTATTTAGGATTGTTGTTGGGTATACATTATACATGTGTGAGTGAAGTTTTACATTAAATAATAATGACAAAAATAAAGTTAACATATAACATGTAAGGACACGATTTGCAACGAACCTTAACAGTGTTGGGTTCGTACGTAAAAAGGCCCAGACAATATGATTTGTAGAGCGTGGGTGTAAAGAACTAGGTTAACTGTGGTATCTTAAAAAGGTTCACTCTCACGTATATTGTAGGTCAAAAGCTGGTACAACGATCGTTTTCTCTAATGATCAATACAATTCTTTTTCTCTACTTTTGCTCTCTTCCTTTTTGTCTGTGTTTTTCTCTCCTTTCTTTTTCTGTTCAGATCCCTCTTCTTCATGCTCTTCTTTTAGTTTATATACCCCCCTTTGTGTTCCATCCTCACCGCACACGTGTAGGTTGGGTTCGGAGGATTTCTTTCTGTCCCATCTAGCACCTCCTGGAACTTCCTATGGGCAGCTGTAAGGTTGCTTCCTTACTGTTCAAGTATCACCTCCACATTAATGCGGTCAGAGAGTTGGTTGAGAGGTCATTAATGCGGAGGCAGCTGTAGTTATAGATATTTGTTTGCCTTATCTTTTTCATCCTTGGTCGGTTATTCTATCTTTTACGGTGACCTAATTTTGAGGTCTGGTTGCAATAAGACCACGTCCTGATCGTCCTCGGACGGATACAGAACCCTACCCTTGTGATGTTGACTACCATCCCCTTCAGTAACTACCTTATGACCTGACTTGACCTCCTCGAACGGATATGCATCCTCAGATGGGCCACGGGCCCAACATTCCTGAATCAATCCTGAACTTTATGGGCCTATTGATCGAACGGTCCCCACAATAGCCCCTCAAAATCCTACTTTTCGACTCCTCGGGAGAGAAGGTGGATTTTGACGTCATAAGCCTGTACCTGTGCGCGTTTTGGGGCATGCCCCTGACGCTTCAGCATCCCGATTTTGGCAGCATTAAATTTTGACAACTCCATTGTCTCCCACGTTCGACGGTGAGATCTAAATCAAATGGCAGATGGCTTCCCTTGTTTTGTGAGCGGGAATTTCACCGCTCACAACCCTCACATGACTATAAAGGCGCTCCCTAATTAAACCTGTACTTTGCCTTCGATGATTACATGGTTCCAGAGCTCATACATTGAACCTGCCTTCTTCTAGTCTTCGTTATTCTCCTGGCGACTACAAATAATCGTACGTTGTCCGAGGCCCTTCCTTTGAACCTGTAAGTCCTCTTGAAGTTTTTACCACTTTCGTTTCAAGCCCAAAAGTCTTTTCTACTAAGTTTTTTAGAAAAATGGGGAAACAGAAGAATCCATTTCGATGTCTCGTTGAATCTGAGGAGGGTATTAGAAACTTTCGCTCTAAGTACAAGATCCCCCCAACGGTAGGGATGAGGTACGCAGCCCAAGGGGAGTGGGTTGATGCCAGGAAAATTGGGGAAGTAGTTATCCCCATGATCACCTTTATTGAGGGCGGGATGACTATCCCCATGGGTAGTATCACTAGGAGTTACCTCAACTTCTTTAGGCTATCCCCCACCCAGTGTGCTCCCAATATGTTTAGGGTTTTGGGAAGCATAGACGCTCTGAATAAGAGAATGGACCTAAAGCTAACCCACCATAACGTGAATTAGGTGTACAACTTTCATCACCTAGCTGACCAGGGCTATTATCTCAAGTCGAGATATCTTGAAGTAAGGCTAATTCAGTGCCTTCCCACTTCAAATAAGAACCTAAAGGAGGATTTCCTTATTTTCTCTGGGGAATGACACGATGGTTTACCTTGTCCGACAGTAGAGGGAACACCAGGTGGGCGCGAAGTTATAGATCTATACTATTTAGTTCGTGAACACATTTCATTTATTTTTATTATTTTTGTATCCAACAACTTTAACTTTAGAATCAACGGTTTTGCAGATAGGCGCTATACGAAGCCCAATCTCAGATTAGTCAATAAAGCGAGCCTAGACAGTTTATTGAAAGCTGAAATATATGTGAACGAGGCTGATGGTCAGCTCCGGGCAGCACATTTAATTCTTGGCTATACCCCCATTTCTTTTGCCTTTCAGGCGCCGAAGTGCGTGATTAGAGCACGTGATCCTCTGCTTCACCGTATCAGTGTTGCCTACGAAGGATTTATCGTTCCAGAAGGTATTCCGCTTCCCTAGTACACACCTCGCACAGAGCCCCTTTTCGTAGCCAGCGTCTCGGCAGGACCTTCTTCATCCTTACCTTCCCTCAAGAAAAAGGGAACAAAAAGGGGAAGGAAAAAGGGAAAAGGCGAGGAAACCGTTGTAACAGTATCTGAATCCTCGGACGATTTCGGGATTTTTGATCAGCCCACAAGCCCCGAGGAAGATCCTGACGAGATGGGGATACAAAGGAAACCCCAGAAAAGCTTGCTGGAGCTGATGGAAGGTCAGCCGGGAAAGTCTGCACCTGCCAAAACAATACCATCCCAGGCTTCATCTCTTCCAGCCAGGTCTCCTCCTCCAGCTCCTCGCCACCCTCCTCATTCATCTCCACAACCAGCGCTTCCCAGCGCTGCTGAGCAGAAAAAGCGCAGGGAACAGAAGGGCAAGGAGGTGGCGGATACGAGTAAGTCTCGTCCCACTCGAGAGGAGGATGACCAACGAGCTGCAAAGCAGCAGAAAACTAAGCACCCAGCCACGCGGGGCCAAGAGAAATCTGATCCCCCACATCCTGAGCCACAAGCATGGTTGCCAGTACCTATGCACGGTGGGGAGCCCCTGCGAGACGATGCCTTTATAAGGGATTTTAACGGCGGTATTGGGTGTCACGTAGCCTCAGCCATAGAGGAAGCCTTATTGCTCCCAAAAGATATGGCCGAGATAAAGAATATGAGGAAGAATGAACTCATCCTCGACAACAAACGATATTTGGGCATGGTGAGAAGCTGTCTTTTACCCTGTTTCATTCTATGACTGTTACTCACTAATACGCACTTTTCATTGACTATAATGTTAACTCCCCCCCTTTTTTCTTTTCTTTCTTTTTTACAGATCATCCAAAATATTTTCAAGCTAGATGAGATGCTCAATGCTTGCTCCGATCAACTAGATGGCGAAAGGAAAAGAAGGGTAATGGCTGTACAGACCTTGTCCAAATCTGAACAGGATTTGGCCGACGCAAGGAAAAAACTACAGGTCGAAAAGGAAGTTCGCAAGAGCGCTGAATTGGCATCAGAAGGCTACCAGAAGCAGGCCGAGGAACAAGCAAGGCTTCTGCGTGAGATGAATGCCGAGCTTAAGAAGACTCAGAAGTAAGCTCTTGTTCTTAAGAAGCACCTAAAGGAAACTCAGAAGCTAAGGGAGCAAGCTGAAAAGCTCAGAGAGCAAGCCGAGAAAGCGAAGATCAACGCCGAACAGACAATGAACGAAGCCGAGCAGAGAGGCTACGAAGTTGGTATAACTGAAACTGAGAAGGCTTTGAGAGCCAAGGTTCCGGAGGTATGCCGCATCTACTGCGCAAGAACTTGGAGTGAGGCTCTTAACCGTGCTGGGGTTGAAGCCTCATCTGAGCTACGTAGGCCAGAGAACGTATATTACCCCGAGGCGATACGCCCCTCAGCTCCTCAACCTTATCAGGCCGATGCTCCTTCTCCAGTTATTAACCTTAACGAGGAGGCCTTGCCTCGCAATTCTCCTCTTCGCGGCCAACCGGTACCAACTAAAGAGGGACTAGCCCCTCCAGGAGCTTCCCCAGACAAGACCACCACCGCTTCGGAGGCAAAGACGGCCTCCCAGGGTTTTCAACTGGAATTGGACTCCACCGTCCTACCAACTGGGGGCATTACCAAAGCCAAAGATGGAATCGCAACTTCGGAGGCAGACCTACCCGCTAGCCAGACCCCACAGATCCAGTTGAAATTAAAAAAGTAGAACCTGTTTTGTAACTTTAAATAGACACTTAATAGAGGACTTTTTTGCTCATTTTCTTGTCGCTCTGGCGGTTCCATGTTATCTTTGCACTCATTCACCTTGTCGTTGTAATTTTGTATGGGTTCATTTCAACCACCTTTTTCATTGTACGTCAATCTTGCGTCCAAAGCTCGCTCTCCGACTCCTCAATGAATGTTATAGGGCATTATTTCCGTTAAGTTTATGATTAGAAGATTTATCACAACTCTGTTACCATTCAATAATTTGATACACAACATAGAAGGTTAATTTCTACCGAGTTTGCGGTCCGAGGACCTGGCATAACTTGGCTTCTGTTTAACAATTCAATATAAATCATAGGATGTTAATTTCCACTAAGATTGCGATCCGAGGACCTGGCATAACTTAGTTTCTGTTTAACAATTCAATATAAATCATAGGATGTTAATTTCCACTAAGATTGTGATCCGAGGACCTGGCATAACTTAGTTTCTGTTTAACAATTCAATATAAATCATAGGATGTTAATTTCCACTAAGTTTGCGATCCGAGGACCTGGCATAACTTAGTTTCTGTGGACCTGGCATAACTTAGTTTCTGTTTAACAATTCAATATAAATCATAAGATGTTAATTTCCACTAAGATTGCGATCCAAGGACCTGGCATAACTTCAATGGAAATTAACATCCTATGATTTATATTGAATTGTTAAACAGAAGCCAAGTTATGCCAGGTCCTCGGACCGCAAACTCGGTAGAAATTAACCTTCTATGTTGTGTATCAAATTATTGAATGGTAACAGAGTTGTGATAAATCTTCTAATCATAAACTTAACGGAAATAATGCCCTATAACATTCATTGAGGAGTCGGAGAGCGAGCTTTGGACGCAAGATTGACGTACAATGAAAAAGGTGGTTGAAATGAACCCATACAAAATTACAACGACAAGGTGAATGAGTGCAAAGATAACATGGAACCGCCAGAGCGACAAGAAAATGAGCAAAAAAGTCCTCTATTAAGTGTCTATTTAAAGTTACAAAACAGGTTCTACTTTTTTAATTTCAACTGGATCTGTGGGGTCTGGCTAGCGGGTAGGTCTGCCTCCGAAGTTGCGATTCCATCTTTGGCTTTGGTAATGCCCCCAGTTGGTAGGACGGTGGAGTCCAATTCCAGTTGAAAACCCTGGGAGGCCGTCTTTGCCTCCGAAGCGGTGGTGGTCTTGTCTGGGGAAGCTCCTGGAGGGGCTAGTCCCTCTTTAGTTGGTACCGGTTGGCCGCGAAGAGGAGAATTGCGAGGCAAGGCCTCCTCGTTAAGGTTAATAACTGGAGAAGGAGCATCGGCCTGATAAGGTTGAGGAGCTGAGGGGCGTATCGCCTCGGGGTAATATACGTTCTCTGGCCTACGTAGCTCAGATGAGGCTTCAACCCCAGCACGGTTAAGAGCCTCACTCCAAGTTCTTGCGCAGTAGATGCGGCATACCTCCGGAACCTTGGCTCTCAAAGCCTTCTCAGTTTCAGTTATACCAACTTCGTAGCCTCTCTGCTCGGCTTCGTTCATTGTCTGTTCGGCGTTGATCTTCGCTTTCTCGGCTTGCTCTCTGAGCTTTTCAGCTTGCTCCCTTAGCTTCTGAGTTTCCTTTAGGTGCTTCTTAAGAACAAGAGCTTACTTCTGAGTCTTCTTAAGCTCGGCATTCATCTCACGCAGAAGCCTTGCTTGTTCCTCGGCCTGCTTCTGGTAGCCTTCTGATGCCAATTCAGCGCTCTTGCGAACTTCCTTTTCGACCTGTAGTTTTTTCCTTGCGTCGGCCAAATCCTGTTCAGATTTGGACAAGGTCTGTACAGCCATTACCCTTCTTTTCCTTTCGCCATCTAGTTGATCGGAGCAAGCATTGAGCATCTCATCTAGCTTGAAAATATTTGGATGATCTGTAAAAAAGAAAGAAAAGAAAAAAGGGGGGGAGTTAACATTATAGTCAATGAAAAGTGCGTATTAGTGAGTAACAGTCATAGAATGAAACAGGGTAAAAGACAGCTTCTCACCATGCCCAAATATCGTTTGTTGTCGAGGATGAGTTCATTCTTCCTCATATTCTTATCCAAGGACCTGGCATAACTTAATTTCTGTTTAACAATTCAATATAAATCATAGGATGTTAATTTCCACTAAGTTTGCGATCCGAGGACCTGGCATAACTTAGTTTCTGTTTAACAATTCAATATAAATCATAGGATGTTAATTTCCACTAAGATTGCGATCCGAGGACCTGGCATAACTTAGTTTCTGTTTAACAATTCAATATAAATCATAGGATGTTAATTTCCACTAAGTTTACGATCCGAGGACCTGGCATAACTTAGTTTCTGTTTAACAATTCAATATAAATCATAGGATGTTAATTTCCACTAAGTTTGCGATCCGAGGACCTAGCATAACTTAGTTTCTGTTTAACATTTCAATATAAATCATAGGATGCAGGAGTACAGGATGTATGATTGACGTAAGTTAAAAGAAAATATTTGAATTGAAACACTTTTATTAATAATAATACCTCTTGAGATTATTTACATTCCAAGGATGGAGTACAGATTTTTCATCTAGGTCCTCTAGATAGTAGGCTCCTATTCCTGCCATAAAAGTGATCCGATATGGCCCCTCCCAATTAGGTCCCAGTTTTCCCCAATTTGGATTCTTAGTGGCCCCCAGGACTTTCCTCAGCACCAGATCTCCTATGGCTAACGGCCTCATCCTCACATTGTTATCGTAGCCCTGCTTGAGTTTATGCTGGTAGTAAGCTAGTTGAACCATCGCGCTCTCCCTTCGTTCTTCAATTAGGTCTAAACTTTTTTCCAACATCGCATCATTATTACCCAAAGAGAATGTACTGATCCTTAACGTTGGGAATCCAGTTTCCAGGGGAATGACGGCCTCGGCCCCATAGATCATGGAGAAAAGAGTTTCCCCTGTCGAACGTCGGGGTGTTGTCCGATACGTCCAAAGCACATGTGGCAGTTCTTCCACCCATTTTCCTTTCGCGTCATCCAGTCTCTTCTTAAGCCCATTGACTATTATCTTGTTAATAGCTTCAGCCTGCCCATTGCCTTGTGGATAAGCTGGAGTGGAATATCTGTTTCTTATTCCCAGTTCTGAACAATATTCCCTAAAGGCATTGCTATCGAATTGGAGTCCGTTATCCGAGACAAGAGTTCGGGGAATTCCAAATCGTGTAACAATGTTCCTCCAGACAAACGTCTTCACATCTACGTCCCTGATGTTCGCCAAGGGCTCAGCTTCAACTCATTTAGTGAAGTAGTCTGTGCCGACCAGCAGGTACTTCTTGTTTCCTATGGCTTTAGGAAAAGGGCCGACAATATCCAGCCCCCATTGCGCAAAAGGCCAAGGGCTTGAGAGAGGGTTAAGAACTCCTCCCGGTTGGTGGATATTCGGAGCATATCTCTGACACTGATCGCATTTCTTGACGTACTCCTGCGCTTCTCTCCGCATATTTGGCCACCAATAACCTTGCGTGAGGGCTCGGCATGATAGAGACCTTCCTCCTGTATGGCTTCCACAAATGCCCTCATGCAATTCTTGCAGGATTGATTCTGCTGTCTCAGGAGGCACACAGAGCAAGTATGGCCCAGAGAAGGACCGTCTGTATAACTTTTTATTCTCGGATAACCAGTACCGAGGAGCTCTCCTTCGTATCTTCTCAGCCTCCACCTTATCTTCAGGCAATATGTCACTTTTGAGAAATTTTAATATGGGATCCATCCAGCTTGGCGACAAACTAACTTGATGGATTTGGCAAACCTCCTTTTCTGGTGAAGTGGGAGTACACAAGTCTTCGACGATAATCACCCGAGGGAAATTTCGTACTGAGGAGATGGCAAGGGTCGCCAAGGAATCAGCATGGGTATTTTCACCTCGTGGAATATGCAATACGTCGAAAGACTCGAACTCCGTTCGCATACGCCTAACCCGGTCCAGATACCCTTGCATCCTTGGGTCTCTGGCCTCCAACTCTCCGGTCACCTGGCCGACTACCAACCTCGAGTCTGAGAATAGTTTCACTGCCTTTCCACCCATTTTATGGACCATGCTCATTCCCATTATCAAAGTTTCGTATTCTGATTCGTTATTAGTAGCCGAGAACCCTAGTCTTAGTGACTTCTTGATGATGACCTCTTCGGGGGATATCAACACCAATCCCAATCCAGCTCCCCGTTGGTTCGCGGCCCCATCCACGTACACTTTCCATATAAACTCTCCTTGTGCGGATATCAGGCCAACCGATTTTTCATCCATGTGATCTTGATTCCTACTAATTTCCTCAGGGCACTCAGCGAATTCAGCCACCAGATTGGCGAGGACTTGACCTTTTACAGAGGTGCGG